>NW_028097436.1:221528-333446 GCF_014824575.4 Sturnira hondurensis | reverse complement strand
GGATTGCAGACTGGTACAACCATTATGGAAAACAGTATGGAATTTTCTAAGAAAACTAAAATTGGACCTGCCTTTTAACCCAGCAATTCCACTGCTAGGATTGTATCCTAAGAACCCTAAAACACCAATCCCAAAGAATATATGCACCCCAATGTTCATAGCAGCACAATTTACAATAGCCAAGAGCTGGAAGCAACCTAGGTGCCTGTCAGTAAATGAATGGATCAAAAAACTATGGTACATATGCACAATGGAATTCTATGCAGCAGAAAGAAAGAAGGAGCTCCTATCTTTTGCAACATCATGGATGGATCTGGATAGCATTATGCTGAGTGAAATAAGCCAGGTGTTGAAGGACAAATACCATATGATGTCACCTTTAACAGGAAGCTAAACAACAAAACAAACAAGCAAGCAAAATATAACCAAAGACACTGAAATAGAGAACAGGCTGACAGTGACCAGAGGGGATAGGGGAGGGAATTTCAGGGGAAATAGGGGAGGGATTTAAAGGAACATATATAAAGGATACATGGACAACAACTGAGAAGGGTGGACATGGGAGGGACGGGGGGAGCATGGGGGTGGGATGGGATGGGAGTAATAGACAGTAAACTGTACTTGAAAAATAATTAAATAAAAAAATTGGAAAAAAACTGTAAATTAAAAGTGGATGTCATCACACTTCCTGATGTCAAGCTATATTATAAAGATATAGTACTGAAAACAGCATGGTACTGTAACAAGATACAGAGCATGGGTTCCCTGATAATATCAGAACATCCTCACAATTTTGCCTTTAGGCAGGAAGGGGGCAGTGGGCAGAGGGCATCAAAAAGTACAGTGTTTAAGGAACATTGCATAACAAAGGCAGATTAACAGCCTGTCCCTTCCTGAAAGGAGGAAATGCAGAAGCTGTAAATTGTACACAAGACTATGAGAACATGCGTCTGCAAGTGACTCATGACCTAGCTACTGGGCCATGAGTGACCACAGGGGGGTAACTCAAACAGCACCTGCGTGAGCTGTGTGGGTGAATGCCCACCCCAGATACACGTGTCACTGAGTACTCTTGCTCTAACAAAGACAGCAGCCCAAAAGAAGGTTAAAGACACTGAGGAGTTGAAAAAAATGGCAGACACTATGCACCATAGGAAGAGCTGGATGTTCGGTCACATAGGAAGTTCTGAGCTGAGCATTTAAATTAGGGTAGGCAGAGTAACAGGGTCTGCCACGAGGTCTGTTTGCCTGGAGGTCTAAAGGTCTGTCTGAAGAAAATGGTGCAGCTGCAGAGACCTGCCTGGCCAAGCACACAGACGTATGAGATGCCAGGAGCTGAACTGTGACCGGGAATGCTGAGCTGCAGACGTCTGCATTTCTGAGGGATGGTACTTTGAATGGCACATTCTGAAAATGGCCTGGCTTGGCTTGGCAGAGAGAGGCAAAGCTATTTGTTTTGGAGTTTTTAAAGGGAACGAGACTTAGTGGCCATTATTCTTAATCTGTATAACCTTTAAATAAACAATTCCTTTCCTTTTTCACCAAATTCTTACCTTGGGAGTCATGTTTCTTGGTGGTAGGCAATTGAACCCCATAGCTGTTCTAGAACACAATGGCTGGTTCTGTAACAGTACTACAGCATAAAAACAGACACAGAGACCAGTGGAACAGAATAGACAGCCCAGAAGTAACCCTAAGCATATACAATTAACTAGTATTTGACAAAGAATATTTGTAGGAGAAAAGACAGTCTCTAATAAATTGTGTTGAGAAAATTGGGTATTCACAAGCAAAAAATATAATTAGATCCCTTTCTTATACCACTCACAAATATTAACTCACAATAGATTAAAGACTTAAATATAAGACCTACAACCATAATACTCTTGAAGAAAACACAGGGCAGATCTCCTTGACATGGGTCTTGGCCATGATTTTTGGATGCAACACTAAAAGTACAAGTCACAAAATAGAAAATAAATATGTGAGACAACATCAAACTACAACACTTTTGCACAGCAAAGAAAACAATAAAGATGGGAGTAATAGACAGAAAACTGTACTTGAAAAATAAATAAATTTTAAAAATTGGGGGGAAAAAAGAAAACAATAAAATGAACAGACAACTCATGGAATGGGAAAAATGCACATCGTATATCTGATAAGGGTTAGTATCTAAAATATATAGGAAACTCATCCAAAGCAATAAGAAAAAATCCAATTTAAAATTTGGGCCAAAGACCTGAATAAATTTTTTCCTCCAAAAGAAGATATATGAAATTCCAGTGAGGATATTGAAAATTATATTTCTGTCCTGGCTAGTGTGGTTCAGTGGATTGTGCACTGGCCTGCAAACCAACAGGTCACTGGTTCAATTTCCAGTCAGGGTGCATGCCTGGGTTGCAGGCCAAGTCCCCAGCAAGGGGCCCATGAGAGGCAACCGCATATTGATATTTCTAGCCTTCTCTTTCTCCCTCCCTTACCCTCTCTAAAATAAATAAATAAATAAATTTTAAAAATTAATATTTTTGTCCTGTTGTTCATCCATTAAATTCTAAGATAATATATTAAAATTTTCCACTATGATTACAAAATAAATAATAAATTCAAAAAGACAGCATCCATAATCCTTAGGGAAATGCAAATGAAAACCACAATGAAATACCCCCTCAGGCCTGTTAGAGTGACTGATGTCAAAAAAGCAACAGAAACCAAATGCTGCAAAAATATGTAAAAATAGAAAACTTTGTGCACTGTGGTGAGATTGTGAATTGGTATAGCCACTCTGAAAAATAACATGCATTTTCTAAAAAATAATAATAGAACTATCACATGATTCAGCAATCCCACTTTTGAGAATATATCTGAAGGAATTAAAAACACTATGTTGAAGAGGTATCTGCACTCCCATGTTCAGATCAGCATTATTTACTAGAGTCAAGACACGGAAACAACCAAAATAGCTATTGACAATCAATAGATAAAGAAAGTGTGACACACACACACAGGAATACCACTCAGCCATAAGAAATTAAGGAGATAGAGCTATTTGCAATAACATGAAGAATTTTGAGGACATTATGCTAGATGAAATAAACCAGGTAGAGAAAGACAAATACTATGTGATCTCACTTCTATGTTGAATTTAAAAACAAAAAACCAAAGGAAAGAAAAAACTCATAGAAAAAAATTACATTTTCTGTTACTACAGGCTAGTGATGGAAGGGGGGACAAATGGGATGAAGATGATCAAAAGGTACAAAGTTTCAGTTATAGGATAAGTAAGTACTAAAGATGTAAGGTACAACACGACTGCTGTTAACACTGATGTGCTATATTTGTAAGTTGTTGAGAGAGTAAATCCTAAAAATTCTCATTACAAGGAAAATAATTGCCCTCTTTTTGTAACTATATGATGATGGATGTTAATGAAAATTATTGTGGTATTATGCTGTATACCTTAAACTTATACAGTGCTACATGTCAATTACATCTCGTAAAGCTGGAAAATTATTTTAAAAATAGAAGTACAAAAAGTTGTACATGAAACAGGAGAAACTACCAATGATATCACAGAAATATAAAATACTAACAGGTAATTTTTAAATTATACACCAAAAATTGTATATCCAAGAAGAAATAGATAAATTCTTTGAAACATATACTCTATGAAAACCAATCATAAAGAAGTAAAAAATTAGTACTGCTTGACTAATAACCAGTAAGGATGTTGAAACAGCAATTATAAATCTTCCAACAAGAAATGCTCCATAATCGGATGGCTTCACTTACAATTCTACCAAACATTTAAAAAAAGAATGCCAATCCTTCCTGAACTGTACAAAAAAATTGAAAAGAGAACACTCCCAGCTCATTTCATGAGGCCCTTGCCATCATATCAAAGCCAGAAAAATACACTACAAGAAAATAAAGCAACAGGGTAATAAAAACAAATGCAAATGTCCTCACCAAAATACCAACAAACTAAATTGCATATTAAAGGAATCATACACATGATCAAGTAGGCTTTATCCCCAGAAGCAAGGATGATTCAGCACAATCAGTAAAAATGATACATCACTTTATCAGACTGAAGGATAAAAATCTTATGATTGCATTAAAAAATGAAGAAAAAGCTTTCTACATAATTCAAGATTCTTTTGTAATTAAAACTCTCAAACACTGAGATCTGGAAGGAAAGTACTGTACCCTGACTAGTATAGCTCAGCTGGTTGGGCATTGTCCTGCAAACCGAAAGGTCGGGGGTTTGATTCCCAGTCAGGACTCATGCCTGGGTTCAGTCCTCAGTCAGGCTTACTAAAGTCAACTGATCAATGTTTCTCTCTCTCATTGATGCTTCTCTCCCTGTCTCTCTCCCTCTCTTCCTCTCTTCCTCTCTTCCTCTCTCTCTCAAATCAGTAGGCATGTCCTTGCATATGGATAAAAAAATAGTACTTCAACACAATAATAGACTACATACGACAAAAGTACTGCTAACATGTAAAATAGTAAAAAGCTTAAAGCTTCTCTAAATCAAGAATAAGATGAGATTACTGATGCTCACCATTTCTTTAAAGCAGTAGAATTCAGAGAAATTGGAAAAAGAATTAAGGACATCCAGTAGGAAAATAAGTTAAATTGCCTGCTTGCAGATGACATGATGTTACATATAGAAAATCCTAAATACTCCACCAAACAAACAAACAGAACTAATCAGCAGATTCAGTGATATTCCAAGCTGTAGCCTCACAGTTTAGCCAAATTCCCTAGTATCCCAGGATCCCTAGGTATCTTGTGGAGGGGAAACAGTTGCCTAGAAGTTATCCATGTATCTCAAAATTTACTTCATTTTAAAGTTTCCTTGAGCATCACTATACACATTGTGTACTGTTTAAAATTTTTAGGGGGAGCCACAGAAACATATGACTGTTTTAACCTCAAGAAATATATGAAGTCCATGGAAGTTATTCATTTATTTATCAAGTATCTTGTTTTCTTCAGTGTTCTGGGGCTATGCTCAAGCCTGGATGTCAAAAGAAGTTAGACCACAGAACTTCACAGCCTAAATGGAAAAAGAAAACCACCTATTTAGCCATGGGAGCTGGTGTAGGTAGATGGAGATGAGAGCTGAAGGCTGAGCCCAGAAACAATGACAGGAGAACTCAGAACCCTGCCTATACTTCTGCTTTGGGACCCTGTCCTCACTGTGTCGCCCACAGCCCTTTTGTGTCATCAGAGACAGGAGCAGGCCTTGACGGAGCCCTGATGTTGTTAATGGGTTAGGACTTTTGAACTTCAATTTCATGCAATAGCTGCTTTCTGTAGGTTTTTTTTTCCCACTGCAGTCTCTTCGCATGTGGAAGCAGCTGACTAAATACCAAAGATGATTTCACAGGTGTTGAGAGAAAAGAAAACATTGTTAAAAGCAATTCCTTCACCTCTTATGATGAAAGGAACTTTAAGAGGCTATTAATGCTTCCTCCTCATTTGGCCATTTGAATAAAATCTTTGTATTGGCTTTTTACAAAGCTAGCTGGGGAGTAATTTTAAAGGATGCTTATTAACTACCTGATAACCATTGTATCAAAACACACTCAGGGTTACAGAGCTTTCCATTCAGAAAGCCATTCATTGTGGGACCTAGCTGAACCATGTGGCCTCTGCCCACTGGCCTGGGGGCTTGGCTGCTGGATGAAAAGTGAAGGAAGCTGGAGCCTCTTCAGTAACATTTAAATACTTCCAGAATGATTTAACTTTAAGAGCAAGTGAAATTTTAATAAGTACTCCTATTTTCTGTTATTCTATCTCAGACTTCATTTTAGGGGGGAAAAAGGGTCTATTACCTCTTTCAGGACAGAATTTTCATGCCCTCAGTCTGGACTGAGGCAAGGAAGAGTTATCCTTGACATTGTGTTCCCACCTCTCTCCTTCTGCATCCTCATCAGCCATCCCCCCAAACACCGCCACCTTAGGGCTTCTCTTGCCTGGGATCACTGTGGGGCTTGTCACAATGGTAGCTTCTTAGGCTCATCCAGACCAACTGCATCTGATCTGCTGGGGGTGGGGCTGGGTGGGTTTAAGAGGACCCACAGTTTAAACAAGTTCCCTGGGTGACTTTGTCCCATGATAAATTTGAGAACAACTGCAAATGTGTCTGTGCATTCTCACTCAGGTCCTTGTTTTAAACCAGTCATTCTCAAACCTGGTTGCACCTAAGAACAACCTGGAAAGCTTAAAAAATCTGCTGCCATGAAAATAGACACATAGACAGAATAGAGACCCCATAAACAAACCCAAGTCTCTATGGTCAATTAATATTTGACAAAGGGGGCAGAAGCATAAAATGGAGTAAAAATAGCCTCTTCAGCAAATGGTGTTGGGAGATCTAGACAGCTACATGTGTAAAAATGAAAATTGATCACCAATTTACACCATACACAAAAATATACTCAAGATGGATTAAAGTGTTAAATATAAGTATTGACACCATAAAAGTCCTAGAGGAAAATATAGCAGGAAAATCTCAGGTATTCCATGCAGTAATAGTTTCACTGATATGTCCCCTAGAGCAAGGCATATAAAGGAAAGAATAAACAAATGTGACTTCATCAAAAAAGCTTCTGCATGGCTAAAGAAAACATCAGCAAAATGTAAAGGGAACAAATCATATGGGAAAACATATTTGCCAATGATACCTCTGACAAGGGTTTGATGCCCAAAATATATAAAGAACTCACAAGATGCTGCTCCAGGAAGACATACAACCCAATTTAAAAATGAGCAAAGGAACTGAAGAGACATTTATCTAAGGAGGATATACAGAGGGCCCAAAGACATATGAAAAGATGCTCAACATACTAACCATCAGAGAGATGCAGATTAAAACCACAATGAGATACCACTTCACACAGGTCAAAATGACCATCATAACCAAATCAACAAACAACAAGTTCAGGAGAGGATGTGGAGAAAAGGGAACCCTAGTGCACTGTTGGTGGGATTGCAGACTGGTACAACCACTATGGAAAACAGTATGAAATTTCCTCAGAAAACTGAAAATGGAACTTCCTTTTGACCCAGCAATTCCACTGCTGGGATTATACTTTAAGAATCCTGAAACACCAATTTAAAAGAACCTATGCATCCCAATATTCATAGCAGCACAATTTACAATAGCCAAGTATTGGAAGCAACCTAAGTGCCCATCAGTAAATGAGTGGGTCAAAAAACTGTGGTACATTTACTCAATGGAATCCTACACAGTACAAAAAAAGAAGGAGCTCCTATCTTTTGAGACAGCATGAATGGATCTGGAGAGCATTATGCTAAGTAAAATAAGCCAGGCAGTGAAAGACAAATACCATATGATGTCAACTATAAGTATAATCTAATCAACAACAACTACAACGAAAAACAAGCAAGTGAAATACAACCAGAGATAATGAAATAAAGAACAAAGTGACAGTAACCAGAGGGTGGGGAGGAGAGGATAACAGGGAAAAAGAGAGAAGGGTCATCAAGGAACATGTATAAAGGACACATAGACAAAGCCAAAGGGGGATAGGATTGAGGGTGGGAGGTGGGGATGGGCGCAGTAAGGGCGAGTATTGGGAGGAAAATGAAGACAACTGTACCTGAACAACAATTGTTTAAAAATTGAAAAAATATAAACAGGGGAAAGGGGGAAGGACTCACGTGAACAAGTATAAAGGCCACATGGACAATAACTAAGGTGGGGGGGTGGAAATGGGAGGGAGGTGGGGAGCACTAGGGGAGCAGGGCTGGGAATATAAGACAGAAAACTGTACTTGAACAAGATATATATATATATATATATATATATATATATATATATATATATAAACAAAAGTGAAAAAAGAAAATCTACTGCCAGAGCCCCAACCTGCTGATGCTGAAATAATTGCTGTCTGTGTCCATGGCTGTGTGTATTTGAATATATGTTCTTTAATTTGCATTTTACAAATACAATATAACAACACTGGTTTTCCTTTTAATTTTTTCATTAAAACTTTAAAAACTTTTTGTTTTGAAATAGTTTTATATTTACAGAAGAGTTGTAAAGATAATACAGAGAGTTTCTCTCTACCTTTCTCAATTTTCTTTAATGTTAACATCTTACATAACCATGGTACATTTGTCAAAACTAAGAAATTTACATTGGTCCAATACTATTAACTAAACCACAGACTTTATTGACATTCCAAAAGTGTGTCCACTAATGTCCTTTTCTCTTCCAGGTCCCAGCCCAGAACACCTCAGAATGTCCAGTCGTTATGTGTCCTCAGTCTCCTCCAACATGTAGTGGTTTCTCCACCTTCTCTCATTGTTATGACCTTGGTGCTTTTGAAGAGGATGGGTCAGGTGTGTCTGCAGAGGGTCCGTTGATTCGAGACCATGGGGTGTTTTCTCCATATCAGGATGGGTGTATGGATTATTGGGACAATACTATGGAATTGTGAAGTGGTGTAAAGTGCCCTTCTCATCCCATCATGTCATGTGATGGCTTATTAATGGTGATAGTCACCAGATGTCCTCACTGTAAGGTTACTTAGTCTTTGCTCTTCCCCCTCTGTTAACTAGGGGTGAGTCACTGAGTCCAGTGCGTACTCCAGGGGAGGAGAATTGAGCCCCACTTCCCTAACGTGAGGCGTATCAAAGGATGTGTGGGCATATGTCAAAGCCACGGCAATCATTAATAAATATTCTGACTGAGACTTCTGAGGGTAGGAAAATATCCTGCTTCTCCCTAAAGTGCTACCAGCCCATTTTGTCCCTCCTTTGTGGACCTCACCTGTGTCAGTTGTTAACATGGTGTTTCAGGGGTGACATCTGCTTCCCTCGTTCCTTCTGCATGGTCTGTTTTATTTTTCTCCTCTTATTTGTTTATTCAAGCATGTATTTCTATCAATAAGAACTCATGGATATTTATATTTATTCTCTGAGTTACAAGCCAGTACCATTGTTACTTAGTTACTCGAGTGGTTCCACCTTTAGCCTTTGGGAACACTTGGGCATGTTCCCGTGTCCTTTTGGCATGCCCCATCCTTTTTTTAAAACACTTTCCTATCTTCTGGCATGACTGGATGATCTATGCATATCTTATATTTTCCCTGTCTCAACCTGAGAATCAGTCATTTCTCCAGATCCTTTTGATTAGTGTTTACATAATACAATATCTCTTATTTCAACCTTTTACTTTTAGCTCATTTTTGTGTTTGTGTTTGAAGTGGGCATGCAGTCAGTTCTTGCTGTTTGTTAGTCCAACACGAAAATCTGCCCATCAATCACCATCTGTTCCGTTATCTCATCTACTCTTTACTCCTCTTCATAAACCACTTGAGTCAATAAGAAAAAATTCCCCCAAAAGGCTCACAGGGACCTATATTAATAAATGCTTGGGTCTAATGGTCCCACAAAAAGGGACACAAAACACACAAGTTTCCCCTCCCAGGGTCCCAAGGCACAGCGACTTCACATGGTCCAGAGACCCCTGGGAGGTCAGAAAGTGTTTCGAGACTTTGAACATGCCTGTGCGCGGAGAAGACAAGGACTGCCCTTTCTTCTCCTCTTCCTCCTGCTGTCTGACTTCCTCCTCCTCCTCCTCCTCCTCCTCACTAATTCCACTCCCTGCTGAAAATGCTGCCCTGCCTTGCTCTTTTTTGGCGCATATGGTGAAAAACATATAACATGAATTTACCCTCTTAATGATTTTTAAGTGTACAGTACAGTATTAACTATATGCACATTGTTTTACAATAGAGCTCTAGAACATTCTCCTCTTCCATAACTGAAACTCTCCATCCATGAACCACTGTCTATTTCCATCTCCCCCAGCCTCCAACGACCACCATTGTCCTTTGGTTCCTATGGGTTGCATGACTTTAGATGCTTCGGGGAGGTGGAATCATGAGTATTAGTCCTTTCATGACTGGCTTATTCCACTTAGCACAATGCCCTCAAGGTTATAGCAGATGACACACTCTCCTTCACTTTTAATTTGGAATAATAATATTCCACAGAATGCATATTGTATACACACACATATATGGTGTGTATATATATATATATATATATGCATATATATTATATATCGTGTGTATGTATGTGTATGCTATAGTTTTTTCATCCATTTTATCTCCCAGAATACCACACAACATTTAGTCCTTAGGTTTCCTTAATTTCTTTCAATCTGTGTCAGTGAACACTTGGGTTGTTCCCATATCTTGGCTGTTGTGAATATTGTTGCTACAGGGGAGTGCAACTCTATCTGGAGACATTGATTTCAATTCTTCTAACTGTATATCGAGAAGTGGGATGACTGGGTCAGATGGAGGGCCTACCGAGGAGTCTCCATACTGTTTTTCATAACTGCAGCACCAACTTTACATTTCCACCAACAGCAAACAAAGGTTCTAATTTTGCCACAACCTCACACTGTTATCTTTTCTTTTACATAATAGTCACCTTAACAGAATTGAGGTATTACAACACTGTGGTTTTGAGTTGCATTTCCCTGATAATTAGTGATATTGAGCATCTCTTCACGCACCTGTTATCCATTTGTATGTCTTCTTTGGAGAAATGTCTGTTCAAGTCCTTTGCCCATTTTTAAATCAGGATTTTGGTTTGTTGCTGTTGAGATGTAGGAGTTCCATAAATGTATTGAAATTTAACTATTTATCCAACATATGGTTTGCAAGTATTTTGTCCCAATCCATAGGTTTCTTTTGCATTCTGTTGTTTTCTTTGCTGTGCAGAAGCTTTTTAGTGTGTTGTAGTCCCACTTGTTTATATTGCTTTTGTTACCTGTGCTTTTGGTACCATATCCAAGAAATCATTGCCAAGACCAATGTTATGAAGTTTTCCCTTTGTTTTATTCTAGGAGTTTTAGAGTTTTAGGTCTTACATTTAAGTCTTTTAATCCATTTTAAGTTGACTTTTGTGTATAGGGTAAGAGTAAGATTCAAAGCTATTTTTTGCATGTGGATATTCAGTTTGCCCAACACTATTTGTTGAAAAAATATCTTTGTCCATTGGGTGTTTTTGACACCCTTGTCAAAAATCAATTGACCATATATTTGTAGGAATATTTCTGGGCTCTCTATTCTGTTTTATTGGTTATGTGTCTTTCCTCATGCTGATAGTAATGCTATTCTAATTATCATAGTTTTTCAATATATTTTGAAATCAGGAAATGTGATACCACCAGCTTTGTTCTTCTTCCTAAAGACCATAATTGGCTATTCTAGGTCTTTTGTGGTTCCATATGAATTTTAAGATTGCTTTTTTAATTTCTGTAAAAAATGTTATTTTGATGGGAATAGCATGCATCACTAGATCACTTTGCATGGTATGGACATTGTAACGACAGGAAGTTTTCCAGTCTGTGAACCTAGAACATCTTTCCATTTGTGCTTCTTTTAATTTTTTTCATAATGTTTCATAGTTCTAAGTGTACAAGTTTCTCACCTACCTGGTTTATTCCTAGGTATTGTGCTGTTTTTAATGCTATTGTGAATGAGATTATTTTCTTAATTTATTTCTTGGATGGTTCATAGAAATGTAACCTATTTTATTCTTTAAATAAAAACTTTATCTATTTAATGTGCATAACAGAATGACTTGATACACATGTACAAAATGAAATGATTACAATAGTCAAGCTATTTTGTGTGTCTCCTCACACAGTTACTAGTTTTGGGGAATGAGAGCATCTGAAATCCATTCTCTTAAAAAGTTTCCAGTATTCAACACAGTATCATCAACCATAGTCATCCCTCTGTACTTCTGTACCCCACACAACGACAGCTTTGGAGTCTTTGACCAGCATCTCCCCATTTCTCCCACCTCCGCAAATTCCCTGGTAACCACCACTCTACTCTCTGCTCATGTATTTGTCTTTTTTACATTCCAGATATTAGTGAAATTACAAGCTTTTTTCTTTCTATATCTGAAAGCTCAGACAATAAAAGCAAAAGCAACAAGTGGGTCTACTTCAAACTAAAAAGGTTCTGCACAACAAGGGAAAAAATCAAACAAAAAGGCAAGCTAAGAATTAGGAGCAAACACTTGCAAAATATATACCTGTAAAGGTTAATATCCAAAAAACATAAAGTACTCATACAACTTAATGGCAAAGAAAAAAAGCTAAAAACCAATGTGAATAAAAACTTGCAAAGAGATATTTGCAAAGGTCTGGCAAAGGATCTGAATACACATTTTTCTGAAGAATACATGAAAATGGCCAACAGGTATTTGAAAAGGTGCTCAACATTCTTAATTATCAGGGAAATGCAGACCACAGTGAGATATCATCTCAAACCCATTAGAATGGCTATTATCAAAAAAAATAGACTTCTGGCCAAGATGGAGCTGTAGGTGGAAACACTATACCTCCTTGCACAACAAATTTAAGAACAACAAAGATCTAAAAACAAAAACACAACCAAAACAGACAGAAAATTGAACTGTACTGAAATCTGACAACGAACCATTCATCCAGACCAGTAAGAGGAGCAGAGTCCGAAGCTGGCGGAGAGTGGTCACGGCAGGGAAAAGCTATGGCTGCCAGACCAACCCAGGCACACAGGCGGTGGTTGGCAGATCCCAGGCATGAGGTGGCAACATGCAGACCCAGTGAGGGTGCCAGGTAGCTGGCTGACAATGGTCACACATTCACGTGCAGATAAACCAGGCAAGAAAAATACCCTCACAGTGAGACAGACTATGTAACCCAGGGCCCCAGTGCTGGAAAATAAAGCCTAAAAGCACCGACTGAAAAAACTTTTGGGGATTGAGGTGCCATCAGAGTCTCCCAGCCTCACAGGAAAGGTTGTTGGAGAGACCCACAGGGTCCTAGAACATATATAAGACCACCCACCTGGGAACCAGCACCAAAAGGGCCCAATTTGCTTGTGGGAAGTGACAGAGGGGATCAAAATCTGAGAGAGAGCAGAACAAATGCCATTTCTCCTTCTCTGACCTTGCCCCAAGTCACAACCCAGAGACTGGATTGACCTGCCTTGGTGAACACCTAAGCTTTTGCCCCTCATATGTAACAGGCACGAACAGACCAAAACATTACGGCTCAAGAAGAAGAACAGCTCAAAGCCCCAGAGCCAATACGTCTAAGTGACCAAGAGATAGCCAACCTATCAGATGCACAGTTCAAAACACTGGTGATAAGGATGCTCACAGAACTGGTTTATTTTAGTCACAAATTAGATGAAAAAATGAAGGCTACACTAAGTGAAATAAAGCAAAATGCACAGGGAACCAATAGTGATGGAAAGGAAACTGGGACTCAAATCAATCTAGTGGACCAGAAGAAAGAAAGAAACAACCAAACAGAAAAGAATAAAGAAACAAGAATTCAAAAAAAACGAGGAGAGGCTTAGGAACCTCCAGGACATCTTTAAATGTTCCAACATCCAAATTATAGGGGTACCAGAAGGGGAAGAGGAACAGCAACAAGTGCAAAACTTATTTGAACAAATAATAGAGGATAATTTCCCCAATCTGGCAAAGGAAATAACCCCCTAGGAAGTCCAGAAAGCTCAGAGAGTCCCAAAGAAGTTGGACCCCAGGAGAAACACACCAAGGCACACCATAATTACATTACCCAAGATTAAAATGAAGGAGAGAATCCTAGAAGCGGCAAGAGATAAGGGGACAATCACCTACAAAGGAGTTCCCATCAGACTGTCAACTGATTTCTCAAAAGAGACCTTACAGGCAAGAAGGGGCTGGAAAAAAGTATTCCAAGTCATGAAATTCAAAGACCTACATCCAAGATTGCTCTATCCAGCAAAGCTTTCATATAGGATGGAAGGGCAGATAAAGTGCTTCTCAGATAAGGTCAAGTTCAAGGAGTTCATTATCACCAAGCCCTTAATATATGAAATATTAAAGGGACTTATCTAAGAAAAAGAAGATAAAAATATGAACAGTGAAAAAACAGTGAACTCACAGTTATTAACAACCATACGTAAAACAAAAGCAAACTAAGAGAATAGCTAGATCAGGAGCAGAACCATAGAAATGGAGATCACATGGAAGATTAGCAACAGGGGAGTGGGAGGAGGAGAAGGGGAGAGAAGGCACAGAGAATAGCATAGATGGTAGGTAGAAAATAAGACGGGGGGCAAGAATAGTATGAGAAATAAAGAAGCTAAAGAACTTGTGACACATGGACATGAACTGAAGGGGGGAATGGGAGAGGGGGTGTGTAGGGTAAAGGGGAATGAAGGGGGGTAAATGGGACAACTGTAGTGGCATAACCAATAAAATATATTTTTAAAAGAAAAATTAATTAAATTTTTAATTAGTTAATTAATCAATTAATTAAAATATAAAACCTGTCAACAAGATATGAAGAAGTGACCCAGATTGCCTTTTCTTGAGGGGTTGATGTCCTCCTTCTGGAATAGGCCAGCACTACAAAACTCAGCGACTACTGTGTCCACAGACCAGGAGCCTTAGGGGTTGCACGGCAGAGGCCCCAGACAGGTGGCCTGGAAATGTCAGGTGGGTGGAGAGGTGGCAGGATAAGCAGGGAATGTTCTGGAATGACAAGATTCCTGGCCAGGTAATGTATTCAAGGGTGGGGGCCAGGGGGATGCGTTGTGCAGACAAGCGCACAGGCTGCCCAGACTGTGGCAATTACGGGAGTGGGGCTTGTAGCTGGAAGAGTCGGGGGGAGGGGTTGCACGGGTGAGCAGAAAGGAATGAGGCCCCCCCAGAAGGCCTGCACAGAAGGCAGCTTGATGCTCTGCAACTGTAGAGACACAGGTCTACAGTCACAGGTCTGATTCAACCCAGGTTGGGGAGGACGGGCCAGGGAGAGCTTCTTGGAGGAGGTGCCACTGGAGCAAAAAAAAAAAAAAAAGGTGGAGAGTTCAGTAAGTGATGGTGGGGCTGGGTGAGCAGGGTATCATGGAGAGGAAACGCCTTTTGGATGGGTGAGGTGGTACAAAGGCAGAGGCAGGGAAGAGGGTAGTCTGGTCACCCAGCTGGGCAGGGATGGGGCTGGGATGGGAGCTCCTCCAGGACATCCAGAAGGAGAATTGTGTAGGGAGCCGGAGTCTGGAGGACAGATCCAGAAGATAGACATCCTGGAGTCACTGTTATAGTCTACTTGGTCATGGCAGTCACAGGCTTGAATGTGATCCCATAGGAGATGGAACTAGATTCAATCAGTCAGCTATTGCTGAGTAACAATCGGGAGATCACGGTGCTAAAACCAGTGTGAATAGCTTTCCCATCTGGGATGAGCTAGGGGGCTGTGCTCAGGCAGGGGCTCTGCTGACTTCAGCTGGGTTTGTTCTCACAGAATTGGGTGAATTTGGGCTGGCTCAGGTGGGGTGGTTCTGCACCACACATCCCTCGTCCTTTAACTGGCTGCTAACCAACGCACACATGTCTCACTGAAATGACAGTCCCAGCAGGCAGGAAGAAACGGGTCCTTTGAAGGACTGGAACAGGCATGCTGTTACTTTTGCCTCGTCCCTGGAGCCAGAGCAAATCACAGTGCCAAACTCCAAGTCAAGAGGCTGGGAGATGTCCTTTGTTTCTTTAGTGGCAGAAACTGCACAGCCCTTACTCGGTGAAGGGCACAGGGAAGGGACGAAAGGGCCAGGCCCCTGCGTGGAGTCCACACCAGCCCTCAGTCTCAGCTGCAGTTGTTCCTGTCCCTGCTGTGTGTTAAACGTCTTTGCCTCCCCTTGCATCTCAGGCCCCCAGGTCTCATCTGATCAGGACATTTGGCTCGAAGCTGGGCTCTTGTGAACTGTGTCCTACGGAGGCCCCTCTAGGCCTCCCAGCTTGGATCTGAATGAGAAGCTGTTGGATGCCCCTGTGCTCAGCAGAGTGGTGGACAGAGCACTGGGCCACAGTTCTGTTAGAAAACTGGGGACACAGAACAGTCACAGGCCAGGGCAATTCATGGGGAGTGTTCCCTGAAATCCGTGACTTGGGGTGGCTCCCAGCCCACTGTTCTCTGGGCTCTGTCCCCTGAGAAAACCTTCCCTTTTCACATGTTCATCCCTGACTTTGGCCACTTCTGAAGGACACCAGGACACAGTGATGTCCTCAGTGCACTTCCTGCCTGAGAAAGGCAGGCCCCCATGGGCGGTTCTACACTTTGCACTATCTCAGTCAATGCTTTTGCCAACACAATTCTTTTAAAGAAACTGGGTTTTCTATGTAGTCAGTCTAGGCACCAACAGCCACACCCACAGTTCCTTAGGAAATGGGCCTCCTTCTCAGCCTGCTGATGGGCAGGGCCTGTGTGCACTAAGAGCCTGCTTGTGTGGCTCAAGAATCTACTTGGCACACCTTAGGTCTTCCAAAGGTCCTCACAAAAGGCATCTCTCCCACAGTGTTGGTTTGCTTGGTACCCTGAGGCCATGTCTGTCTAATGCAGCATGTGAGTCTGGCTCATTCCCAGCCTGGACTTTCAGCCATGTCTGCGATGGGATCCTGGCCAGAGCTCAACCCTCCTGTGCAGTGTGCTTTGGAGATGAGAGCCCCTGAGATCCTGCTGACCCCTCCCACACAGGGCCCTTTCCTCTGGGCATCCCCACAGGGATGCAGGTGCACGCACATATTCACAACACACACACAGCCCAGGTGCAGGTTAGAAGGGGAGTGCATGCCAGGGAGGTGACAAGGAGGGGAGGAGAAAGAGGTGGGAGGCAGGTGCCCAGGATTATCCAGCCTCATAGCACCAAGTTCAGGACCCATAGACGGTGAGAGGGGAACACAAGCTGCTGGACAGGGCATTTCTAGGGTCCCAGAGCAAACAAGGTCTGGGTCCTGTGTCCTCTACTCTGGGCACCTGAAGTAAGGAGACTCCACCCCACTCAGAGCAGAGGGACTTTCGTGGGGAGAAGGCCCCAGCTTATTTCTTCATATGTTGGCATGCATGGATGGGGTGACCCCAAGCGTCTCATGACCTGCAGAAGTCTTACTGTTCTTGATTCTGCATCCATCAACCATGGGGCTCCAAGTCCCTGGAAAACGCTTTTCACTTGCTCAGTCCTTCCGAGCAGAGGGCAGCCGGGGCTTGGGGTCTTGGGGACAGGGAAGGCACAGAGTACGGCAGATGCAAGGACCAAGAATGAGGCCACTCTTGTTGGAGGCTTGGGTCCTCATTTGGAAGTGGATGGAGTCCTTGCCACCAGTGGGGTGAGGAGGGCTTGTGAATGAAATGGACACACCAGGACAGGGGAGAGGAATGGGGGGAGCAGGAGTGGCTCCTGGGTTACCTCACAATACTCTGGAGCCTGCAGGTCCTGTCCCTTTGTCCCCTCAGCCAAGGTGTGACAACTGCCTCAAGGACTCCAAACAGATGAGTGCGTTTTGTTTTCTGGTTTTCCTGCCTGGGGTTGCAGTGCTGGGGCTGACCACCAGGGGGTGGGCTGTGCCCGCTGTGCTCAATGAAGAAACTGGAGCAGGAAAAGACGCCCAGGGCTCATGTGGGAGTCCCTGGCCTCTGAACAACATGCACCTTGTCTTATTAGCCTCCATTTCCACAATGTGGGGGCTTGAAGACAGGAGGGAGCTCCAAGGCCCTCTCATTCTTCATGCAGCAGCTGAACTGCCACTGCACACACTGAGCGGGGCTGTTAGGCTTGGGGGCAGCTGACAACACCCATGTGGTCCTTGCCTTCTGGGAGCTCAAAGCCTGGAGAGGGAGATGGACAGAGTGTAAGGGCCAGTCCATGTGAGAAAGAAAAACAAGTCCTTGGGAGAAATAAAGCAGGTGCTGGAGAGAGGACCAGAGACAATAGATGGGGTCCAGAGGCACATTTGTGCTGTGACCAGGACAAGAGGAGCCAGCCCTGCACAAGTGTGAAGACAGAATGCTGAGGGGAAGCCCAAAGGAGCACAACCTTGAGTAGAAGCAAGTTTGACCAGAGAGGTGGTGATAAAGAAGCCAGGATGGCTAGGGAGCAATGGGGAGGAGGGGATGGGACATCCGAGTCAGGGGTAGGCCTGCAGAAAGTGCCAGTCCTATCTGCCAAGGGGGCAAAGCCTCCCGTCCCTCAGAGCTCACAGGAGTGGATATTAACCACCTCACAGTCCCTGTGCCCTCCCAGGAGCCTCTGCCTCTCCCATGAGGCTGGGACTTCGGTCTCAGCTGAGGCTGCACTGGTGGGGTGTGTCTCCAAGGTCACTCTCTGATTACTGGCAGGATCCAGTTTGGACAGGGGGGGTCTCAGGTCTTTTCTGTCATGGACCTGGCGCTCTGCCAGTTCTTTGTGCTGGGGCCCCATAGAGCTTCTCATTAACATCAGATCTTGCCTGCCAGACAATGGGATCAGAGATGGAGGCAGAATAGGACACGGGAGGGAAGCAGGCACAAGTCACAGGCTTTTCATAACTCCACCTTGGAAATGATACCCTATCATTTGGCCCTGCTCCCTGCTTTAGAAACCAGCCACCAAGTCCGTGACGCCTCAAGGAGAGGGACTCACACAGGGATGTGTGATGTGGGGGCAGGAATGCTGGCAGCTATTTTGGGGCTGCCCACCACACAGGCCTGGATGAGGCACTTGGCCCTGACTCTAAACATAATGAGACCCCCTGGAAGGTTCTATGCCAGAAAGGATGATGTCAGGGTTAGAGTTCATTTCGATCCTCCCTGAGGCCTGGGACACAGACCAAGGTGCAGGGCTGGGTGCAATCCCTGAGATGCCAGAGTAGACCCAGCTCTCTTGGGGTGCATTCTGGACTCCACCCAGCACCTACGCAGTCCTCCCATTGCCATGTGACCCCAGCTCAGGGGCTGCAGGCACTACAGGTGTTTGTAGGGCTAGACACCTCATGACACCCTAGGAGGCTAGAACAGCCCCCACGTCAGATGGGGAGGCAGGGGAGTCCCTGAGAGGATAGGCTTGTCCAGAGTCATGTCACTAAGGAGAAGAAAAAGCCAGGTCTAAATCCAGCTCTGGGGCCTCAGAGATGGGGCCCTCAGACTGAGGGGTGGCCACGTTGCCGTTACTGTGCACGGATATGGCATGGGGTAGACATGAGCAGTTACCTGCCCAGAGAGGTGGAAGCTCAGGCCTAAGGAGGAAACCCAGGTAGGGGACTCAGGCAGTGACCCCACGTCTTGACAACAGAGCCCAACAGTTTTTGGAACCCTGGTGACTAGGCAGCCACGTTCTAGAGCAGGCCCCGCCCAGCTCACTGGACTACAGATGCTCGAGAGCACGTCACATACAGTTGCTGCATCTTAACGTTCTGAGGCTGGGGCCTCAGGAGAGGATGTTGGGAGAACTTCTTCCCCGCTGTAGACAGTGGGCCAGGGCTCACATTCAGCGCCTCCAGCCATTTCCCTGGAGGAGCCCAAGGGCAGCACAGGTAGGCCAGGCCAGTCCAGGCCACCACTTGACCCCACCCTGGGTCAGGATTACACCCTAGGTCAAGGCTGGCTGGCNCCCTGAGATGCCAGAGTAGACCCAGCTCTCTTGGGGTGCATTTGGACTCCACCCAGCACCTATGCAGTCCTCCCGTTGCCATGTGATCCCAGCTCAGGGGCTGCAGGCACTACAGGTGTTTGTAGGGCTAGACACCTCATGACACCCTAGGAGGCTAGAACAGCCCCCACGTCAGATGGGGAGGCAGGGGAGTCCCTGAGAGGATAGGCTTGTCCAGAGTCATATCACTAAGGAAAAGAAAAAGCCAGGTCTAAATCCAGCTCTGGGGCCTCAGAGCTGGGGCCCTCAGACTGAGGGGTGGCCACGTTGCCGTTACTGTGCACGGATATGGCATGGGGTAGAACATGCCATAGCAGTTACCTGCCCAGAGAGGTGGAAGCTCAGGTCTAAGGAGGAAACCCAGGTAGGGGACTCAGGCAGTGACCCCACATCTTGACAACAGAGCCCAACAGCTTTTGGAACCCTGGTGACTAGGTGGCCACGTTCTAGAGCAGCCCCTGCCCAGCTCACTGGACTGCAGATGCTCGAGAACATGTCACATACAGTTGCTGCATCTTGACGTTCTGAGGTTGGGGCCTCAGGAGAGGATGTTGGGAGAACTTCTTCCCCGCTGTAGACAGTGGGCCAAGGCTCACATTCAGCGCCTCCAGCCATTTTCCTGGAGGAGCCCAAGGGCAACACAGGTAGGCCAGGCCAATCCAGGCCACCACCTGACCCCACCCTGGCAGCCCTGTGTCCCCTGCATGTGTGTGTGTAAGGGGGCTCAGGTGGGAAGGGCAGAAGCCTGATGGGCCGGTCATGGGTCAGGATCACACCCCAGGTCAAGACTGGCTGGGTGGGATGGAGAGGGCAGAGTGGCACCCTTCTGCCTCAGCCTTACCCAAACCCTACAGGTGACTCTCACTTTACTGGGGTGAGCAGACACAAGTCTGTGCCTAATCTGGGAGCAGAAGGTGAGGTGGGCAGAACCGGTGAGGTGGCTGGGCAGAGAGCTCTGAGCTTCCAGGGTGGCTGCCAGCCACTGTCATTACGGAGCTCCCCACATGCAATGCGATGCAGGCGCAGCTGCCCGCTGCTTCAAAGGTCAATACTCGAGAGGCAGGCGCTGCTGTAAAGTGGTTTTATTTAGGCTCTGGCCATGCAGAAGTTGAGGGACTCTCCTCTCAAAGCCTGTCTCAGCATCCCAGGTGTCCTGACTAGTTTACACGGGGAACTGTAGGAAGAGGGGAACTCAGGAATTTCTGGCACCACACAGCGTCTCAGCTCTGCTCTTGGGTGGTTTCAGTGGTATCTCCTGGGGGCATCACCATGCAGTTCTGCCACTCCATCTGCAGGTTCCCTGCTGACATCTGGAAGCAGGATGTGCAGGCTGCATCTCTTATGTTCTGATGTGGGTCACCGAGCTGGTCCAGTGCCTTGTGGTCAGGGTTGTTCCTCTGTTAAGCAGGAGCTGCAACTGCTGACTTTTGTAGAATACTCATAAGGACACTTTTAATACATGCATCTTCTATGAGTGTGTTAGTACAGCCTATTCTATAATTACCACCTGATTAGTATATTATGTCTACTTCAGTCACTGCTACACACAGACTGCTGAAAAGCAGGTTGACAGGGACACCTGTCATTTCCTCAAAAGGGGAGCAGGTGAGTGCCTTCGCAACCCCCCAAGGCCAGCACAGGCTCTGGAGGAATGTGGCCAAGGTACTTTCAGAACTGGGACCAGGGGATGCCTGGGGAAGTCCAGAGGCACAGACCCTGCCCAGGCTTCTCCCCAGGGCCTGCCCAGGGTCCCTGTATGCACATCGTAGCAGCCAAGAATCTGGCACTTCCTGCTTGACTGTGGAGATTCAACAGGCTCACTTTGACCCTACAGAAGCAGAGATGTCTGTCCCTGAGAAGGGAGTGAAGGAGGTTGCCTATGAATGCACAGCAGTGAGCGATAACTGCCAGACACATAAGAGGGGGGGCAGAGGCTGCCAATGAGCCAGAAGCAAAGACTGGCCTCAGGCCCACCACCTGGTAGACCACACCCAGGGAAGACATCCTGTTGTGTGTTCCAGGGCTGCAGTTTCTCCAAAAGGCTCTGTAATGTGTTCTGACTTTGGAATGCTCATGAAAGGCAGTCTGGTAGGTAATGTTTTCTCCTCTCCCAGGTCTAGCACAAGCTGAGGGACCAATCCAAGTTTCAGCTCCAGCTCCTGGACATCCTGAAAATCCACCTGCAGGTGCAGAACAAAGGCACCTGCAGATCCTGAAAACTGTCCACCTCTAGCAGCTGTTCTGGAGCTCCAGGCTATGTCAACGCCAGTCACACCAGCTCTGGGTGAGAGGTGCATTTGGATAAGATCCTGGAGGAGACCTGCAGGCCACACAGGACTGAGCCCATTGGATAAAGTAGCATCAATTTCACCTGGCTGGTTCCTGCAAAAAACCTGCAGCCTGCAGAGGACCCAGCTCCCTGGGTGAAGTACTACCACCTTCACCTAATTTGGGGAGATTTATTTGAATCCTGCTATTTTACTAAATTCACTTATTAGTTCTAGTAGCTTCTTGGTGGAATCTTTAGGGTTCTCTATATACAGTGTTATGTAATGTGCAAAGAATGACAGTTTTACTTCTTCCTTTCCAATCTGGACGCCTTTTATCCCTTTTTCTTGTCTGATTCCTGTGTCTGGGGCTTCCAAGACTATGTTGAATGAGGGGTGAAAGCGGACATCCCTGTCTTGTTCCTCCTCTTAAGAAAAACACTTCTGAATTTTCCTGTTGAGTATGTTGGCTGTGGGTTTGTCACATATGGCCTTTATTAAGTTGACATGTTTCCTCTGTTCCCACATTGCTGAGAGGTTTTATCATAAATGGGTGCTAGATTTTACCAAATGCTTTTGCTACATCTATTGATATGATCATGTGATTTTACCCTTTATTTCATTATGTGGTTTAACACATTTATTAATTTGCAGAAATTGTTGCAACTTTGCATCCCCTGAATAAATTCCACTTGATCATGGTAGATGATTTTTTTAAATATATTGCTGGATTTAGTTTGCTAATAATTTGTTGAGGATTTTAGCATCTGTGTTCATCAAGCCTATAATTTTCTTTCTTTGTAGTGTCTTTATCTAGTTTTAGAATTAGGATAATGCTGGCCCCAAGCTTGAGAGTTTGGCCTCCTCTTGAGTTTTTTTGGATAGTTTGAAAAGGCTGGGTGTTAGTTCTTCTTTGAATGCTTGGTAAAATTCACCTGTGAAGTCATCTAGTTCAGGGGTTTTGTCTGCTGGGAGTTTTTGATTAGTATGGGAATTTTTTTATTGCTACTTTGATTCCATTGCTTATCACTGGTCTATTCAGACTTTCTGATTCTTCCTGACTCAGTTTTGGAAGATTGTGTGTGTCTAGCATAAACGGTGTTTGAATGAATGGCTAACATTTAAAGGAGAAATGAAGTTAGACTCCTGAAATCCCAGGCACGTTAATATATAAAGAATAAAACTGTAACACTACTACAAGAGAGTATAACAGCCTGTGTATAGACTGCTGAAATGGAGGTCATTTTAAGAAAACTTAAAAGACATAAAATAAAAGGATAATATAAATTCTGGAAGAGAAAAGTCAAGAAAACCAAGCAGGTGGGATTATCAAAGGTGTCATCTGAAAGCACTGCAGAGAAGTTGGGTATGTGTTTTCCAGTTGAAAGTGCCCACCAGCAGTGGAAAGCAGGTGAGTTCATTGAAAATGGCAGCACAGGAGGGACTCCACACCTCACTGCTGGGCTGAGAGGCCGGTGCCATGCTGGGGGCAGGGAGCAGCTAAGGACAGCCTCAGGGACAGCCAGAGAGGAGATGGGGGCCTCAGTGCTGCAACCCCTGAGTGAGCAGGGAAATGGTTCTGCCCAGAGGCAGTGGGAAGGAAAGCAGCCCTGCAGACACCGTGTTGGACTTCTAACTTAGGGAATGGTTCAGATAATAAATGTGTTGTCTTTTCTTTTTAAAGAAGTGTCCACCAGGTGCAAGGCAGGCTTTTAGAATTATAATTAAAAATCCGCTGAGGATGTAATATACAATACAACATGATGACTATAGTGAATACTGCTGTATGGTATATTTGAAAGTTTTTAAGAGGGAAGATCCTAAAAGTTCTCATTATGAATAAAAAATATTTTTCCTCTTACTTTCTTCTTGTATCTACATGAAATGATAAATTTTAGCTAAATACATTTTTAGTCATTTTGCAATATATTTCAGTCAAGTCACTATGCTGTGCACCTTAAATTACACAGTGCTGTATGTCAGGTTTATCTCAATAACACTGAACAAATAAATAAAATTGGAATTTTAAAGATTTTGAAAATCCAGAGGCCACAATGGTCCTGCTTCCTGACAAATCTGTAAAACAAAAGGGGCTGCAGACTTGTAGAATGGGGAAAGAAACTGAATTTCAGGAACTGACCCCCTCAAAAGAAGCTCTGAGAGAGCTTTAAAGAGACTAAAATTAAAGTGAAACCAAAAGTTATAGTCAAAAGGCAGGTTGGAGGAGACTTTTTACCTCATTCCCCAGCCCCTACCCACCAAGTCTCTGTTTCCTGAGCACTCTGCTTCCTCCTTCGAGTCCCTGGGGGCCACCCAGCCCCAGGGCGCAGCAGTGCATGGACCATGTCCAGGCAGCACAAAGCCCTGCTGAGAGGACGGTCAGTGAAGTACAATGGTAAGGAACGAATTTTTTCCACTTTTATTGATATAATTGACACATAACATCGTATTCTTTGGAAGTGTACAACAAAATCACCTGATGTATGTACATGTTGTAAAATGATTGCCACAGTAAGTTACATTTTCATACATGCTGCAATGTGAATAGACATTGAAAATATCATGTTGAGTGAAATATACCAGACACAGAAGGACAAATATTATACGATTCCCCTTAGAGCTTGTGCCCAGAATAGACCAATTCACAAAGGCAGAAAGTGGAACAAAGATTAACAAGAATGGGGGTGCGGGGCAAAGAAGGGGAAGTTAGTGCTAATAGGTACTGAGTTTATGTTGGTAATAATGAAAAAGTTTGTGGTACATGTAGCGGTGATGAGCAGCCAACATTGTGAATGTATTAAATGCCAATGAATTCTATACTAAAAATGGCAAAAATAATCAATATTCTGTTGGTATAATTTACCACAATAAAAATATTGCTAGGAAAAAAAGCTGACGAGGGGAGAATTGCATACTCTCTGGGGACCTAGGGCCTCACGCCCCCTCCTGTCCCCTCCAGTCCCAGGGCTGGAGGGATACAACTTTGGGAAGCTGCCTCCTGCTGGTGCTAATTTAAAGGTAGAAACTTAAAGGTAAAATCCTAGCCAGCGAGGTGCTTGGTAGGTGACAGCAAACAAAGAGTATGTGATTGGTTGTGGTTCTGTCGGGCCATCCCCTTTAATTCTGTAACCACCTGGCCAGAACCACCTACCTGCCAGCCCTGCCCCAAGTACTGACCAACTAGGTGCCAGATGCCCTCAAAATTACTGGACATCAAGGAGCACAGCCACCTTAGAAAGCAGACACCAGCATATGAGAGAGACAGACAGACATACAGAAAGACAGACAACATGTATCATCTTAAGCAGACATGTAAGAAAGGACACACAGTGACCTGAAACAAACATGAACAGTAAACTTAAGGGAGTAGGGACTATATTAGTAACAGCAAATAAGAACAAAAATAATTTTAAAAATAAATGGAAATATTAGGTATCAAAAATGTAATGTGAAGAGAAATAGGTGAAAGCAGTGAGAGAGGCAGCCCTGGAGAGAGATCCGGCCACCTGGGGTAGGCCACATTCACCAGGTGAAGGGCTCGCCCAGGAGAAGTCGGGAAAGGGCCACGAGGGAGACAACAGTAAGATGACGGAAAGATTTGGGGGACAGCAGTGGGAGTGTTGGCATCTGGATAGTAACAGTCCCACCAAAGGAAAAAGAGGGGCAGGAGGAATTCCTAAGGACAGAAATGGGGATCAGTCCCCCAGGATCAAAGTGGGGTGAACAGTCCCCATTCAGAAAGTGACAGGGAGTCAGAGAAGAGACACCATGCTCAGACATGGGAGCATGAGCTCTAAATGGCTCAAAAACAAAGAGAAAACACCAAAAGTCTCCCAATACAAAGAGCAGTTACTGCCTAGGAATAAGACTGACCTCAGACCTTCCGATGGCAACACCGAGCGGCAGCAAACAAGTGAGTAGAATATACTTGGAAGTACTGAAGGAAAAGAACCTTGAACCTACACTCTCATACCCAGGCAATTTTTCATCCACATAGGAGACAGAGATTTAAAAAAATCATCTCAGCAACACAGGTCCTCAGACACTTTCTCACATAATGAATTCCATTGGAAACAATTCTGATTTCCTAACTGCGATTCAAAATCCAAAAGCAAAAGGGGCAAAGACATATATTTCATTATATAAAAAAGTGCAAATTGCATGGCAAAACCACCACAAAGTAACAAGATAAATGAGAAAAATATTTGAAACTTATGATATAAAGGATTATTATGCTTAATAATGAGGAACTGTTAAATATTGAAAAAATCAACACCCCAACAGAGAAATTGACAAAAGAAAACATCACAAATAAAGGAAAATGTCATTCAATATATGTAAAAACCTCAACCTATCTTCTAATAAGAAGAGCTCAAATTAACACTACATTGAGATATGATCTCTCACCCATCCTAGTAACAAAAATCTAAAATGTAACCATACACTCATGGGGAAACTGTCAGCTGTCGCTCTAGTGCTGTGGAGCACAGCCCTGGCTAGCCCTGGGGAGTGGAAACTGATGGTATCTAGCCACATGACATGTACATTTCCCCAAATGAAACAATACACCATACAGACATGTAAATCCCTAAACATCCAATCTCAAATTACAAAAAGCACTACTGGGAGGATTTCAAGGAGAAATAATGATCCATAATGCTATCACACCTTCTCAGAAATCAATAGAACTGCAGGAAGTAATAGCTAGATCAATAACTTCCACACACCTCTCTCAGAAATAAAACCCCAGCAGATACAAAAGTAAGCAGAGATGTGAAAAACCTGCAAAACATCAAAAGGGTGTGTGTGTGTGTATATCTCCACAATAAACAGAGAATCATATCATTTTCAAGCACTCTCAGAAAATTTACAAAAATTAAACATGTAACTGCACCTAAAAGGAAACTTTAAAAATTCCAAAAACTTAGTATAATATCAACTTTGGTCTCCAACCATAATTGAAATGGAAAGAAAGAGGGGGGAAAGGAAGGAGAGAGGGGAAAAGAGAGGAAGAGAGAAGCGAGAAGAAGAAAGGAGGGGGAGGGGNCTGCACCTAAAAGGAAACTTTAAAAATTCCAAAAACTTAGTATAATATCAACTTTGGTCTCCAACCATAATTGAAATGGAAAGAAAGAGGGGGGAAAGGAAGGAGAGAGGGGAAAAGAGAGGAAGAGAGAAGTGAGAAGAAAGGAGGGGGAGGGGAGGGGAGGGGGGAAGGGAGGGAGACAGAGATAGAGCCAGGGAGGGAGGAAAGGTGGAAGAAGAAAGAGGGAAGGAAGGTTAGAAAGTAAATAATGTATTGTTGAGAACCGCCCAGCCTGGTGTCAGAAGCTGTAACCCCCCATGGCCAAGGCTGAGTAAAGAGACCTTGGGACTATAAGCCACTAAGGAGACAAAGCTTGTCTCCCTGGCAGGGGTGCTGCCTCTGCCCTCTTTACTTCACCCTGATTGGCCCTGGGCAGATGACTGGTTAGCCAACAATGGGTAAGATTCCTCAAGGAACCTTAGGACAACCTAAGACAGACATGGTTATGAAGGGGCCCTCAGGGATAGTCTTGGGGAGCTATAGAAAAAGGGGGTCATGAACCCTCATCCCTTGGCTTTGACATAGCCTGAGTCCTCGTTCTGTCTGCAAGAAGTCTCCTAATCTCTTGGCTGCCTTACTTCTCCTGCCTGACTTAAGCCTGAAACAATGCCAGAGGGCTGTGCAGCCCTGGGCAGGAATGGGCAGTTTCCCGGGGCTATCAGGCCTAAGAAAGAATGCATAAAATCCTGTGAAACCTGCTGTGCTAAGAATGTCCTCAATTTTCTGATAAGGGTCCAAGCATAAAATCAGTTTGTTTCCCAAAGTTTTATAGCCCTTTAGCTAACTGACTCTGACTCAGAATAAGCCTTCATAGTTCTTTGGATGTTTGGATCTATTGTTTGATCATTACTGCCTGACAATGATGAATGAGGACCTTCCTTTACGTAAAGCTCCCAGAAAAGCAATAAAAGCCTGTCCAGGTGGAGGTCGGGGTGCTCTCTCACTCAGAGAGTGGCCAGGCCATCCCTTTTCTCCACAGGACTTCTGCAGTCTGTGTGAATTTGTTGATTGCATCCACAACACTGCAGGCCCCACTGGTTGGAGTCCACATCAATGTATTACTAAATAACTCTTAGCAGAAAGCACATTAAGAAATATTTAAAACTGAACCACAAAGATGTTGAAATCTGTGGGACTCGCTAACACAGCACTGCAGGGATGATGTGTGCCCCTGAATGCACTTGCTGGGGGACAAGGAACATTCAAAGGAACTGGGAGAAACATGCAACACAACAGCTAGAAAAAGAACAAAGACCAAAGTCAAGAAAATGAGAACAGGGATAACAAAGATAATTCCAGATAAACAGATAATCAAAAACATGACAGATACTTATAAAATACTAATAATTTTTAAATTAAATAAAATGGATATATTCACAGAATTTAAAGTAATAAAATTATGCCCTGGCTGGTGTAGCTCAGTGGATTGAGCGCAGGCCTGTGAACCCAAGGGTCACAGTTTGATTCCCAGTCAGGGCACATGCCTGGGTTACAGGCCAGTTCCCAGCAGGGGATGCACGAGAGGCAACCATACATTGATATTTCTCTCCCTCTCTCTTTCCCTTCCCCTCTAAAGATAAATAAATAAAATCTTTGAAAAATAATAATAATAAAATTTTCAAAAAAGATAATTTGAATAAATCAGCAATTTTTTAAAAATTGAAATTATAGTCAAAGACCTCCTCCCACCCAACACAAGACACATTTAAAAAGCCTGGCTCTGGCCCCGGGTGGTGTTGCTCAGTGGATTGAGCACCAGCCTGCAAATCAAAGGGTCACAGGTTTGATTCCCAGTCAGGGCACATGCCTAGGTTACAGTAGGGGGTGCATGAGAGGCAACCACACATTGATGTTTCTCTCCCTCTCTTTCTCCCTCCCTTCCCCTCTCTAAAAAATGAATGAATAAATAAAATCTTTAAAAAATTAAAAGCCTGGCTCTGGACTAGAGTTTCACAGGTAAGTCCTCCCCAACTCACCATGCAGAATTCCTTCTTTTCTCATCCTAGTTATTTTGGAGCTGCACCACCTCCTACCACAGCCACTTGTGGCTTTGAGCCCTTGAAATGTGGCTGGGGAATCAATTTTTTATTTTATTTCATTTTAATTAATTATAACGAATAACCAATATCAGTTCCACACAGGAAGACTTTCTGATGTTGTTAAGTTGAAGTTCAGCATATATTAAACTTATTCGGTTGTGTATCTTTTCAGTTTTTTAAAATTTATATGAAGCAAACTAAAATTCACTACTTTGGGTGCACAGCTCTTTGAGTTTTGAGAAATGTACAGAGTGCTGTAATCAAGAGTACACAGGGGTGTAAACAGGTCTGTTCCCCAAATGTCCCTCCTGCTCCTTTCTAGCTAAACCCTTCCTCCACCTCTCTATCCTGGCAACCACTGATCCGTCCTCTGTCCTCACTCGGTAGCAGCT
The DNA here is from genome assembly GCF_014824575.4 of Sturnira hondurensis. Lineage (NCBI taxonomy): Eukaryota > Metazoa > Chordata > Mammalia > Chiroptera > Phyllostomidae > Sturnira > Sturnira hondurensis. Next base: position 304,157 of record NW_028097436.1, on the reverse strand, counting down.
AGGAATGAGTGGCCAGAGGGGAAATAAAGGCAGGGCCCTCACCATTACAGTCTAACCAAGACTAACCTCCTGTTATGACACAGGAGGCCAGAAGCAGAGGAAGGCATGTCTCACCAGCTGACAGCAGCCCTGAGCTCGGTTTGGTAAGCTTGCTGTCCCCAGGGTGGCAGGCAAAACAGCCTGGGAGGAGGGGAGAGTCCCTGAGACGGTGCTGAGGAAAGAGACTCCTGTAATGATCTCACTAACATTGCCAGGCATCTTGAATGTCACAAGCAGGAATTGTACAGGAAGTGGGGGACAGGCCTTGAGATTCTGTGCTGGGAAAGGGAGCTTCTGTAACATCTTCACCAACCAAGACAAACAGCCTTTACTAACTGAGAGAGAAAGCCTTTGTAGGTGTACATTATTCCCAAAGGGGAGAAGGAGGGGAACCTAGAAGCCAGCTGAGGTACATAAACCCCAATCCCCAGTAGTTGGTGCACTTAGATTAGCTAAGCATCCACTTGTAGCCTCGGCTCAAGTGTGTAGAACAAACTCACTAACAGCTTTATTTCCTCGGTAGGTGGGATATTGAGACTAGCCAGGTGCCTGCTTGTGGCTTCCTGCTTGTACATGTTTCATTAAAAAAACTGCTACCTCATTTCCACTATATGTGTTGTCTCTCGTTTGAATAATTTCCTTGCAAGTCAAGCAGCAGGTCGGGGAGGAAGGCCTCCTGATTCAGGTCCCTCTCTCCCCACCTGTAACACTTTATCTTTTATGCTCAATCACTCCACCGTGCAATCTGCCCCAAAGCTGTCAGCCTGCTCTGTCTATGTGTCCATCCCTATATTGCTCGTTAGTTCAGTTTGTTCATTAGATTCCACATGAGTGAGATCACATGTTTTTCTCTGACTCATTTTCCCAAGATGAAGGGCTGCCCACACTGGCCACTGGGCAGATCGACTCCCAGAGGGGCCAGAGAAGCCACCAGCAAACAAGCATCCTGTCTTCCCTTTGAGCACCCAAGAAACCGCATTTCTAGGTCCCAAAGACCTTTCTCCACACAAGGGATACAAAGATGAGTTTCAAAAGTCAAACACATGGGAAGGATTTAATGCAGGATTGTGGGAAATAGAAAAAAACCCAGGAGTAAAGTTCACTGGATGTGAAGCAGTTCAGCAAAGGGGCTCTTCAGAATCTGGGGAGAGGTGGGCAAACTGCAGGTGTGGGCAGTGAGGCGGAAGGTGATGGGCAGAGAAAATGGAAAAGGCAAAAGGAAGAAAAAAGCTGGCTCGGAAAGGAAAAGTTGTGTACTTCAGAGAAATCCTTGAACAGTCTCCAAAATCTCCAGGAGGTGGACTTAACCAGGGCTGCAAAGAAGAGGAAAACAAAAGCGTCCGGAGGTGGAGGTGCAGCAGATGCCACCAGAAACACCAGTTGAGACTCACAGAAAACCAGCGAAGGGCCCTGACTCCTGTAATGGAGGTGGTGTGCTCAGAGAAAGCACGAGGGCACCATGTGTTTGGTTGTCTGCTATTCCTGGATTTGGTGGGAACCAACATGGCCCTCGTTGTCATCGACAGAAACCCAGTGTGTATGCACATTATTCACAGTCCTCCATTTGTGCTTAAGAAAAACAAGCACTTTTTAGCCTTTTCTATTTACACAATGGAATTCTATGCTGCAGAAAGGAAGAAAGAACTACTACCCTTTGCAACATCATGGATGGAACTGGAAAGCATTAGGCTGAGCGAAATAAGCCAGGCGGTGAAAGACAAATATCATATGATCTCACCGTTAACAGGAATCTAAACAAACCAAACAAGCAAGCAAAATACGACCAATGACACTCAAATACGGAACAGGCTGACAGGGTCCAGAGGGGAGAAGGGAGAGAATCATAGGGGAAAAGGGGATGGACTCACATGAACAAGTATAAAGGACACATGGACAATAACTAAGGGTGGGGGGTGGAAATGGGAGGGAGGTGGGGAGCACTGGACGGGGGGCCGGCAGGGCTGGGAATATAAGACAGAAACCTGTACTTGAACAAGAATTAAATAAAAATTATATTAAAAAAAATAAAAAAATAAAGAGACTGATTTAATTTCATGTTATTTGGTCACACGAAGTCACCCTTAACCACTAAAGATTATCAAGATTTCTGCACAAACTTACACGTTCCTGTCTAGGACCCTTTCATTGAGGAAGTTGTGTTCTTAAGCTCCCGCCTTCACTCTGCCACCACCAAATGCTTAAATATAAATCCACATCTAAAAAAATGACCACTAACACGATGCATATTTCCTCTCTGCAACAGAACCTAGGAACCAATCCTAGATACATGACATTGGCATATTGAAGATGGAGTTAAAATTGTTCTTTGTTTTCAAAAAATTAAAATACAATAAATAAAAATGGGCAAAGGCTCTGAGTAGACACATTCCAAAGAAAACACACAGATGGCCAATAGACATGAACAGATGCTCAATGTCACTAATCACCAGAAAGATGCAAATTAAAACCACAATGATATATCACCTCTCACCTGTCAGAATGACTATCATCAGGAAATCAACAAACAAAAAGTGCTGGTGAGGATGCGGAGAAAAAGGATTCCTAGTGCACTGTTGGTGGGAATGCAGACTGGTACAGCCACTGGGGAAAACAGTATAGACTTACCTCAAGAAATTAAAAATGGAACTGCCTTATGATCCAGCAATTCTACTTCTGGGAAGTTATCTGAAGAAACCCAAATACTGATTTCAAAGAATATATGCACCCACGTGTTCACTGCAGCATTGTTTACAATAGCGAAGACCTGGAAGCAGCCCAAGGGTCCATCAGTGGATGAGTGATTAAAAACGCTGTGGTACAGAGGAGGCAGGAAGATGCCAATGGAGAAGGAGGGAGCAATTCCAGTTCCTGTACCCCTGGGAGAGAATCCTGGCGGATCTACTGAGGAACAGTGCAATCGACCAACACTTCCCCAGCGTTTATGAAAATAAGAGACCAGAGAGTGTGACAGAGGGACCAGACAGCTACAGGGCAGTGGAGACTCCCGGACGTGAGCAAAGATGAAAGCAGCAGCGGTGGTGGCGGCTGAGCTGGCGCCTTCGGCCAGCACAGAACGTCCTTGGTGCCGCCGCTGCAGCCGGGGTACAGAGGCTTTGGTCTGGGACCAGCGCCGGGGGGCACCTGCTTTGGAGGGAGCTTTGGAAGCCTGGCACCTGGCGGGTCTACAGCAGTCTTTTTGGGAGCCTTGGGCCTGCTACAGGGTCCATGGGAGAGAACTGACACTCTCCCTCCCTGTCTAAGCAAGGCTGGGCAATACCGGGCAGAGACCTGTATGCTTAACTTTACATAAAGGGTAACAAGGACTGAGGGCCGTGTTCAACTGCAGACTCTGTGGTCACCAGCCCACCAGCCTGCCAGCACGGGAGAATTAAGAAGAGCATTGTCATCACCGATCTTCTGGGGATTAAGCTGGGCTGAGAGGCAGACTTTGTGGAGAAGTCTTTATTGGAAAGTGAACTGAGATGTTCTCCTGTGACAGCAGCTTGCCTTACTTACCACCCAGCACAGCAGACATCAGAGGAGGGACGGGAGCACTTGAGTCCCACCACAGGACTGGGAAGGACTGTGCCAGATCCCAGGGACCCAGGCAGCCTGCTGGGTGTGTGGGTGCCCGCATCCCTGTCTGGTAGCCTGGCTGGCGTTTATGCGAGAGTGTGCTCGCCTGCACCCCAGGCCACAGAGAGGTCCTGCTGCAACCAGAAAAACCGGCCTGGACAGTTTGAAACCAACAAGGGAAGGGTTTTGTTGTTGTTGTTGTTTGTTTTAGCAACTTATTTTTTAAGTAATCTTATATTTTTTAATTTTATTATTGCTTTATCTTTCAATACTTTGTTCTTCTCCTTTCTTTTTTCCTGTTTTGGTCCTTCTTCTTTTCTTCCCAAACTCATGGCTTATTCCTCCTTTCTCCTGCCTTTTTGTGTGTTTGTTTGTTTGTTGCTTTGTTTTCTTTACCCACAAGAGATACAAACAACTGGGAACTGCGAAAGGACCCAAAGAGGGGACATCTCAACAATACAGACAGAGAGACAAATTTCACTTTGCTATAGCAGAGGAGCCTAAGATTGCTGCATAGTTGTATTATTTTTTTCATTATTCTCACTTATTTTATATTTTAATAGTATCTTCGTATCCCTCCTCTTTCTGTATAGGTTTCTTAGTCGTGGCTGGTTATATTGTATTATTTGACAGGTTTCCCCTGTTCTTTCCTCCACAGTGTATTGTTAATTTTCTATACTTCACGCCACTTGTTTTCCTTTAGCACACTACCCAAAGCTCTATACCCCCCATTCAGACAGATTACATAGAGTCTGTCATACGATTGTTGCTCTAATATTATTGTAAATAATAGCTGTTCTATACAACTGTAAATACTTCACAACACATCTCTCGGATCTTAGCCCATGTTACAGGTTCCTGAATTCTATTGCTGTAGTGATTAACTCTATTTGCTCACACACTACACCTAGTTACTATTCTTTATTCTCACCTTACCTCAAAACCTGACCGCCTGCAACCTCACTGCTTTCTAGATCCAACTCACAAGCCTTCCCTTCCATACAAGAGACTTATCTTCTATACATCCTTTCTTAAAAGTGGCAAGTTGGGTTGAAGATTATGGTTAACACTATATATAGCCTAAAGATTTTCTATCTCTTCTCTACTGGCTGTGACTGTAAAATACCCTTCTGCTGTCATAAACCATTTTTCCTCCCCCTCCAATTGATCACACACACACGAAAAAAGGAGTAGGTGGAAGCAGAGAACATCAAGATACCTGCAGGACACTGCACCACTGAATTTCACAGGTATTCTACCACAGAAATTCACACAATAAACTCAGGAAGTCAGGACAGATCAATTTAAGAAGCTGAGGCTAACAAGAAGAGTATCACAAACATTGGGAAGACAAAGAAACAATCCCCAAATGAAAGAAAAGGTGAAAGTCTCAGAAAGAATGTTAGATGAAATAGATGCAAGTCAACTATCAGATATTGAATTCAAAGCACTGGTTATCAGGAAATTCAAAGAGCTCACAATGAGCTACCAGAAACTACAGAAGAGCTACAATGAACTCACTGCAAACTATATCAACATGAAAAAGGAAGCAGAAACTATCAGCAAAGGCCAAGAGGAAATGAAGAATACAATTTTGAACTTAAGAACACAGTAAAGAGAATGAAAAGCAGGATTGATGAAGCAGAAGATTGGATCAGTGAATTGAAGGACAAAGTAGAAAGAATATCCCAGACAGAGCAAGGAAAGGAAAAGAGGCCCAGAAAGACTGAGGAGGGATTCAGAGAAATTCAAGACAATATGAAACGTAATAATATCCGAATGATAGGAATACCAGAAGGAGAAGAATAATGAGGGAAAGAAAACCTATTTGAAAGAGTAATGATGGAAATTTTCCCTAATTTGATAAGGGAAAAAGTCACACCAATTTAGGGATCACAGAGAGTCCCAATGAAGAGGAACCCAAAGAGGCCCACTTCAAGACACATCATCATTAAAATGGCAAAATTCCAGGACAAAGAGAGAATCGTAAAGGCAGCAAGGGAGAAAAAGGAAGTTACATACAAGGGAGCCCCAATAAGGTTAGCTATTGACTTCTCAATGGAAACACTCCAAGCAAGAAGAGAATGGCAAGAAATATTTCAAGTAATGAGAACCAGAGGCCTGAAACCAAGGCTACTTTACCCAGCAAGGCTCTCAGTCAAGATAGAAGGCCAAATAAAGAGCTTCCAAGACAAAAGAAGTCTAAAGGAATATGCCTCCACCAAACCAGCTCTACAAGAAATATTAAAAGGGCTGCTTTAAGGAAAGGAAGAAAAAGAAAGAGACAGAGATGAACACAGGTACATAAATGGCAATGAATAAATACCTATCAACAATAACCTTAAATGTAAATAGATTAAATGCTCCAATCAAAAGATATAGAATAGCTGAATGGATAAGAAAGCATGACCCACACATATGCTGCCTACAGGAGACCCACCTCAGGACAAAAGACCATCACAGACTAGAAGTGAAAGGCTGGAAACAAGTTTTCTAAGCAAACAGACAAGAAAAAAAAAAGCCAGGGTAGCAATCCTCATATCAGACAAAGTAGACTTCAAAAAAAGGGCAATAAAGAGAGACCCAGAAGGTCACTTCATAATACTCAAGGGAAGAATCCACCAAGAACACATTAACATTGTAAATATATATGCACCCAACATAGGAGCACCCAAATATATAAAGAAAATCTTAGAGGACCTCAAGAAAGATATTGACAGCAACACAATTATAGTAGGGGATTTTAACACCCCACTGTCAAAAATGGACAGATCTTCCAAACAAAATGTCAACGAAGATATTGTGGCATTAAACAACACCCTAGATGAAATGGACTTAACTCATATACAGAGAGTCCTTCATCCCAAAGAAGCTAAATACACATTCTTTTCAAATGCACATGGAACATTTTCAAAGCTAGACCACATGATAGGCCACGAAACAAGCCTCAACAAATTCAAGGAAATAGAAATCATACCAAGCACTTTCTCTGACCACAAGGAACTAAAATTGGAAACCAACCCCACAGGAAAAAAAGCCGAAACACCCAAAATCATGGAGACTGAATGGTATGCTATTAAACAACGAATGGGTCAAGAATGAAATTAGGGAAGAAATCAAAAAGTTTCTGGAAACAAATGAAAATGAACTCACAACAACTCAAAACTTATGGGACACAGCGAAGGCAGTCCTGAGAGGGAAGTTCATCGTTTTAGGTAAGCCTGTATTCCAGGCTTACCTAAAGAAGATAGAAACATTTCAAACAAACAACCTAACTCGATGCCTGCAAGAACTCCAGGAACAACAACAAAGACAGCCCAGAGCAACTAGAAGGAAGGAAACAAGCAAGATCAGAGCAGAATTAAATGACATAGAGACTAAAAGCACAATTCTAAGGATCAATGAATCCAAGAGTTGGTGTTTTGAGAAGATAAACAAAATAGACAAGCCTTTAAGTAGGCTCATTAAGAAAAGAAGAGAGAGGACACAAATAAACACAATCAGAAATGAAAGAGGAGAGATTGCAACTGATACCACAGAAATAGAAGGGATTGTAAGGAATTACTATGCAGAGCTGTATGCCAAGAAATTTGAAAACCTAGGTGAAATGGACAAATTTCTAGAAAAATATAATCTTCCAAAACTCAATGAAGAAGAAGTAGAAAGCCTGAACAGACCAATAACAGCAAATGAAATTGAAGCAATAATTTAAAAAAAAAAAAAACTCCTGACACACAAAAGCCCTGGACCAGATGGTTTCACAGGAGAATTCTACAAAGCATTTAAGGAAAAGGTAACCCTTATTCTTCACAGACTATTCCAAAAAAATCCAAAATGATGGAAAACTCCCAATCTCTTTTTATGAAGCCAGCATCATCCTAATTCCAAAACCAGATAGAGACACAACAAAGAAAGAAAACCTCAGGCCAATATCGCTGATGAACATAGATGCTAAAATCCTCAATAAAATATTGGCAAATCGCATCCAGCAATACATCAGAAAGATCATACACCATGACCAAGTGGGATTTATCCCAGGAATGTAAGGATGGTTCAATATTCACAAATCAGTAAATGTAATACATCACATAAACAAAAGCAAAGACAAAAAGCACATGATCATATCAATAGATGCAAAAAAAGCTTTTGATAAGGTACAGCACCCATTTATTTTTTTATTTTATGGAAATGTCTTAATTTATTGAACAGTTTCCTCCAGGGGTGTCCAACCTTTTGGAGTCTCTGAGCCACACTGGAAGAAGAGGTATCTTGGGCCCAAGATACACAAATACATTAAATACACAAACACTAATGGAAACTGTCAAGCAAACAAAAGGTTTTAAACAAATTTAGGATTTTATGTTGGGCCATATCCCTAACCATCCTGGGCCACATGTTGCCCACAGCACAGGGCTAGGGTTGGACACCCCCTGCACATTTAGGTTGATCCAGTTTGCAGAATTACAAATAAAAAAGCAGCGAAATCATCATACACAAATCTACATTTGTGTAAATATTTTGATAGGAAAAATTGCTGGAAGTAGGCTTTCTGGTTCAAAGAATAAGCACATTTAAAATGTTGCCAATTTGCTGAACATCCCTTACCAAAAACATCTCACAACCAATTACAGTCCCGTGATTGGTTTAAGGGAATGACTAGACTAGCTTCTCTTGACAATTCTAGCCATTTTATAGTCAGTTTTTTTTAAAGTTAATACTTTAACAATATGTTGCAAACATTTTTCAGTTTCTCTTTTAAATTATATGTAGTTCTTCTGCTGCACTTGTATAATAAAACTTTTGGGGCATTTGAGCTTTAGTGACATGCTTTACAAGACTACTTTTTCATTACAATAAACTATGTTATAAGTCACTTAATCTTTCTCCTATTGCTGCCAGTAACATTTCCATGTGAAAAACTAAAGTGAAATGGGTACAGCACCCATTTATGATAAAGGCACTCAGCAAAATGGGAATAGAGGGAGCACTCCTCAATATAATAAAGGTCATATATGAGAGACCTACAGCCAACATCCTACTCAATGGGCAAAAACTAAAAGCTTTTCCACTAAGATCAGGAACAAGACAAGGTTGTCCTCTTTCATCACTTCTATTCAACATAGTATTGGAAGTTTTAGCCTCAGTGATAAGACAAAAAAAGGAAATAAAAGGCATCCAAATTGGAAAAGGAGGAAAAAAAACTGTCATTGTTCGCAGATGACATGACAGTGTACATGGAAAATCCTATAGACTCTACCCAAAAACTGCTCGAACTAATAAATAAATTTGGCAAAACAGCTGGTTACAAAGTCAATATCCAGAAATCAAAGGCATTTTTGTATACCAACAATGAATCAGCAGAAGCAGGAATCAAGAAAAAAATCCCATTCGATATAGCAAAACAAAAATAAAATATCTGGGAATAAACCTAACCAAGGAGGTAAAAGACCTGTATGCAGAAAACTATACAACACTGAAGAAAGAAATCAAGGAAGACACGAACAAATGGAAACACATACCATGTTCATGGACTGGAAGAATTAACATCATCAAAATGTCCATATTACCCAAAGCAATTTACAGATTCAGTGCAATACCTATTAAAGTACCAATGGCATATTTCACAGACATAGAACAAACACTTCAAAAATTTATATGGAACCATAAAAGACCCTGAATAGCAGCTGCAATGTTGAGAAAGAAGAACAAAGTAAGAGGGATCACAATACCTGATATCAAACTGTATTACAAGGCCACTGTAATCAAAACAGCCTGGTACTGGCATAAAACAGACATCATAGACCAATGGAAAAGAACAGAGAGCCCAGAAATAAACCCAAATCTCTACAGTCAATTAATATTTGACAGAGAGGCAGTAACATAAAATGGAGTAAAGATAGCCTCTTCAACAAATGGTGTTGGGAGAACTGGACAGCTACATGCAAAAAAATGAAACTTGAACACCGACCTACACCATACACCAAAATAAATTCAAGGTGGATAAAAGACTTAAATATAAGCCATGACACCATTAAAGTCCTAGAGGAGAACATTGGTGAGAAAATCTCAGATATTTCATGCAGCAACATTTTTACTGATATGTCCCCTAGAGCAAGGGACATAAAGGACAGAATAAACAAATGGGATCTCATCAAAATACAAAGCTCCTGCACAGCTAAAAAAAAAACAAAAAAAAACAGCATTAAAATGAAAATGGAACCAACAGTATGGGAAAACATATTTGCCAATGATATTTCACACAAGGGTTTAATCTCTAAAACACACAAAGATCTTACACAACTTCACTCTAAGAAGACAAGCAACCCAATTAAAAAATGGGCAAAGGACTTGAACAGACAATTCTCTCTCCACCCTGTCTCTCTAAAAGCAACCAGTTAAAAATAAAAATAAATAAGCATTGGGTTGGCCACAAAAGCTGTTTAGTTTTTTTCATAAACTAAAAAACTCACTTTCCATTTTCACCAATAACTTTATTGATTTGGATATTCTGAGCATGTCAGCTATCTCCTGCTATTTGGCTTGCTGCTAAACATCTTCCAATGCATAAACCAGTCCCACAGTGAAGAATTATTTGGCCAAAATGTCAATAGTACCAAGAAACTTCACAAACCACTTTTGATATGTTTGATCAGTCTCAGCACCTTGCCGTATACTGCAGAAATCATTTTTTGTGCTTCAGTTGAGTTTTTACCATTCTTGAAATAATAAAGCATAATATGCAAAAATTGCTGCATATTTTTTCATCTTCAACATTAAAATGGCTGCACAAAAATTCACCCATTTTGTTTTTTAAATGCACCCTGATACGAATTTTGTGACACCCAGGTGTCACAATATAATGTAATAAACTTGTTTTGAATGAAGCTAAGGACGAGCACTACTAGAGTCACTATACAGGAAAAGAAAAACTTTTTGGCCAACCCTCCAAAATAAACAAAATATCAGTAATTAACAAAAACAAGTAGTAACTGGTTGAACCAAGTAGTGACTTATCTCAAGCAGGAACTTTGTCCTTCTCAACTATGTTCTGATCCATCACATGACACATTTCTCCATGGAACATTCTCTTGCTTGTCTTGAACACTATTTCTGAAATCCCTCCACCGAGACAGTAGTCATCAGTTGACATAATTCCAACCGCAAAAAAATAAAAAGGCACGATAAAATTGCATCTAAATTTCTAAAAATCACAATTACAATTTCAACTAAATTTTATTTTGTTAAAGGTTCATTAAGATAATTATTTATTTCATAAACTGACCCTAAACACTGTGGGTCAGAAGACCACCAGGCAGTCCACTTGCCCTGTGTGTTTGGTGTTCTGAGATAGCCACTGCCCAAAGCTTTGCCTCTCTGAAGTATGTGATGACAGTGAGGTGTCAGGGTGAGGGGGTAGTAACAGAGAAGTGAAGGAAAGTCCTCTCTTTAGAGTTCCCTCCACCTTCTCACTTCCAGCCCATGTCTACCACCACTGGACTGCTGCTTCTGCCCCACCTCTGACCCCTCCAGGCAGCAGCCCAGGCTCTGTCCAGTCCAGACCCTCCATCTCAGACTGTGGGAGGAAGGCATAAACCCATCCCCAGGAAAGGAACATTAGCCAGCTCATGTTTGAGCCCTGAGTGACAACTCTTAGAACCCTAAATTCTCCTGGTTAGCATTCCAAGGCAGAGACTGTCTGATTGGATTTCAAGAGTTGTCTTGAGATAATTGATTCCTTTAAGAGTCTAATGCAAGATCTTCGTGTCTCTCAACCAGACCTCAGTCATTTTTGTTCCTAAGGCAAAAACCCACTGTTGGCATTAGGGACTGAATCTAGCATAATGGCCAGATGAGTAAACATATAAACTGTCATTAGTAAAAAGTAGTAAGAATAACAACAACACAATCACAAGATTGTGATTGTTTAACATCTATTTATCACTTACACATGCCATTCATTACACCAAGTAATTCACATGTATGAAACATTAGATCCTCACACAATCCTAGGAAGGTGACATCATTGTAATCTCAATTTTACAGATAGGAAAACTGAGTCACACAGAGTAACCTGCTCAAGGTTTCATAGTGTACTTTAAAAGCCAAAAGTATGGTTGTTTCCAGTCAATATGGAGGCATTGGGAGACACGCTTCATCTCCTCAGGCAACCATAGAAGGAATTACAATCAGATCTCAAAAACAAGTAACACCAGAACCATCAGAAAATCAAGCTTATGGAAGTCCAACAACCAAGAATTTAAAGAAGCCACATTCAACAGACAGGTAGGAAGGACAGGGTCATGGAGACCAGGTGGGGAGTCAGTATGGAGTAGACAAGCAGCAGCAGCAGCAAAAACAGCCCCACACTCATGTGTGGTACATAAAAGTCAGGAGGGGTACCCTGGGAGCCAGAGATCACAGCCCCAGGCTAGGCTGCACAGCTCAGGCTTCAAGCACCAGGAAGATAAACCCCCATTACCTGTGGCTGTAAAGACCAGTGGGGTTGGGGCAGCAGAATAAACTGGCAGATTTTTGCTGCTTAAAGGTCCCACATGGACTTAGAACATATGCAAACGCCAAAGCAGTAGCTGCAGGGATACCAGTTGCATCCAGCAAGTGGGTGAAGTGACTGGAAACAGGCAAGCACCAGGCAGACCTCTGGAGGCCAGGCAGTCATACTGTCTCCTCTCCAGCCCTGCCCCACAAACAGAGCCACAGAACAGTGAAGCAGTTGCCCCACCTGGAAATTACCTAAGGCTACATCCCACACAATTTACTGGTGCCTATACTACACAGCCCATGCTACTAAGACAGGTAGTAAAAGCAGCTGTATCTAATACACAGAAACAAACACTGGGAGGCTGCCAAACTGAGAAGGCAAAGAAATATGACCCAAATGAAAGAACAGAATAAGACCCCCAAAGAGAACTAAACAATATGGAGATAGCCAACCTAACAGATGCAGAGTTCAAAACACTGGTGATAATTATGCCCAAAGAACTCATTGAGTATGGGAAAGAAAAGAAAAGAAAAGGGAAGGGAAGGGAAGGGAAGGGAAGGGAAGGGAAGGGAAGAGAAGAGAAGAGAAGAGAAGAGAAGAGAAGAGAACAGAAGAGAAGAGAAGAGAAGAGAAGAGAAGAGAAGAGAAGAGAAGAGAAGGTAGGAAGGAAGGAAGGAAGGGAGGGAGGAAGGGAGGAAGGAAGGAAATGCAAAGTGAAATAAAGAAAAATGTAAAGAAAACCAACAATGAAGGGAAGGAAGCTGGGATTCAAATCAACAATTTGGAACAAAAAGAAGAAACAAATATCCAATCAGGCCAGAGAGAAGAAACAAGAATTTTTAAAAATGAAGAAAGGCTTAGGAACCTCTGAGAGAACTTTAAGTGTACCAACATCTCAATCATAGGGGTGCCAGAAAGGGAAGAGGAAGAAGAAGAAATTGAAAACTAATTTGAAAAAATAATGAAAGAAAACTTTCTTAATTTGGAGAAGGAAATAGACATACAAGCCCAGAAAGTGCAGAGAGTCCTAAACAACTTGGACACAAAGAGGACCATACCAAAACACATCATAATTGAAATGTCAAAAGTTGAAGATAATGAGAGAATTTTAAAAGCAGCTAGAGAAAAGCAGAGAGTTACCTACAAAGGAAGGAGTTCCCATAAGACTACCAGTTGATTTCTCAAAAGAAACCTTACAGGCAACAAGAAGTATTCAAAGTGATGAAAAGAAGGGACCTACAACCTAGATTACTCTATCCAGCAAAGCTATTATTCAGAATGGAAGAAAAGATAAAGTGCTTCCCACACAAAGTAAAGCTAAAGGAGTTCACCATCACCAAGCCATTATATAAAATGCTAAAGGGGTTTAAGAAAAAGAAGAGCAAAACTATGACAACATTAAGATGGCAACAAATTCACAATGATCAATAAATTAATTTAAATAAAAAACTAAGCAAACAAGCAGAACAGGAACAGAATTATAGGTATGGGGATCATGTAGAGGGTTATCAGCTGGCAGGGGGAGGAGGGGAAGGGGGAAAAAGTGCAGGGGTTAAGAAGCACAAATTGGTAGGTACAGAATAGACAGGAAGATGTTAAGAGCAATATATGAAATGTAGTAGCCAAAGAGCTTATGTGCTTGACCCATGGACATGAACTAATGGGGGGATTGCTAGAGGGAATGAAGGTACTGGGTGGATGGGGGCAAAGGGGGAAAAACTGGGATAACTGTAATAGCATAATCAATAAAATATATTTAAAAAATAAATAAACTTCAATTATGTTTAACACCCAAGAAAATCCTGATTGACTAAATAATTAACAGTGATCAAATTATCAAATTACTTTAAGTATAATTCCATTTTATTTATCACATCATTTAGTGAAGGCCTCCTATTGTTATAGGAGAACATGATGTGAAGACGTTGGTTATTTTATTTTTTGTACACATTTTTAAAATGTCTAAAATTCCAATTCTATGCTCTATGGGTTTCTTCTATGTATAATTTCTATCCAGTTTATAGTACAGTATTCAATGGAAAATTAAATGAAACTAATCTAAACATATTAAAGTCACAAACAAAATGCAAACATTTTACCTATTTTCCAATGGTTACCTTAGACAGGAAGCACCAGGGAGTCACCTCCATTGGCCAAGATGGTACAGGAGGCAGTTCTTACACTGAGCACCCTGAAGGCCAGAGAGGTGAATGGACTGGGTCCAAACACGGCAAAAGCTAGCAGGATGATGAGATAGAGACAGAAAACCCTCCCCTCCCTATTTCTGTGAGAACTGTGGCTTGAGCAGGAAGAAGAGAAGGTCTTTGAGATGAGAGTCCACCATTTCTCCCAGGTTGACACCAGGCTCACAGCCAGCAAAACAAACAATGAGCCAGTCACAGAGGCACATACTGTGTGACCCCACTCACATGCAGTATATACAGGTGTCAAACTCAAAGAGCAGGATAGTGGTTACCAGGAGATGGGAGGATGGTGAAAAAGGAAGTTGTTTAATGGGTACAGAGTTTCAGATCTGCAAAATGAAAACATTTTAAAGATGTTCACAACAAGGAGTATACTTAATACCACTGACCTGCACATTAAACAACTGGTTAAGATGATAAATTTTATGTTATGAATTTTTCTACCACTGTAAAAAATAATTAGGATGGCAAAAATGAACAACAAATAAACAAAAATTGAAGGGCAGGTCCTCAATCTTTCAACCACAGGAATTGAACTCTCTCAACAAGGTGCAGCTTGGACCAGGACCCTGCACTTCAAAAGGCATCTTTTTTTAAATGGATTTTTACATTTTTGTTCAAGTACAGTTGTCTCTCTTTTCCCCCCACCACTTCCCCCCCACCCCGGCCATCCCCACTTCCCTCACCTGATTCCACTCCCTTGGTTTTGTCCATGTGTCCTTTATGGTAGTTCCTGTACACCCTTCACCCTTTTCCCCCCATTATGCCCTCCCACCTCCCCTCTGGTTACTATCAGTTTGTTTTGAATTTCACTGTCTCTGGTTATATTTTGCTCACTTGTTTGTTTTGTTGATTAGGTTCCACTTACAGGTGAGATCATATGGTATTTGTGCCTCACCACCTGGCTTATTTCACTTAGCATAATGTTCTCCACTCCCATCCATGCTGTCACACATGGTACAAGCTCCTTTCTTTCTGCTGCATAGTATTGCATCATGTAAACATACCATAATTTTTGTCCATTCATTTGCTGATGGGCTGTTAGGTTGTTTCCCGCACTTGGCTATTGTAAATTGTGCTGCTATGAACATTGAGATGCATTGGTTCTTTTGGATTGGTGTTTCGGGCTCTTAGGATATAATCCCAGTAGTGGAACTGTCAGGTCAAAAGGCAGTTCCATTTCTCATTTTCTGAAGAAATTCCATACCATTTTCCACAGTGGCTGCACCAGTCTGCATTCCCACTAACAGTAACAGAGCACTAGGGTTCCCGTTTCTCCACAGCCACTCCAACACTTGTTGTTTGTTCATTTGGTTATGATGGCCATTCTCACAGATGTAAAGTGGTATCTCATTGTGGCTTTAATCTGCATCTCTCTGATGGCTAGTGATGCTGAGCATCTTTTCATAGGTCTCCTGTGTTTGTCCTCCTTGGAGAAGTGTCTGTTCAAGTCATTTGCCCATCTTTTAACTGACTTTTTTGTCCTCCTCGAGTGCAGTCATGTGAGTTCTTCATATATTTTGGGGATCAAATCTTTGTCTGAGGAATCATTGGCAAATATGTTTCCCCATATGGTTGGTCCGCTTTTCATTTTAATGCTGTTTTCTTTAGCCCTGCAGAAGGTTTTTATTTTGTTGAGATCCCATTATCTTATTACAACACTAAAGAAAGAAATTAAGGAAGACACAAACAAATGGAAGCACATACCGTGCTCATGGATTGGAAGAATTCACATCACCAAAAGGTCTATACTACACAAAGCAATTTATAGATTCAATGCAATACCTATTAAATTATGAATGGCATAATTCACAGATACAGAGCAAATACTTAAAAAATTACATGGAACCATAAACAACCCGAAAGCTGCAGCTATTTTGGGAAAGAAGAGCAAAGTAGGAGGAATCACAAAACGTCATATCAAACTGTATTACGAGACCACTATAATCAAAACAGCCTGCTACTGGCATAAGAACAGACACATAGACCAACGGGACAGAATAGAGATCCCAGAAATAAACCCAAGTTTCTATGCTCAATTAATATTTGACAAAGGGGGCAGCAGCATAAAATGGAGTAAAAATAGCCTCTTCAACAAATGATATTGGGAGAGCTGGACAGCTACATGCAAAAAAAAAAACAAACGAAATTTGATCACCAACTTACACCATACACAGAAATAAATTTAAAAGGCATTTTGATTTTAGATTTATGAGATGCTGAACAGGACATCCAGCTAAATGGTCCCTCTTCTCCAACTCTGGGCCCACGGAAACTGTAACATAATCAACATGAGCTGTTTTAAGACACCAAACTTATGGTAATTCGTTACGTGGTGTTAAGAAAACCAGTACAATCAGTAGGTAAAACAATCTTTTAAAATGAATATCAGATCACTCTCACTCCTGGACTCAGGTCCCTCACATGGCTTTCTATTTCACTTGGACCAAAATGCAAACAAACCTGTCACCGTGGCCGGCAGGTACTACATGGTATCACTGCGCACATCCTCTGTACCGCTCTGCACTCACCGCTCCGCTCTAGCCACACTGGCTCCTTTTCTGTTCCCTGAGCCCTGGAAGGAGCCTCGGGGCTGGGCCCTGGCTTTCACCGCTCCCTGGAAGGCTTCCTAAAAGGCTGCGCCTCCGCTGTGCAGCTGTCTGCAAGGATCTCTCTGCTTTCGCTCCAGTGAGGTTCCTGCTCAAGTGCGCATCCTTGGAGAGTCTCTGCGGACATTCTGTGTAAAACACACTTCCCTCCCTCGGTCATCCTCACCCCCTCCTTTCTTTTTGCTCTAAGATACTAATTATGGTTGTGTGTTTCCACACCATAGAACCTGGGGGGAAAAGACCTGGCACATCCCATAGAATGTGTTGAAGACCTATTTGTTGAATGACTACATCAGACAAATAAAAGATGATGGTGTCTTTTATGAGTTTGAGCTCACAGGGATCTAACATGCAATGGCAACAACAAAGAAAAACAAGTCTAAGCTCAACTGTAGGTTTATTATACGACAGTGTTCCTGTTTTTCATATGACAATTTTGTTGAGCAGTCGCTACTGAACTTCTGCTGAAAGGTATAAAGCAGACATGATGTCCAACCTGAAGTTGCCTGACTTTTCACAGCGCAAGGATCCCTGGTGACCAGACCACGTGGGAGTAAATCCAGCAGGCCGGAGAAGGCCTGGCCTGCTGCAGCTGCTCGGTCAGGGTGTCAGCACAGCACGGGCAGCCTCCTCAGCTTCTGTGGTTAGAAGACAAAATAAAGGGAGAAGAGGAAAATATTATTTTTTATGAAAAGATTATAAAATAGGAAAATTTCAAAAAAGACTTTTTTGTAGAAAGAGTATAAAACAAAGCTCTGCTGAGGTTCTTCTACAAAAAAAAATCTAGAAATGAGTTTGTTTCAAATCATCATAAGTAAAAAACCAAGGGAAGTAAACTAATAAAATGTTAAAGTTATGTACAAGGATGAAACATATATCACAGAAGCATAAAAGCATGCTTAAGATTATTTTTAAAATTCCCAAATTAATCTTTTTAATGTCACAGTTTGGGACCCCAGGCCCTACAGTGGTTAAGGCCAGGATTATGTACGTGAGAGAGCAGGTATAGAGAATTCATCAGAAATGTGTTGTGCCCATCAGTGTCATTAGTGAATGTGGTGAAGGACAAAACTAGGACACTCACTGTATCTGCAGCACAGAATTATCCAACTGAGTTACTCACAAGGAGGACTACAGAGTACAAAATGTCAGCTCTTGAAAATTAAAATATATCATTCATCCACCTAGTCATTCTTTCTTTCATCCATTTATTGACTCACCTGAACTAGTACAACTCCTATAAATTCCCTGTGGTTGCCTCTATTGGAGCATGTAACACAATGTATCTTATTGCCAAACTCCAAGTTGGGCTCACAGTAAAAACAAACTAAATTCTTGTGAGATGGTCTTTGTGCACCAAGTGAAAGTATTCAATATTTAAATACTGTGCACTTTATATTCCAGCACCATTGGAAGCAATTCTGGGCTTTGTAGAAGACATACAGGAGTTCAGGTCTGATGGCTTGCTTGCTTGTTCTTGTATTTCAGAAGGTTGGAGCATGTTACACATGTTACATCTGCCTATTCCTTTAGACAGATGCCTAAAGGAATGGATGGGCTGAATGAAGGTCAACATGGACATCAAAAGCACACATTCAAGCCCTGAGAAATGGGTAGAATCTTCACAGGCAGAGAGGGAACCTAGAGTGTGTCTGGTTGAGCTGTGAGCCTGAGGGAACTCTTGTGGCAGCAAAGTGCAGGCTGTGCTCAGAGAGAAGAGAGAGGCGCAGCTGGTCTACAGAGCAAAGAATGCATGTCAAGGAGTTCTACAGATAGACAGGAAAAAGCAGGTTATGACCAAATGCATGTAGGCAGGCCAGGGGGACTCACAAAGGCTCTGGAAGAGTCAAGGAGCTCCCAGCAGTCATCAGAGAGATAAGCTGGCAGGCATGCAGGAGAGGCGCAAAAGAGAGACTGTGCAAATTAATGGGAATTTTCACAGGCATCAGCTATGTGTTTTTACTTAGTGTTTACAGAATCCCTGTGCAAGGACTGGATGTTTCTCTCCTTAGGATCCCTATTGCGAAATCCAATGTGATGGTGATGGAAGGGGTTCTTAGGGAGGAGATTAGGTCACAAGGGCTGAGCCTGGTGAGTGGGTTCAGTGCCCTGGGAAAGAGACCCCAGGGAGACCCCTTGCCCCTTCCACAGTGTGAGGTGACAGGGAACAGACAGCAGACCAAGAAACGACATGCACTAGACACGGAATGCCAGCACCTCAATCTTGGACTTCCCAGCCTCCAGGACTGTGACAAGTACATTCTGCCACGTGTAAGCTACAGCACATGGAATTGTGTTCTAGCAGCCACAAGGGCTGAAGCACCTTGTGCTTACTTGAACTACAATATGTCTGTGTCTTAGTCACATGGTAACTTCAGCACCTTTCTTAGGACCTTCCACTGAAGTAGTAAATAAACATTTCCCAAATAAATAAATGCTTCAACAAGATATCTAGAGTTACCTAACCTTCTCTGTCTTTGCATTACACACCTTAACAAATTAGTTTCCTAAATAGGAACACATTTTTTAAAACATTTGCATGGGAAAATATTGCTTCACCAGTGTCTAACATAAAAAAAGTATTAACAGAGAAAAGCTAAAGCTTATAAAAAAGAAGAAATGAGCAAAAATGAGAAACAAAGGAAACAAGGAAAAAGTATGTTTTTATTATTTGGAGGAAAAAGTAACAAAATAATGAAAATGAAACTGAAAAAAATCATTCTTCCTGTCTATTTTCACATTATTTCTGTGGAGGCTTCCTTTCCAATATCAGAAAAAATGGGTAAAATGATTTTAACATTATGGAAGGTATTCAACAGAGAATCACTGAAAATTCATGAAAATTTGATAAAAATTCCAATATGATTTCAAGTTACCATAAATTGCTATTATTTAACAAGATTTGATTAACAGTTGACCTAGAACTAATTCTTCCAATACCAAGTTATTATTAAGGAAAACATATACTGCTTTTAATCTTAATGAATTTCTTTTCTAGTCCAGATTTTGAGGTAAGAAAATGTTTGCATTTCTATGCATTTACATGTAAAAATCTTTTTAAAGTATATCTTATTGATTATGCTATTACACTTTTCCCTCTTTTCCCCCTTTTGTCCCCCCTCCACCCTGCACCCCCCAACCCTCTAGCATCCACCCCCGCTTAGTTCATGTCCATGGGTTGTACATATAAATTCTTTGAGTTCTCTGTTTCCTATACCATTTTTACCTCTCCCCATCTATTTAATGCCTACCAATTATGCTTCTTCTCCCCTGTACCTTTCCCCCTACTCCTTCCCTCCCCCTCTTCATTGAAAATCCTCCGTGTGATGTCCATTTCTCTGATTCTGTTTCTGTTCTAGTTGTTTGCTTAGTTTTTGCTTTCATTGTTTTTCTTTCTTTTATTTTTTAGGTTCATTTGTTGATAGTTGTGAGTTTGTTGCCATTTGCTGTTCATACTTATTATCTTCTTTTTCCTAGATAAGTCCCTTTAACATTTAATAAGGGCTTGGTGATGATGAACTCCTTTAACATGACCTTATCTGGGAAGCACTTTATTCTAAATGATAGCTTTACTATCCATTCCATTCTAAATGATAGCTTTGCTGGACAGAGTAATCTTGGATGTAGGTCCCTGCCTTTCATGACTTCAAATATTTCTTTCCATCCCCTTCTTGCCCATAAGGTTTCTTTTGATAAATCAGCTGATAGGCTTATGGGCACACCTTCGTGGGTAACTCTTTCCTTTCCTCTTACTGTTTTTAAGATTCTCTCTTTGTCTTTAATCTTGGGTAACTTAATGATGATGTGCCTTGGTGTGTTCCTCTTTGGATCCAACTGATTTGGCATTCCGTGGACTTCCTGGACTTCCTGAAAGTGTATTTCCTTCACCAGATTGGGAAATTTTTTCTTCATTATTTATTCAAATAAGTTTTCAATTTCTTGCTGTTGTTCTCCTCTTTCTGGAACGTCTATAATTCAGATATTGGGATGTTTCAGGTTGTCCCAGAGGTTTGTAAGACTCTCTTCACATTTCTGAACTCTTGTTTCTTCATCCTGTTCCAGTTGGATGTTTATTTCTTCCTTTTGTTCCAAATTGTTGATTTGAGTCCTGGTTTCCTTCCTATCACAGTCGGTTCCCTGAATAATTTGCTTATTTCACTTTGGGTATCTTTCATTTGTTCTTTCATTTTTCAACCAAGCTCAATCAGTTCTGTGAGCATTTTGATACCAAGGCTTTAAATTCTCCATCAGGTAGATTGGCTACACACTTTTCACTTAGCTCTCTTTCTGAGGTTTTGCTCTGTTCCTTCATTTTGGCCCTATTTCTTTTGGGGGGACCCCTGTTAAGTTGTAAGGAGGTGGGACCTTAGGTATTCACCCAGGCATGGAAAACCTCCTTGCTGTGTTACACCACTGCCTATGGAGGAGCGGCCAGAGAGGGAACAATGCAGTTCACCTGCTCGTCTCTAGCCCACTTTTCAACTAACTCTCCTGGGAGACTGGAAGTTTCTCCCACCATGGCAGCCACCATAGTCTACAGCCACCTATGAGACTCAAATTCCACTTAAGTCAGCCCCCCGGCCCCCAAAGCAGCCTGCCACTGTGCCACAGCCAGCCCTGCCCCCACGGTCTGCCACCTTACTGATCTGGTTGTTCTGTTTGACTGTTTCTTTAATTCCTTGGTTGTCAGAGTTCCATGCAGTTTGATTTTCTGGCACTTCTGATTGTTTATTGATTTCACCTTGGTTGTTGTCCTCTTTTTGGTTGTGCAAGGAAGCAAAGGGTTTCTACCTATGCCTCCATTTTGGCTGGAACTCCAACATGTAAAAATCTTAAAAGGCAAATACAAATATACTACTGAAGTAAGGCTGCAGTAATAATTGTGGCATCCATTACTACTCACCTTGAATATTCTACAAGGGAATTTTGGGGTTATTCTACAATTTTGGGAATTTGGGGGTTATAAAATTACAAACATTGACATGAAATCTTGTCTAATTTACAAGGTTAATATTGAAATTCTCCAGGCCTTAGGAAGTAAAATTAAAAAGTCAAAAGACAACAAGATCTTAAAAATATCAATTATTTCACATCTTCTGAATTCTACCAATTTAAACATATTCATTAAGTAGCTTGCTTTTTAAACTTAGTTGGGTTTTTTTTTTTTAGTTTAACCTTTGAAATTCAGATAAAATACATACTTTGGGGGGAAATTCTAAAATATTTAATCATTTTAAGGTAAATAATTCTTGAAAGTAAAAAACAACAAAAATAACAAGAAAAGAAAAGGAAGAAAGAGGAAACACCAGAAATCATTTCAATGAATACCAGATAGTAAAGCAGAGTGAGGGGTAAGAACCAGGCAGCCTAAATTTGAATCCCAGCTCTCTGCTTAACGGTGATTGGATCCTGGTGAAATTCCGTAATCTCTCTGTTCTGAGTTTTGAGGGTTAAACAAAGTAATATTTGTAGAGTGCTTAGTAGAGTGCCTATTCAGATTTGACTTTTCCTTCAAATTTTAAATAGAACTTCATATCCATTGTAAAATCACACATGCTCATTTCATTTTATTTTTTAATCCTGAGGATTAAAAATGACCTGAGGATATGTTTATTGATTTTTCCAGAAGCAGAGAAGGGGACACAGAGAGAAAGAGAAACATGGATGTGAGAGAAAAATATTGATGACTTGCAGCCTGTACAGGCCCTGATCTGGGGATCAAACCGGCAAGCTTTTGCAACACGGGTGACACTCCAACCAACTGAGCCAGCGGGCCAGGGTATACACTCTCATTTTAAATCTCACCATTACTTTCTCCTGGTTTTTCTTTTCCAGATGGTTCCTTTGGAACAGCATAAAGTCACCCTTGCAGAGACAAAGTTCTGACATCTGAGTGTCCCTAACATTCACTTACCTTTGCACCTATGACAGACACATCATTTCCTTGACTTCCTCAATGTCTTTCTTCCCAGAAACATTAATGTGGGGATCTATAAGAGACCAAAAACAAAGGGCTCATGTGAAATCCCAAAACTCTGTTTTAAAATTGATGTTGTAAGAGATTCCATCCTAAGTTAAGTATTTGACTTATTCAAAGAGTGTAATCATTGTAATGAAGACAAGTATGTGGAAAATACCCCAAAGGTGCATTCATTTGAGGCTTTTTTGTTCTTCCGAAAACTAGTTAAAACATTTAACTTTGAGCTTAATTGAAAGATAAGTATATCAAATAATTATTTTTTAAATAAGCAAAGGGACTATAAATTCAGTTTATTAATTAATCTCTTGTTACATGCCAGGCCATCTTCTAATGCTGTCAGTGCATTAACCTACCCCAGAGCTTTCTTTGTGAAATTTCTTACAGTGGAAATTACTTTTAATAGGGAAAAAAACAGGGAATTATCTGTTTGGACAATTGTCTCAGGGAATGGTCAGGATGAGATGTGGAGAAAAGGCTCTGCAAAAAAAAGGTCACTACTCAGGTGGATGGAAGAAAATGGCTCTCCCCTCCAGCTTGGAAACTCATTCTCCTCTCCTGAGATTCTGAGGTTGTTCTAGCCTTCCCAGTCCCCTTGGGAGCTCCTTAACAAGGGCTACCCCAAGGGCTTGGACTGGATTCTGCCAGAGGTCCCTTCACCAGAGCAATCCCTACAGAGTTGGGCCTCTAGGATTCAGCAGGGAGAGGCTCTTACCATCCCCAAAGCTGATGCAGTATTGATGGGATGCCCAACCCAGGGGAGATGGCATCCGTGGGTGGCGTGGGAGAGGCATCCAGCATATAAATGCTTAATGCTATGGCCCCAGCCCTCTCCCCACAGCTGTACCACTCAATTTTTCTTTCTAAGACTCCAGTTCATTTTGCTACTATGAGGGTGAGTGCTGGGACTGAGATTCTTCCCACTGGCCACTCGAGAGCCCTCACTTTTTTCACAAGGTGAGTGCAATTCCTACTTTCACAGCCAGATATTGTGTAGCCCTCTTCCTGGCTCTAGTGCTCTGAGCTAGAAAGCCTGGCTTGTGGCTGAGGGCCCTGGTTCCCCTGGGTGGAAACTCCTCCTTGAAAATACCCCTCTGGATCCCCACCCCCTGCCTGTGGGTGTGGGGCCAGTGCCTTTTACCTCTCTGCCCTTCCTAGTGCTATTAATGCAGGTACCTCTGTAAATCCTTAGTTATACTTCTGTTCAGCTAGTCTTCAGGTGGTTATTCAGGTTCATTGTTTCATACTTTAAAATTTTTTATTGCTTTTTTAGAGAGAGAGAGACATCGATTTGTTGTTCCATTTATTTATGCATTCATTGGCTGCTTCTTGTATGTGCCCTGATTTGAGATCAAACCTGCAAACTTGGCATAAACTGATGACACTCTAACCAACTGATTCACCCAGAAAGGGTGATTGTTCTGTATCTGGGTTGATACAAGGCAAAAACATATGTAGCAAAGATAGTGTTGCATAAAGAGGGTGAAAGAGTCAGGCCAGATCCACAACCTACCAGACTGCTAATGACCCAGTCAGGCCAGTCTCCAACCCTCTGGACTACCTATGGCTCGGTACTGCTGACTCACTTGGTAGCCCGAGGCTTAGTTGAAACTCTCCCCTACCAAGCACTATGGACACCTGTGTCACAGGTGGGCACAGGTAACCAGGTTCTTGGGGATTGGGACAAAGATTTGAACTGAACACCAAAAGTTTATAGCAGAGCACATGGGAGCAGGCCAACTCCAAGCAGAGATTGACCTCATGGGCTGGAGGGACTCTATCCTTGTAGGGTGGATCCTTCCTGGCTAGTTTTGGCAGGCTTTTCCTGTGACAAGTAGTTGTAAAGCTACTGCACATGTGGTCTCCCATGGTTTCCTGGATTGGCCGCCAGGGAAGGGGGTCCCACAATGTTACCTAGTTGACCCCCCCTTCTCCTGGGGTCCCCCTGTACTAGGTTCGCCTTTCCTTTCACCAGAGAATTATAGCTCTCCATGTTAGAGATTGGTGAAAAGGAAAAGAATTATTTATTCAAGTGATACAGACTTTAGAGTAATGACTTAATGTCTTCATCAAAATCCCAAAGTCCCTTAAAACACCCACAAACATACACAGTCCTTTCCCCCTTTGCCTAGTCCAAGGTACCATATCTCAGGAAAAGAAATAGAAAGCGCATGGTGATTCTCTGCCAAAGCTGCAGGTGGTTCTCTGCTAAAGCTGCGTTCTCTGCTAAGCCATTCTCATGGCTGCGGGAGGGGGAGGGTGGTACCCCAACTCTGGCGAAAGCCACGTGGTTCTCTTTGCTAAAGCTACATGGTGATTCTCACATGGCTGTGGGAGTTCCCATTCTGGCCAAAAGCTCATAGTTCTCCCTCATAGTTCTCAGGGATCTCAAAGGAACGAGGAATTATCTGAGATCTAGACAGATTGACTAGAAAGTTGAGTAAGGTATATTTCTAACAGGATTGTGAGTGTGGTGTTGACAGCCTCAGAGAAGGGCAGAGGGATGTGTGGGGCTAGGTGGGAGGGAGGGGCTGTGGTCCATAGGGGAGCCTACCCCTCTGCCACTCCCCTATGACCAGGAGCCCTTTGTGATGAGAGCACAGCTTCTGTGATGCAGGATGTGGGACTGGGCCTTTAGTCCACAAGCCACACCCAGTGCTCAGTTACCTGAAGGCAACAGTATGGTTCAGATGATGGAGGATCCTCTCTCCCTGCAAAGCATCCTCATTAACTGGCAGAGTGTCAGTCCTTCCTGGATGATTGACATTGTCCTTGCCATCTCCTGCGGAGTGGTGCTCTTCCTGCTGTTACTCCCCTGGTTGGAGAGTGATCCAGTCCTCCCACCACCTAGGAAACATAGAAACATCAGGAAGGTGAGCAACCCTTGGCCCAGACCCTAAAAAGATTATCTTTTTTATTGTCTTATTTCCACTTTTCTGAATCACCTAGAAAGCCTCCAGAGATGGGAAAGAACAGGATGACTATCCTCAGGAAAGAATACAACATCATCCTCCCAAGAGCAAAGCAAGCTGGGCAGGGGTTAGAGCTGGCATGAAGATTTCTACCCAAAGACCTCAGGCCAGGAGTCCACATGTGGCAGAGGCTCTAGGGGACTGCCCCAAATGCTGTGACCAGTGGCCAAGGACTGAATACTATGAGCTGGGTCTCTGGGGGTAGATAGGCCCAGAGCCCTGGTTGGCCAGATGCCTTCCCATGGCAAGTGTCTTGGGAAAACCTCTCATTCACTGTGGCTATTTCTGGGGTGGTACAGAGCCCCAGGAGCACTTGAGCTTGGTAGGGCTGTGGAGTCTGGAAGGCAGAGGAAGAGTGACAAAAGAAATTGATCGTCAGTCTCGTATAGAAAAGGTTTCTTTGGACTTCCGCCAAGATGGAGGCATAGGTGGAAACACTGTGCCTTCTCCCACAACCAAGTTTGAAGACAACAAAGGTTTGGAGAACAAAGACACAGCCAAAGAACAGAAAATGAATTATACGGAAGTCCGACAACAACTAACCATGCAACCAGGACGGTAAGAGGGGCGGAGCCAGCAGTGGAGCAGGGTTGGGCAGGACATATCCCCCGACCTAGGCGTGCAAGTGGCCCGGACCTCAGACTGACCGAGGTTGCACATTTGCGCACAGTGAGACAGACCACGCAGGCCCCAGGGGGCGAGGGCTGATGGCGGTGGCACACTCGCGTGCAGTGGGACTAAACACGCAGGCCCCGGTGACGGTGGCAGCTGCCGCACCTGTGGGGGCCTCGGCGGGAGGCGGCGGACAGGACGCCATTGCTCCTCATTGACCCCGCCCCCACATACAGTGTCACAACCCAGCCACTGAGTTGCCCTGTTCTGGTGAACACCTAGGGCTCCGATCCTGCTACGTAACAGGCACAAACAGCCCAAAAGATGGCGCAAGAAGAACTCAAAGTCCCAGAGCCAATAACTCTCAGCGACCGAGAAATTGCCAGCCTCTCAGAAGCGCAATTCGAGACACTGTTTATCAGGATGCTCACAGAACTGGTTGATTATAGTCACAAATTAGAGGAACATATGAAGGCTAAACTAATTGAAATGAAGGGAGGTGTCCAGGAAACCAATAGCGATGGAAAGGAAACTGGGACTCAAATCAATGGAATGGACCAGAAGGAAGAACAAAACATCCAACCAGAAAGGAATGAAGAAATGAGAATTCAAAAAAATGAGGAGAGGCTTAGGAACCTCCAGGACATCTTTAAACGTTCCAACATCCGGATTATAGGGGTACCAGAAGGGGGAAAGAAACAGCCACGAGTGGAAAACTTATTTGAACAAATAATAAAGGAGAACTTCCCCAGTCTGGCAAAGGAAATAGACTTCCAGGAAATCCAGGAAGCTCAGAGAGTCCCAAAGAAGTTGGACCCAAGAAGGAACACACCAAGGCACATCATAATTACATTAGCCAAGACTAAAATGAAGGAGAGAATCCTAGAAGCAGCAAGGGATAAGGGGACAGTCACCTACAAAGGAGTACCCATCAGACTGTCAGCGGATTTCTCAAAAGAGACCTTACAGGCAAGAAGGGGCTGGAAAGAAGTATTCCAAGTCATGAAATCCAAAGACCTACAGCCAAGATTGCTTTATCCAGCAAAACTTTCATTTAGAATGGAAGGACAGATAAAGTGCTTCTCAGATAAGGTCAAGTTCAAGGAGTTCATCATCACCAAGCCCTTATTATATGAAATGCTAAAGGAACTTATATAAGAAAAAGAAGATGAAAAATATGAACAGTGAAAGGACAGCAAACTCACAGTTATTAACAACCACACCTAAAACAAAAGCAAACCAAGAGGACAGCTAGATCAGGAGCAGAACCGTAGAAATGAAGAACACATGGAGGGTTAGAAACAGGGGGGTGGGAGGAGGAGAAGGAGGGAGAAGGTACAGAAAATAGCATAGACAGTAGGTAGAAAATAGATGGGGGGGACAAGAACAGTGGGGGAAATATAGAATCTAAAGAACTTGAGACATGTGGTTATAAACTAAGGGGGGGAGGGAGTGTGCGGGTGGAGGGGAATGGGGGGGAATAGAACAACTGTAATGGTATAATCAATAAAATATATTTAAAAAAGAAAAGGTTTCTTTATGTTTTTCAAAAAAAAACAGAAATGATTTTTACCCACTTCAAAAATAAACAGGACAACCAGAGAGCCCCACTACTTGAATGTAAAAGTCTTACTGTTCCCAAGCACTGTGCGTCTGCAGCTCATCTAAGAGAGGAGAGTGAGAGCAGGGTCCTAGCCCCCAAACCCCATTTTCTCTTGTCTCTCAGCATCCACTGAAGCCGAGGTGGCAGAGCAGGGAGAAAAGTCAGTCTTTGAAAGGTGAGCTACAGCCCCTCAGCCCTGAACATGAGATTTTTTCCTCCATCTGTCCTGTCCCCAAGGGCTCAGGGCCAAGACCCTGAGGACTCGGGAGGCTCCTGAGAAGGGATCAGAACCCAGGTACTGCCCAGATTCCGTGTCCAGAATGAAACCTGAAGGGAAAGGAGACCCATGTTTCACCAGCGTTGGGCTGCTCCAGACAGACAGTGCCTGATTGGGAGGTGGGGCCTCCAGCCCCACGGTGGGCACAAGGTTTCCTTTTGCTCAAATTCCTCTGGGAGGCATCCCCTTCCATTTTTGGCCCACAGGGAGGTTGTGAGGGCTGCAGAGGATAGTGGCTGGAAGCACTTTGTAAATGACACAGTGCTGCCTGTCCCAGTCTTGCTGTCACTGTCAAAGAGCAATGTGGCCTTGACCTGGATGCTTGAGCTTCAGAGTCCACTCTGCCAGGCACCTCCCCTAAAGGGCCATTGCACTCAGCCTCCTGTGAGACCCCCAGGCTCTGCTGTACCATGTGACCTGTCTCCTGGTTTCCAGCCCCCAGAGATGGCCAGCAAGAACTGGAAGAGGCTTGGGACCTGATTTCTCATCTGAGAAGGTTAAGAATCTTTCCCCTTTCTCCTGGGTACTCCTTCCTTCCAAACCTGGGATGTGACCCCAGAGCTGCAGGCCACCTGGGACTGACCTGGGTACTGTGGGAGGAGGAATTGGGACAGGGTGAGCTGTAGCCCTGGGATGTGAGGGACAGCAAGAGCGCTGGGCCCAGGAGAGCCCTGGGCCTCAGGGGCCGGGCCTGTCCCTCTGCTCCTGGCTGCAGCCTGTGCCTCCGTCTCCTACAGCCACCTGGGCAGACTCCTGGACAAGGGCGACTTTTGTCAGTGTTCTTGTCAAGATCCCCCTGGTGAAGCACCCAAAGCAGCGGCCACTGGAGTCCACCAGCCCTGCCCTGGCCCTGTGGGAGAGAATGCTTCCACCATGACCACGTTGGCTTCCCCAGCTCCTCTGACTGAGTGCTCAACACCTCTGGCCGGCACCCTGTCACCAGGACCAACAGCCTCCTCAGTTTCGGTTCTTTCACTGTCACCTTTGAGTGCCTCTCAGCCACCAGAGCCTTTCCTCCCCTCGGGCATCCTTTCACCACAGCCACTTGCACTTTCCCATCTGCCCTTGTGTGCCCCTGATTCAGAGGCCCACCTGCCACCTCCAACCTCCTCACCTGTCCTCCCCCCACCAGAGTTGGCTTCTCCCAAAACACCTGCCTCAAGCCTTAGCCCCTCCAGCGGTCCCATTTCAGCCTTGTCTTGCTGTCAGGAGGCTGCCAAAGCCACGTGCTTCCCAATCTCATCACAGCGTGAGTCCCAGCAAGAGCACCGGTCCCACTGCCCACCTAAAGTCTCATTCTTGGGAGACCCCACAGACAGACAGGTAGCAGCTGATCGGGCCTCGTTGGTTAACCCTCATGTCCAGAAGACGCTGGAGATACTGACCAGCAACAAAGCAGAAGTAGGGATGTGGAAGGAAAAAGAAAAAAGGGAGTCAGAACGTCACTTGAATTCTGAGCAGGACAAGGTAAGTCACCAGTCCTTTTGGCCCAGCCCTTGCCTCACCCCGAGGCCCCACCCCAACTCTCTACTGCAACTGTGCTGGGATTCCAGTCCCCCACTTCTGGCTCACATCCAGACTCAGACCCACCTCCCCTCCTGCCTCCCAGTCTGACTGCCTTCTTCTCTGCCCCAGACAAGGTTCTCTGGGGGGGCTTCACCCTATGGCCCAGAATATGGCACAATCTTCATTTTTTCTTTATTTTTATTGTTGTGCAACTACAGTTGTCCCCATTTTCCCTCCATTACTCTCCCCTGCCCTACCCACCCACAATCTTTCATACCAACTGCAATTCAAACCTGAAATGCCACTTTTTGAAGAAACGGCCAGAAACTGTGAGATCTTTACCCTTTCTGGTCAAAAAAAATCTCAGAAAGGGTAAAGTCACTCCCCACATTCCTCAGAACAAAGGGGCCTCCCACCCCTGCAGCCCAGTCTCCACTGTTCCTGGGGATTTGGTCAGCCCTGACGTGTGGGAGCAGTTGGAGCAGCACCTTCAGAAGAGGTTCCTGCTGCAGGAGCAGGAGCACCGGGGAGACTTGCCCCACAGCATCCAGTTATCTCTTCAGCTCTCTCTTCAGCTGAGGCTGCCTGATGGCCAGTTGCCAGGGGTGCATCAGGCACAGGGAGGGCAGGGTCTCCAGCAGCTCTCTGCATTTACGGGCAAAAGAAGCCAGGATGCAGAGAAGACGAGGTCCAGCTGTCCAGCAAGGATCCCACCAAGGACACGCCTGGGCATGGATGTGGGGCACAGTGAAAGGAGGACCCTAAAACACCTATGCTCTGGCTCAGCCAGCCTCCCAGGGAAGGGCCTGGGGGTGAGCTGTGAGGAGTCAGGAAGAGGCTTGATGAGGCCCTCGACCAGCAGGTCAGACAAAAATGTCCCGAGAGTCCATTTGAACAGAACAAAGGGGCGGGTTAGTGAGGATCATCAGGACCCTGTGGATGGCCATCCTCCCAGGCTTGCTGCCAGCCTTCCTAGAAAGTCAAATGTTCACAGGGAAGCCAAAGATTCAGCATCTCCTAAGGATCTGAAACCCTGCATGAATACTTGCCTTGAGCCTTCCCCTCTCAGTTCACCTGCTCAACAGGTACTAGAAGCACATATTAGAAAGTTTCAAGTGAGGCACAGGTGGGGCCTGCCTCTCAAGATCCTCAAGATCATCAAAGCCTTTAAGTTGACAAGGACACAACGCTCAACCCTTCTACAGTCCCTTGGCACCTGCTCAGCTATCTGTGTATCCAGGGCCCACCTGAATGACGATTGTGCCAAGTTCTTGGACAAACCTGTTCATTCCCTTCCTAGAGAGAAGGTGATAGCAGAAACATTAGTTCCCATATTGGTAGGTCCCCTCCCTGTCCCTTCACTTGAATGGGAGGAAATGCAGAGTGCCCTGGAAAGGACCCAAACTGATAATTGCCATGGGCCCTCAGTGGCCCCGCTGACTAGACAGAAGGGCAGGCTGCCCCCTCTGTCCCTCACCTACACCTCTGAGGGCAGAAAGTGTCACAGTGAGACCGCCACAGTAGCCAAGGAAGGCAGCCAGGAGCCAAGGGCAAGCTTAGCAATGACTAGGAATGAGCCAACAGAGGAGCCTGCCAGTTGGACCTCAGAAAATTTCCTCCAAGGCATCACAATATTGGATCTCAACTCAGAGTCCCAATCTTCAATGGCTAAAGTATCCAGAGAGGTCAAAGAGGCCCCTGCTTGGGAAATCAACTTGGAGCCCCATGTGCCAGCCAGTTCCCAAGCCATTAACGATGTAAGGAAATTGGGATCTCCAAGGCCCAGCAAAATACTGTCACCTCCTACGAAGCTGGTTGCCCCAGTCCCAGAAGAACCATGCCTTGATGCACAGCTCAATGAATCTGAGCTCCAAGGCTTACTAAAGTCAGGAAACCAGCCTCAAGGCCAAGCCACTGGTGTGCTCCTTGAAGACTGTGAGATGGGTACAATCCTTCAAGACAGTGCTGTCGACATGCTTCTTAAAGACTGCAATTTTGACACGCTCCTTGCTGCAGACATCTTGGCTTCCCACGAATCTCTGTTTGGTTCCCAGACAGTGGCCAGTGGGGCCATGTCAGCTTCCCAGGCGCTACATGATCTCAGAACAAGTGGAGGGAACCAATATGAGGACGAATATAAGAGCCAGAGAGAGAGTGTTGATGACAAGGAGAACAATAGGAAGGCTGCCACAGGAGACTACAGAGAAAGGTTGGCAGGACTGAGGGCCTCACAAGCCAGTGGGATGAGCACTGCCCAAGATAAGAAATCAGTAGAATCTTTAAGAAGCAAGTCCTGCCAGCTCGAGCAGAAGGAACAGGTTTCTCCAGAAAACCTTTGCAAAAGGATGAGGTGCTTTCTGCAATGCATCCTTCATGGGAAAAGCAAAGGACAGAAAAATCCGCCGCAGAAAGGCACGCCTGCACCAGCCCCTACCCAAAGCTGGGAACCAGGCAAAAACAGATCCCTTGTGGACAACAGAGCTGCTGAGGCTCAGGTGCTCATGACAGCTGTGAGACAGAGTCTCGAGGAAAAACTAGCATTCCACCATGGACTCCAAGCCTCACAGTGCCATTGGCACAGAGAACTCCAGACTCCAGTAGGCCCGCATCTCTGCCACCAAAGGGATCTCTGCTATGAAGAGCAGAGAAGAATGAGAGGGATGGCCTATGATTGTCAAGCCACCCCTAGTGGCCACAACTCTTCTAAAAAGCATGAGTGGACCACAAATAGCGACAGCAAGGGGGCCTTCCCACTCAGGGACCCAGGGTGCACCAGCAGACCCTTCCAACACGCATCAGTGGTGGCAGGGCTCTCAGACCACCCCTTCCAACATGCATCAGTGGTGGCAGGGCTCTCAGACCACCCCTTCCAACATGCATCAGTGGTGGCAGGGCTCTCAGGCCACCCCCACCACTGCCCATGGCACTGTCCCCTTCAAAAATATGCTTCCTATGTACAACCAGTGTGTGCTGCTCATGCCTTCCTCGCTGAGACTTTTCTCCAACTAAAAATGAACACTGGGCAGGGAAACACTTTTTGTTCTCGCGCGAGGAAATCGTACTCTGTGTGCTAATGGTTTCTTCTGACCCAAAATCAGTTTCCCAAAATAAAAATTTTTTCCTTATGGAAGCTGGTGGCCTCTGTCTCTGTCTTGATCCCTTCCCTGGGGAGGGAAGTCCCCAGGGATCAAGTCCCACCCTTCCCCGGGGATGCTGGCTGCAGCAAGGCAACCCCACCCAACCCCGTTCCTTCAGTGCAATGTGTTTCCACAATCCATCATTACAAAGGCAAACAGAAGCCTTCAGGAGTTGTGGAGATGAGCAAAACTATAAGATCTGGCTTACCCTGTCCTCTCCTGCTTCCTCTATATCTCAAACGTGTGTGGTCTGTAGGGGTGGGCTTTGCAGAAGCTGAAATACCCTCTGACCACCAAAAGTGTCACTGAGTGGGAAGGGGACTTTGGCAGCGGTGCTGGCCCTGAGTCCAGAGGTGGGAGAGATCCTGCCCAAGAGCGCTTCCCTCTCTGAAGTGGTCGGTGCTCAGTGTCCCATCCCCTCCCCTCTCAAGCTCTGGAGCAGCGCTGAGGGCATGCAGGTGGGGAGCACAGAGGCTGCTAAGGGCCCCAGACCTACCTGACCCCCTGGGGGAGAGAGCAACCTGCTCAAGGGCACCCACAGTTCCATTCTGGGGAAGGGAGCAGGACGTGACTGTGTGTGCAGTTGCCCTGGGATGGTGGGGCACTGGGGAACCCTGGGGCACCCAGGCTGAGATACAGGAGAAGGAGGCAAAGTGACACTGTGTGCCCATAAACTAGGCAGTGCCCCAGGAGCCCCTGGTGTCTCACCACCATCTACAGGCCCTGAGGGGAGGAGAAGTTAGGGGTCCAGTGGTGCAGAGTGTCCATCTCTTGCAGCTCCCAGAGCCAAGATGAAAGAAGCCACCTGTAGTTGCTACTCAGAAGGCCAGGCTCACGGGAGCAGCAGAGCCCTCAAGCAGGAAAGGTTAACCTCTCCGCAATCTATTTCATCAGCTTGCATATGACTGGGGGCCTCGGGATGCAGTTTATGACCTTTATTTACACCTGTGACCCATGGGGGACTAGAGCTGATGTGGAGGGGAGAAATGGGCACAAACTTCTTCATGCCACGGGTTCTCCCTGGAGCCAGGTCCTGCCTTTGTGCCCCTGGAGTTGCCTCCAGTGTGGGTGCCACAGTCACAGTGCTGCCAGGACCTATGGGAGGGGTGGGACCCAGGGCAGAGTGTGCCTTGGGTCCTCAGGAGCTCAAGAGGGTGTGTCACAG
Organism: Sturnira hondurensis; assembly: GCF_014824575.4. Taxonomy (NCBI): domain Eukaryota; kingdom Metazoa; phylum Chordata; class Mammalia; order Chiroptera; family Phyllostomidae; genus Sturnira; species Sturnira hondurensis. Next base: position 269,980 of record NW_028097436.1, on the reverse strand, counting down.
GGTGGAGACCCTTAGCCTGGCTGCTGCTTGGTCCTCGTAGGGGATCAAGAGGTGATTTCTGGGAGTGGGTTGAACTGGACATGGACCCCATAGTCCTACCAGGAGAAGCGCCACAGACAGATGGGGATGCTGACAGAGCAGCCAGAAATGGGAAGGAACACAGTGCACCTCTGTGTCATGCCATGAGGTACAGTAAGGCCAGACGTGGAGAGCCCCACACTGAGAGTCCTGCACACAGACAGACACCCCAGAAACACCTTTCTCTGTAGGAGCAGAAAAGCCTCCTGCAGAGACCTGTGACAGAGACCTGCACTGAGACATCTCACACGAAGACCTCCCTCTGAGACCGCCCACGCAAAACTCAAGAACTCGCACAGGAACCTCAGGCATTCTGTAGGAGCCTAAGTCGTTAGTATAGGTAGGTAGCTAGTTATTAATAAAGGAAAGGTGTGAGTGGGATGAGGCATTAACCCTAATCTACTAGGGAACTGAATTGGACATTAAGCCTGAGTCACTAGAAAGCCACAGCAGCATTAACAGGGGACAGCCAAGTCCTCCACTGAGGGGGCTTAATCCCAGAGGGAGCAGAAAGAATAGGTTTTGCAATCTCCCCAGGGGACAAGTAGCTATTAGCTGGGATTGCTCGAGAGTCAGATAAAACAGCAGGGGAAATTTCTCTGCTAGGCACAGGTGCAGTAGAAACAAAGGTGGTGCAGGGGGAGATGAACACACGCGCAGTAGAAAGCAGATGACACAGCAGAACTTTGGGGAATGCACTGTAGGGCCCAAAATGTGACCACCATGGGGTGGAGTCTAGTCTGGAAACATCTGGGGAAAACACCAGATCAGATCAGATAAGGGCAGAAACCCCAGGAGATCCAGGAAATGGACTGGTTAGGGGGAGGGCCCCACACAAGCTTGTGAAGAGCTAGGAAAGTGATTGGTTAGTTTGGAAGGAAGACTGCTATCTTCCAAGTCTGAGGTAATGTAATCAACACTTAACAAAGGCCTGTCTTGGTAGCAGGCATTCTCACCCCATAGCAGCTGCAGGGCTCCAAGCACAGGCCAAAGCACAGGCCTGGTGGTGGCAGCAGCACACCAACCACAGAGCAGCCAGTAGCAGAGACTGTGCTGGGCTCCCAGAGCCCCGGGTGATGGCATTTCACTTCTGGGTCCTGGCCCTCCTGGTGGGCACTTGTGCTCACCAGGCCCAGGACTTATTCCACAGCCAGACAGAGCTAAGCCACCTGGTCGTGGAGAACACACCAGGCACCTGGGGCTGACACACCAGTCCTTTGTTTTCACTCCAGTACATCTTTCCACTACACCTCACCTCCCTGTGCGTGGGTCCCCAAAATGCTTTTCTTGTGACTCTGTGGAAAAGCCCTGTTTCCACCAGCGACAGAGTCACTCTGCAAACTGACAGCGCAGGAGGCGTATCAAGGACTGCCCCACTGAGAACCCGGAGACACTTGGAAATTGCCAGCATTGCCCCAAATGGGGTTCTCTACTTGGAGAAATGCTTGGGAATTTTTGTCCTTTTGTAATGTCATTCCGCATCACTGATTTGAGCCCCCGTTTCCTTCTCATCACTGTTGGTTCCCTGTGCATTTTCCTTTATTTCACTTTACATAGCCTTCACTCTTTTCTCTATTTTGCAACCACACTCAAGCATTTCTGTGAGCAACCTGATTACCAGTGTTTTAAACTCTGCATCTGATAGGTTGGCTGTCTCTTCATTGTTCAGTTCTATTTTTGGAGCTTTGATCTGTTCTTCCATGGGGGTAATTATTCTTTGCCTCAGCTCGCCTGTTGGGTTGTAAGGGGTAGAGCCTTGGGTATTTGCCAGGGTGGGGCAACCCATGTGTCTGCATTGGGATGCTATATGTGGGGGAGGGGTCTGAGAGGGAACGATGCTGCTTGCTGGGCTCTCGGCTGGCGTTCAGTCACTTCCCCCACTACCCACAAGCAAATTGAGCCCTTCTGGTGCTGATTCCCAGGTGGCTGGGTTTGTGTACATTCCAGGACCCTGTGGGTGTCTCCAACAAACTCTCCTTCGAGGGTGTGAGTTTCACCCGCCACCCCCAAACCCAGAGGTTTTTACAGTCAGAGGTTCTGAGGCTTTATTCCCCTGTGTTGGAACCCTGGGTTGTGTGGTATCAGTGCCCAGTTGTTTGTCCTGCTTTATCCGAAATCCAATGTGGGACTGACAGGTCTGCCAGCCATCATCTTGCCACCCCAGCTGTCCAGCTGTAGTCTTGCCAAGAGTCCTCTCCACCCCTGCTGGCCCTGCCCTCCCTCCTACCAGTCTGGATGACTGTTTCTTCTCTAACTCCTTGGTTGTCAGATTTCCATACAGTTTGATTATCTGGCAGGTGTGGTTATTTTCTGGTTTTAAATTAGTTGTTCTCCTTATTTGCTTGTGCAAAGAGGTAAAGTGTATCTACTTACACCTCTGTCTTGCTTGGATGTATCTTGACACAGTTTAATTAATCTGATCCAGGCTCTCAAAAGGAAGAAAGAAGGCAAATGTGTGTCCCACGGCTTAACACAGCTACTAGCATGTTTGCCTATAAAAAAACAAAAGTCAGCAAGGAGCACCCAACACATGTAAGGCCCTGGAGCCCTCCCTAATCTCTGCAGGTATTTAGTTCCAGGGCTTTAGGGTCACAGAAGCAACAGGCTGCTTCCAGGACAGCAGCCCGGGTGCACCTGCCCTGCCTCCTCCTCAAAGATCAGCCCCTGGCAGCTCAGGGGCATGAGGTTTCTGGAAAGAGCCCACCTCTCTGGAGCCTGCAGCTTGCCCATGTCCCTCCGGGGACACCACAGCCCCTGTGGCCTAGGCCCCTGGGACCCTGGGAAGAGCCTCCCATGGTGTCTCTGCCCACTTTCCTGGTCTGTCTCCTCTTCAAGAATGTGAGAGCTCCCCAAGCTCTAGTCCAATTTTAAGTGTTCCATAGAGATGTTTAATTTAAGCCACCACTATCCTTTTTTGAAAGCAAGTGAGCACAAACCATTAATTAATGGATGGTATATACATTAATTACAGGGGGCCCTCATTATCTGCAGATTTAGTATTTGTGACTTTTCCTACTTTTCTACTTAGATTTTTAAAAACGTTTTTGCAACTTGTTCTGCCTCTTTCAGCGGAGTCCTGAAACTCAGGACTGGAATGGGGGAGAATGCCTGCCCTCCTGAGCAGGTAGGTAGTCTCCGCCACCGCTAGGGCGGGTCAGAGGAGCGGCTTGGAGCTCCCATTTCCTACTCTCACCTCTAGGGGGTGCGGTGGCGCCTGGGTCGTGGCCTCCCTCCAGTCTGTAAGTTTAAGGGGTGGTGTTGAAACCAGGGTTCCCTCCTCCTCCTCCTAAGCCCTCCTGGCGGCCAGTGCCTCAGTCCTGGGCAGGCTGCCACTTGAAGAGGAACGCTGTCCCCTGCAGAAAGTGGGCCCCGGGCCTTGCTAGGCCGAGAGCCCCGTTTGCCAGGCCTTGGGAGGGGGAGGGGCAGGCGGGGGACCGTCTGCAGAGCTCCAGAATGCCCACACCAGCTACCTGTGGGAGCCCCGGCTGTGCCCACCTGGAGCCCCACTGGAGGAGCCAGTGAGTGTCCTTGCCTCTTCTCCACCCCGGGTCAGCCTCAGCTGCACCTGCAGCCTGGGGGTTGGAGGAGAGAAAGCCCAGGAGAAGGATTGGGCCCTGGGGCAACTGGATAGGGACTGTGGGCTCAAAGCACCTGCCCTTGGAGGGGAAGTTCTCTGGAGGGTACAGGAAGGGGTTGGGTCCTGTCAGACTGGCACCCTGGTCCTCTCCATTCAACCAGGGCTCATCCCGAGTTTTCCTGGGTCTCGCTTTGAGCAGAGGGCCCCTCAAGGATGCCATTCCCAAATGAGGAAGTGGCTGGGGTGGAGCCACTGGAGTACAGGAGGTTCCTAAGTCCCCTGCAGGGGATGCGCCTGGCTGCCTTTACCCAGGAACAGGGTGAAGGCTGGATCCGTTGGGGAACCACTGATCCCACTGGTGGGACCACATGGACTTGCACTCCCTGGAGTTCCTTCGGTCCAAGATCCAGAAGCACCGTCCTGGCACCTTCCTGGCTTTCAGGCCACAGTCCCATGACCTGGAAAGCTCCTCAGGGTGTGAAGGATCAGGTGCTCAGTGACTCTTCAGTGCTGGGTGGGCAGAGCACAGACTGCCAGCCTCCCGCAGTTACTGGCCATCTTGCCTGAGCTCTTGATGTCTTGCACACCACCTGGATTCGCTGCTGCACTGGTTTTTGAGTCACCAACAGGGAGGCTTCCAGAGAAAGGAAGTGAACCCAGAGACGTTCCTCGCAGCTACCTGCAGAGGGTGAGGAGAAGGCTGGCAGCCCAAGGGAAAACCCTCCTTCAGAGCCTTCCTCTCCCCACCAGACTGTGGGGCTTCTGTCCTCACACGTTCCTGTAGGAGATGCCAACGTGCCATGAGAGCTGCTCGCTAAATGGCTTGGGCACAAGGTCCCCAGACCCCTGACTGCCCCTCTAAGAAGACACACATTTCCTGATTCATGTACTACAACTAATGTCCTGTGGGGGGTGAGCTGCCCCTGCCCAGGGCCCCACAGGGTCCTGGGGACCCGATGCAAGACATGCCTGCCTCTGCCACCATGAGGTGGGACCTGGCAGAGCACACCCGGGCCAGGCACACCCACCTCAAGAATGTGAGATCCAGATACCTCCCACAAGCCCACCCCTCACAAGCTCACATACACACCCAAACACTCATACACACCCTTTTTCATACACTCATGCCCACAAACATGCATACACCCAGACCCTCAACACTCCCAACTTCCTATGCCCAAACCCTCACACATGCCCACATACACTCATACACACTCACCCATACACCATCCAACACACACCTGATACCACACAGGCACACACACACCATGTAAGCATGCACACACTTGTAGCCCTCTATCACACCACCCACTCACACCATAGACACACTCACAATGCAAACACATACCATGCACACACTCCATGCACACACACAGCACTTGTCCTGTGATCTGTCTGCACTCAGTACCGTGATCACTGACAACAGCCCCCAGGGAGCCTGATGAGTTACATCACTCTCCCATTGGTTCCTTCTAAACATGTTGAGAGTTTTCATGGTGAAGTGGTATCAAAATGTGTCAAATGCTATTTTGCATGTACTGAAATGATCCTGCAATTTTTATTTTTTATCTCTTTATGTGGTGGTGTATCATGCTGATTAATTTGTATAATTTGAAACATCTTTGCATGTTGTTAATAAATCATACTTGGCTATACTTTATACTGTTTTTCTATGTGCTATTGTGTTTGGTAGTATTTTGTTGAGGACTGTTGCCTACAGGGTGGGGTAAAAGTAAGTTTACAGTTGTGAGTACATAAAACACAGAGCTTATTCTTTTTTTAAAAAAAGATTTTTATTTACTTTTAGAGGGAGGGGAAAGGAGGAAGAAAGAGAAAGAGAGAAACATCAATGTGTGGTTGCCTCTAGTGCACTCCCTACTGGGGACCTGGCCCCTAACCCAGGCATGTGCCCTGACTGGGAATTGAACCAGCGACCCTCAGGTTCACAGGCCCATGCTCAATCCACTGAGCCACACCAGCCAGAGCAGTTTATTCTTATATTATTTTTTATTAATTATTGTATTATTTTTCACAGAACAACTGTAAAGCTACTTTTGCTCCACATTGTGTTTTTACCAGGGCTTTTGGTCTAGTTTTATGTGCTCTTGGTGTTTTCATCTGCATTGGTAATCAGAGTAATTCTAGCCTTATAGAATAATTTTTTAGGGATTCTTACATTTTATGTAAATTTAAGAGAATTATTACTTATTCCTCTGTAAATATTGATGGAATTCATACTTGAAGACTTCCAGTTGTGGGCTTTTATTTTTTGGAAGGTTTTTGAAATGCTTTAATCTCATTACTTGGTATTGATTGTTTTAGCTATGTTGTCTTTTTTTTTATATCTGACAAATGAGACTTCATTGCCTGCTGTCTATCTATGAGTCTGTCTATATTTTGCTTGTTAGTTCAGTTGGTTCATTAGATTCCATATATGAGTGAAATCCTGTGGTCCTTGTCTTTCTCTGGCTTATTTCACTAAACATGATAATCTCCAGGTCCATTGCAACAGCATGGATGGATCTATCTTGTCTTGATTAAGACTTGGTAGATTGAATATTTGTAGGAATTTATACATTTCTCTTCAGTTCTCCAAAATGTTAGTGTGAAATATTTTATAACTGTTTCCTATTATTAATTTCATTTCTGTTGTATCCATTGTAGTTTTGATTTTATTTAAATTTTGCTTTCTTTAAAAGGGTTGTAGATTTCAGTTTTTCAGAAGAAGTGTTTTCAGTTGTATAAATTATTTCCTATTATCTATTTTATTAATTTCTACTGTGATATTTATTATCTCTTTTCTTGAGTATATTTTATTGATCATGCTATTACAGTCGTCTGTTGTTTTCTCCCCTTTATTCCCCTCTGCCCTGTACCACCATTCCCACCAACATCCCCCTCCTCTAGTTCATGTCTATGGGTCATATGTATAAGTTCCTTGCCTTCTCCATTTCCTATACTGTTGTTCCCACTGTCTATTTTGTGCCTACTGTTCATGCTGCTTATTCCCTGTACCTTCCCCCACCTTGCCCACCTTCCCCTCCCCACTGATAACCCTTCAGCTGATCTCCATTTCTGTGATTCTGTTCCTGTTCTAGTTGTTTGCTTAATTTCTTTTTTATTTTGTTTTGGTTTTTTAGGTTCAGTTTTTGATAATTATGAGTTTGTTGTCATTTTACTGTTCATAGTTTTTGATCATCTTCTTTTTCTTAGATAAGTCCCTTTAACATTTCATATAATAAGGGCTTGGTGATGATGAACTCCTTGAACTTGACCTTATCTGGGAAAGACTTTTATCTGCCCTTCCATTTTAAATGATAGCTTTGTTGGATAGAGTAATGTTGGATGTAGGTCCTTACCTTTCATGATTTTGAATACTTCTTTCCAGCCCCTTCTTGCCTGTAAGGTTTCTTTTGAGAGATCAGCTGTTACTCTTATTGAAACTGCTTTGTAGGTAACTCTCTCCTTTTCTCTTGCTGCCTTTAAGATTCTCTCCTTACCTTTCATCATGGGTAATTTGATTATGATGTGTCCTGGTGTTTTTTTTCTTGATCCAAATTCTTTGGGACTTTCTGAGCATACCAAACTTGCAAGTCTAGTTCTTTTGCCAGATTGGGGAAGTTTTCCTTCATTATTTCTTCAATTATGTTTTTGTTTTCTTGCTTTACCTCTTGTCCTTCTGGTACCCCTATGATTTAGATGTTGGAACATTTAAAATCATCTCTGAGGTTCCAAGGCCTCTCCTCAGTTTTTGCTTCTTCATTCTGTTCTAGTTGGATGTTTTTTTCTTCCTTTTGTTCCAAATCATTAGTTTTAGTCCCAGTTGCCTTCTCTTCACTATTGTTTCCCTATTTATTTTCCTTTATTTCACTTTGTACAGCCTTCACTTCTTTTATTTTACGGCCCTATTCAATCATCTCTCTAAGCAACCTGATTAACAGTATATTGAGCTCTGCATCTGATAGGTTGGCTATCATTGCTTGGTTCTTTTTCTCGAGTTTTGATCTGTTCTTTCATTTGGACCATATTTCCTTGCCTCCGCTGGCCTCCGAGGTCTGCTGGTCCCGCCACTGCTGCTCCCACCGCTGCTGTTTTTGACTTTACTCTGGGGTTCCTGGCTCCTGATGAGTCCTCCGTGGCAGACGCCCCTGTTGCTGGACGCAGACGGAAGCCTCTGGGCCCCGACCACTGGGGCAGCCACGGCTCAGGGCCGTTATGCACCAGCCCAGGGCTGCCACCAGCCGGGCCATCTCCGTCCTTACTCGCATCCCTGAGACCCTACCGACCTGTAGCTGTCTGGTCCATCACTATCTCTGCTCTCTTATTTTCATAAATGCTGGGGAATTGTTGGTTGGGGAATTGATTGCGCTGTTCCTCAGTATTTCTGCCAGGATTTTCTCCCAGGGATACGAGAACTGTAGTTGCTCTGTCCTACTCCACCACCATTTTTTCCCCAAAGCTGTTTTCTTTAGCCATGCAGAAGCTTTTTAATTTGTTGAGGTCCCATTTTTTATGCTTTATTTTAGGCCCCTTCCTTTAGGGGACATATCAGTGAAGATGGTGCTGCGTGGAATGCCTGCAATTACCTAGCCGATATTTTTGTGTAGAACTTTTATGGTATCACGACTTATATTTAAGTCTTTTATCCACGTTGAATTTATTTTTGTGTTTGGTGTAAGTTGGTGATCAAGTTTCATTTTCTGCATGTAGCTGTCCAGATCTCCCAACACCATTTGTTAAAGAAGCTATTTTTACTCAATCCCTGCAGCCCTCACAACTTCCCTGTGGGCCAGAAAGGGAAGGGGTGCCTCACAAAGCAATATGAGCAAAGAGAAACCTTGAATCTTCCATTGCACTGGAGTCCCCACCTCCCCATCAGGCACTGTGGGGCCAGAACAGCAGGATGTCCCTGCCTGGAAGTCCTGCTGGGGGAACACCATTTTCCAGGCCATTGAAAGGCTTCATTCTGGGCATGGAATGTGGGAAGTACCAGGTTTCTGATTCCCTTCCTAGGAGCCTCCTGAGCGCTCTGTTTTCTGAGAGATGGGCTCTGCCTTCAAAATCCTCAGGGTCCTGGCCCTGAGCCCTTGGGGACAGGACAGATGGAGGCAAACTCTCAAGTTCAGGGCTGAGTGGCTGTAGTTCACCTTCCGAATACTGACTTTTCTTCCTGTTCTGCCACTTTAGCTTCACTGGATGCTAAAAGACCAGAGAAAATGGAGATGGGAGGCTGGGACCCCACTCTCACTCTTGTATCTTAAATGAGCTGCAGACGCCCAATTCTTGGGAACAATAGTTATCCTATTCCTTCCCATCTCTGGAGGCTCGCTAGGTGATTCCTTAATGTTGGGGACCACTCTGTGTGGTTTCTGAGACTGTGGCCCCATGAGAACAAGCCCTGAAAGGGGCTAGTAAGTCTCCCTGGAAAACCAGGTAAAAATGCAGGTGGCAAACATGACCGGACTCTAATACCGAGGGTTCCCATGGGAACCAGGCCTGATAAATACACTGTATCCTTTGAAACTTGCTCTACTTTGTTTAGCCCTGGTGATATAAACCCCATGTTTAAACTCAAGGCATAAGGAGTAAACTCCTTGTCTCATGAAACATGTCTTAAAGATCCTCTGGCGTCAACAGGACTAAGAGACCCTGACCTATGGCAGATCTCTGTGTTCCTTCAATTGTTATCTATAGATAACACCTGTTTTTGTATGACTATAGCCTTTCTGACATTGATTGATGAACTATGCATGAATGCTGTATATACCTACACATACCATTCCCAATAAAAGCCATTTGGGAAAAGGGCTCCAGGCATTCCCCACTAAAGAGAATCACCACCCCTTTTCTGACTGGAAGAGCAAGATTATGTCTGGGACGACTTATTTACCATCCACAGTGGACAGGCGGATTCTGAGGGCCACAGTTCCTCCCACACCTTGAAGTGGTAATAAGAAGAGAAAAAGGATAATCTCTTTAGGGTCTGGGCTAAGGGTTGCTCACCTTCCTGATGTTTCTATGTTTCCTAGGTGGTGGGAGGACTAGATCACTCTCCAGCAGGGGAGTAACAGCAGGAAGAGCACCACTCCACAGGAGATGGACAAGATGATGTCGATCACCTGGGAGGGCTGGCACTCTGCCAGTTAATGAGGATGCTTTTCAGGGAGAGAGGATTCTCCATCATCTGAATCACACTGCTGCCTTCAGGCAACTGAGCACTGGGCATGGCTTGCACGGACTAAAGGCCCAGGCACACATCACACAATAAGAAGGTGTAGTCTGGTCACAAAGGGCTCCTGGTCGTAGGGGAGTGGCAAAGAGACAGCCTGGATCACAGCCCCTTCCCCCATCTAGTCCCACACATTCCTTTGCCCTTCTCTGAGGCTGTCAATACCACACTCACACTTCCTGTTAGAGATATACACCTTACTCAACTTTTTAGTCAATGCATCTGGATCTCAGATAATATCTGGTTCCTTTAAGATCTCTATTTGAGCTCCATCAGTTTTATACCTTTAAGAAATGTGGAAGAGGTGGAGGGCACCCAACCACACTCATGGCTCCAGCAGTGCACACCTGAACACCCCCCACATACACAGTTGCTCCATGCAGCAGCAAAAGCCGCATGCCCATGCCTGCAGCCCCAGCAACATGTGCCCACAAAACACAGCCCGATGGGCACAAGCCTGGCCTAGTGCTCCTCCACCCCCACCAGAGCAGCAGAGGCTGTGTGCCCACGACCTCCTACTGGCCCAGCAGGGTTCATTAGCACCTGCCCCAGCAACTGCAGCACTCCTGTCCTGTGGGGTGCACCAGCTAGCTAAGAGAAAGGAGGAGATGCTCCACAAGAGGATAGCAGTGGGTTTCAGGGACTTAGCAGTCCCCAGAAAGACTTAACTCAGTGGGGGAGCTGAACTACCCTGAAGAGACTTTGAGAATGCCTAGCACCTAGGACAGCAAAGAGCCAGAAGGTAGTGTGTGACTTGCCCCTCATTGGTGCACCTCAAGGACAGTACAACCAGTGGGTTGAAGGTGCCGGCCTGGCACAGGAGGGCACTGGGGACCCAGCAGTGAACTGAGGAACTGGGCTGGAGGCTGGGCAACTGTGAAGAGTGCAGCCCAGACCTGGCCTTCATCCTCATAAAACCCAACCCCCCTCAGCCTGCTGCAGCCACAAAGACCGGTAGAACTCATTTGGCTGGTTTAAAGTCAACAGGAGGCTCTTCTTTCTATATTTTTTGTTTATTTTTATTTTTTAAAAAAATTTTCCCAAGTGAGACAATGAGACCTGGAGCTCTGAAAGGACAAGAGTCAGACCCAGAGAGGGATCACAAGGCTAATCCCAACAAATGAGAAACTGAGACAAATTTCACTTTGCTACTCCAGAGAACTTGCAAGTTATTATTCATTTGTATATATTTTTATATTTTTACTTCTTTTATTTTATTGCCATTTTTATTTCTCTTCTTTCTGTTTAGTTTTCTTCATTTTATTTGTTTATTTAATGTCATTGTTTGACTGGTTTTTCTTGTTCTCTTTTTCATAGTATATTTTTAATTTTCTTTCACTTCACCTGTGTTTCATTAGCACACTACTCTAGGTTGTGTACTTACCATTCTTGTTATTCAGATCACATAGATTCTGTCACATGATTGTTGTTCCAGTATTATTATAAATAATTGTTGTTCCATATAATTGTGAATACTACACAGCACCCCTCCTGGATCTTAGCCCATTTCACTGTCTTCCAGAACATTATTACTGTTGTGGTTAACTCTATTTCCTCAATCACAATATCTATTATCAATTCTTTACTCTAACTTTACCTCATACTCTGACCTCCCACAAGCTCACTGTCTAAATCCAACTCACAATCCTCCCCTTCCAACAAGAGACTTATCTTCTTTATACCTTTCTAAAGAGTGGCTAGTTGGGTGAAATATCAGTTAACACTATACATATCCAAAGGATCTCCTATCTCTTCTCTACAGGCTGGTACTTTAAATATGATAGAATACACTCCTGTTATCTTAAACCATTTCACCTTCCTCTTCCAACTCATGACAATAAAAACAGTAGGTGGACGCAACATCACTGCTTTCTAGATACAACTCACAAGACTTCCCTCCCCAACAAGAGACTTACCTTTGGTCTATCCTTTCTTAAAAGTGGCGAATTGGGCTGAGGATTACACTTAACACTATATATAGCCTAACGATCTTCTATCTCTTCTCTACTGGCTGTGACTGTAAATATCATAAAGTACTCTCCTGCTGTCATAAACCATTTTGCCTCCCCCTCCAACTGATCACACGCACACAAAGAAAGGAGTAGGTGGAAGCGGAGAACATCAAAATACCTACAGGAGACTGCACCACAGAATTGCACAGGTATTCTACCACAGAAGTTCACACTATAAACCCAGGGAGTCAGAACAGATCAATTTAAGAAGCTGAGGCTAACAAGAAGAGTCTCATAAACAATGGGAAGACAAAGAAACGATGTCCAAATGAAAGAAAAGGTGGAAGTCTCAGAAATAATGTTAGATGAAAGAGAGGCATGTCAGCGATCAGATATTGAATTGAAAGCACTAGTTATCAGGAAATTCAAAGAGCTCACAATGAGCTACCAGAAACTAGAGGGGAGCTACAATGAGCTTTCTGCAAACTATAGCAACATGAAAAAGGAAATAGAAACTATCAGCAAAGGCCAAGAGGAAATGAAGAATACAATTTCAAACTGAAGAACACAGTAGAAGGAATGAAAAGCAGGATCGATGAGGCAGAAGATCGCATCAGTGAGTTGGAGGACACAGTAGAAAGAATCTCCCAGAAAGAGCAAGAAAGGGAAAAGAGGCTCAAAAAGAATGAAGAGGGATTAAGAGAAATGCAAGACAATATGAAACATAATAATATCCGAATACTAGGAAAACCAGAAGGAGAAGAAGAAGAACAAGGGATAGAAAACCAATTTGAAAGAGTAATGATGGAAAATTTTTCTAATTTGATGAGAGAAAAAGTTACATGAATCCAGGAATTACAGAGTCCCATTCAAGAGGAACCCAAAGAGGCCCACTTCAAGACATATTATCATTAAAATGGCAAAATGCCAAGACAAAGAGAGAATCTTAAAGGCAGCATGGGAGAAAAAGGAAGTTACATACAAGGGAGCCCCAATAAGGTTAGCTACTGACTTCTCAATGGAAACACTCCAAGCAAGAAGAGAATGGCAAGAAATATTTCAAAGTAATGAGAACCAGAGGCCTACAACCAAGGCTTCTGTACCCAGCAAGGCTCTCAATTAAGATAAAGGCCAAATAAAGAGTTTCCAAGAAAAAAGAAGTCTAAAAGAAAATGCCTCCACCAAGCCAGCTCTACAAGAAATACTAAAAGGACTGCTTTAAGGAAAGGAAGGAAAACAGAGAGACAGAGAGTAACTCTGGTACCAAAATGGCAATGAATAAGTACCTATCAATAATAACCTTAAATGTAAATGGATTAAATGCTCCAATCAAAAGATATAGAATAGCTGAATGGATAAGAAAGCATGACCCACACATATACTGCCTGCAGGAGACCCACCTCAGGACAAAAGACCATCACACACTAAAAGTGAAAGGCTGGAAACAAATTTTCCAAGCAAATGGTCAAGAAAAAAAGCCAGGGTAGCAATTCTCATATCAGACAAAATACATTTTTAAAAGGGGACATAAAGAGAGACCCAGAAGGCCACTTCATAATACTCAAGGGAAGAATCCACCAAGAACTCATTAACATCATAAATATATATTCACCCAACATAGGAGCACCCAAATATATAAGAAAAATCCTAGAGGACTTCAAGAAAGATATTGACAGCAACACAATTATAGTAGGGGATTTTAACACCCGACTGCCAAAAATGGACAGATCTTCCAAACAAAATATCAACAAAGATATAGTTGCACTAAACAACATTCTAGATGAAATGGACTTGACTGATATATATAGAGCCTTTCATCCCAAAGAAGCTAAATACATATTCTTTTCAAATGCACATGGAACATTTTCAAAGCTAGACCACATGATAGGACACAAAATGAGCCTCAACAAATTCAAGAAAATAGAAATCATACCAAGCATTTTCTCTGACCACAAGGGACTGAAATTAGAAAACAAACCCACAGGAAAAATCTCAAAACACCAAAAATCATGGAGACTCAATGGTATGCTATTAAATAATGAATGAGACAAGATTGAAATTAGGGAAGAAATCAAAGAGTTTCTGGAAACAAATGAAAATGAACTCACAACAATCCAAAACTTATGGGACACGGCCAAGGCAGTCCTGAGAGGGAAGTTCATAGCAATACAGGCTTACCTAAAAAAGATAGAAACATTTCAAACAAACAACCTAACCCTACGTCTGCAAGAACTCAAAGAACAACAAAAAAGACAGCCCAGAGCAAGTACAAGGAAGGAAATAACCAAGAGCAGAGCAGAATTAAATGACATAGAGACTAAAAGCACAATTCTAAGGATCAATGAATCCAAGAGTTGGTTTTTTGAAAAGATAAACAAAATAGACAAGCCTTTAAGTAGGCTCATTAAGAAAAGAAGAGAGAGGACCCAAATAAACACAATCAGAAATGAAAGAGGAGAGATTACAACTGATACCACAGAAATAGAAGGGATTGTAAGGAATTACTATGAAGAACTGTATGCCAAGAAATTTGAAAACCTAGGTGAAATGGACAAATTTCTAGAAAAATATAATCTTCCAAAACTCAATGAAGAAGAAGTAGAAAGCCTGAACAGACCAATAACAGCAAATGAAATTGAAGCAGTAATCAAAAAACTCCCATCACACAAAAGCCCCGGACCAGATGGTTTCACAGGAGAATTCTACAAAGCTTTTAAGGAAGAGCTAACCCCTATTCTTCACAGACTATTCCAAAAAATCCAAAATGATGGGAAACTCCCAAACTCTTTTTATGAAGCGAGCATTATCCTAATTCCAAAACCAGAGAGAGACACAACAAAGAAAGAAAACTTTAGGCCAATATCACTGATGAACATAGATGCTAAAATCCTCAACAAAATATTGGCAAATCGCATCCAACAATACATCAAAAAGATCATACACCATGACCAAGTGGGATTCATCCCAGGGATGCAAGGATGGTTCAATATCCGCAAATCAGTAAATGTAATACACCACATAAACAAAAGCAAGGACAAAAACCACATGGTCATATCAATAGATGCGGAAAAAGCTTTTGATAAGGTACAACACCCATTTATGATAAAGGTACTCAGCAAAGTGGGAATAGAGGGAGCATTCCTCAATATAATAAAGGCCATATATGAAAGACCTACAGCCAACATCATACTGAATGGGCAAAAACTGAAAGCTTTTCCACTAAGATCAGGAACAAGACAAGGTTGTCCACTTTCACCACTTCTATTTAATATAGTATTGGAAGTTCTAGCCACAGCAATCAGACAAGAAAAGGAAATAAAAGGCATCCAAATCGGAAAGGAGGAAACAAAACTGTCACTGTTTGCAGATGACATGATAGTGTACATGGAAAATCCTATAGACTCTACCAAAAAACTGCTGGAACTAATAAATGAATTTGGCAAAACAGCGGGATACAAAGTCAATATCCAGAAATCAAAGGCATTTCTGTATACTAACAATGAATCAGCAGAAGCAGAAATCAAGAAAAAAATCCCATTCGATATAGCAAAAAGAAAAATAAAATATCTGGGAATAAATCTAACCAAGGAGGTTAAAGACCTGTATGCAGAAAATTACACAACACTGAAGACAGAAATCAAGGAAGACACAAACAAATGGAGACGTATACCGTGTTCATGGATTGGAAGAATTAACATCATCAAAATGTCCATACTACCCAAAGCAATTTACAGATTCAATGCAATACCTATTAAAGTACCAATGGCATATTTCACAGACATAGAACAAACACTTCAAAAATTTATCTGGAACCATAAAAGACCCCGAATAGCAGCTGCAATGTTAAGAAAGAAGAACAAAGTAGGAGGGATCACAATACCTGATATCAAACTGTATTACAAGGCCACTGTAATCAAAACAGCCTGGTACTGGCATAAAAACAGGCACATAGACCAATGGAACAGAATAGAGAACCCAGAAATAAACCCAACTCTCTACAGTCAATTAATATTCGACAAAGGGGGCAGTATCATAAAATGGGGTAAAGATAGCCTCTTCAACAAATGGTGTTGGGAGAACTGGACAGCTACATGCAAAAAAATGAAACTCGAGCACCAACTTACATCATACACCAAAATAAATTCAAGGTGGATAAAAGACTTAAATATAAGCCATGACACCATTAAAGTCCTAGAGGAGAACATTGGCAGGAAAATCTCAGATATTTCACGCAGCAACATTTTTACTGATATGTCCCCTAGAGCAAGGACTATAAAGGAAAGAATAAACAAATGGGATCTCATCAAAATAAAAAGCTTCTGCGCAGCTAAAGAAAACAGCATTAAAATAAAAAGACAACCAACTGTATGGGAAAACATATTTGCCAATGATACCTCAGACAAAGGTTTAATCTCCAAAATATACAAAGAACTCACACGACTTCACTCTAAGAAGACAACTAACCCAATTAAAAAATGGGGAAAGGACTTGAACAGACACTTCTGCAAGGAGGACATACAGAGGATCCAGAGACACATGAAAAGATGCTCAATATCACTAGCTATCAGAGAGATGCAAATTAAAACTACAATGAGATACCACTTTACACCGGTGAGAATGGCTATCATAAACAAAGCAATAAACAACAAATGTTGGAGAGGGTGTGGGGAAAAGGGGACTCTGGTCCACTGTTGGTGGGATTGCAGACTGGTACAACCATTATGGAAAACAGTATGGAATTTTCTCAGAAAACTAAAATTGGACTTGCCTTTTGACCCAGCAATTCCACTGCTGGGATTGTATCCTAAGAACCCTAAAACACCAATCCCAAAGAACCTATGCACCCCAATGTTCATAGCAGCACAATTTACAATAGCCAAGAGTTGGAAGCAACCTAGGTGCCCGTCAGTAAATGAATGGATCAAAAAACTATGGTACATATACACAATGGAATTTTATGCTGCAGAAAGAAAGAAGGAGCTCCTACCTTTTGCAACATCATGGATGGAACTGGAAAGCATTATGCTGAGTGAAATAAGCCATGTGTTGAAGGACAAATACCATATGATGTCACCTTTAACAGGAAGCTAAACAACAAAACAAACAAGCAAGCAAAATATAACCAGGGACACTGAAATGGAGAACAGGCTGACAGTGACCAGAGGGAAGGGGGGGGCGGATTTCAGGGGAATAGGGGAAGGATTTAGAGGAACATATATAAAGGATACATGGACAACTGAGGAGGGTGGAGATAGGAGGGAGGGGGAGCACGGGGAGTGGGATGGGATGGAAGTAATACAAAGCTGTACTTGAATAATTAAATAAATTTGAAATATATATATAAAAGGGTAGGTGGAAACTGTGAACATCAGGATACCTTCTGGAAGAGGAAAACAACCAATAAATAAACCACTAACAGATAACAACAGAAGAAGGTGAAGGAGGGAGTGAAAGCCTCACTAATGTTGTCAACCTAGAACCTATCTAGAAATAAAACTAAATAGTGGAGAAACTACTCAGAACAAATAGCTGAACAAGAGCAAGAGAGAAGCCCCAAAACCTTAGACAGACAGAAGAACCCACTTCAACAAAACCTGCCCTCACCAGCACAACAGAATACAAGAGATGTTGGACAGAGTGACTTTCAGTTAACCAGCTGTAGTGAATGACCCACCAAAGAAAGACCCAACAACAATCAAAACCCCAAGACAAACACAGAGCCAACTTAATCAATAGCTCAAGACAAGAGAGTTGGGGAGATCAGGGAGATTGCACCATTGAATCCCACAGGTATTCTACCATAGACGTTCACACCATAAACCCAGGGAATCAGATCAGATAAATTTAAGAAGCTGAGGCTAACAAGAAGAGTCTCACAAACAATGGAAAGACAAAGAAACAATCCTCAAACAAAAGGAAAGGAGGAAGCCTCAGAAAGAATGCTACATGAAATAGAAGCAAGTCAACTATCAGATATTGAGTTCAAAGCAATGGTTATAAGGAAGATCAATGAACTCACAGAGAAGCACCAAAAACTCCAGGGAAAGTACAATGAACTCGCTGCAAGCTATATAAACATGAAAAAGGAAAGAGAAACTATCAACAAGGGCCAAGAGAAAATGAAGAACACAATTTCTGAACTGAAGAACACAGTAGAAGGAATCAAAAGCAGGCCAGATGAAGCAGAGGATCAGATCAGCAAGCTGAAAGACAAGGGAGAAAAAAACTTCCAGAAGGAGTAAGAAAAGAAAAATAGATGCAGAAAGAATTAAGATGTGTTAAGGGAAGTGCAGGACAACATGAAACATAATAATATCTGTATAATACAGATACCAGAAGGAGAAGAAAAAGAGCAAGTGATATAAAATCTGTTTGAAAAATAATGATTGAAAACTTCCCTAATTTGATGAAAGAAAAAGTTACACAAATTCAAGAAACACAGAGAATCCCAATCAAGAAGAACCCAAAGAGACCCACTGCAAGACACATCATAATTAACATGGCAAAATTTCCAAGATAAATTTTAAAGGCAGCAAGGGAAAAACAACAAGTAACATAAAAGGGAGCCCCGATAAGACTAGCAGGTGACTTCTCAATGGAAACGCTCCAAGCCAGAGGGAATGGCATGAAATATTCAAAGTAATGAGAACCAGAGGCTTGTAACCAAGACTACTTTATCCAGCAAGGCTCTCAATTAAAATAGAAGGCCAAATAAGAAGTTTCCCAGATAAAACAAGCCTCAAAGAATACACTTCCTCCAAACCAGTTCTGCAAGAGATGCTAAAAGGTTTGCTTTAAGAACATGAAGAAAAACAGTGAAAGAGAGAGGAACACAGGTATGAAAAAATGTGAATGAATAAGTACCCATTGAGGACATCCTTAAGACTTCCAGCCAAGATGGAGGCATATGTAGACACAAGTTGCCTCCTTGCACAACCAAAAGAAAGACAACAACCAATTTAAAAACAAACAAAAAAACAACCAGAACTGACAGAAAATAGAACTGTATGGAAGTCTGACAACCAAGAAGTTAAAGAAGAAACATTCATCTAGACCAGTAGGAGGGGCAGAGATGGAAACTGGGTGGAGAGGACTGAAGGCAAGGTGGTTGCTGGAGGACCAGAGTGTGCAAGGCTGTAACTGGTGAGCAAGGCAGTGGCTGGCAGACCTGGTGAAACAGCTGATTGCAGACAGGGTGGCCCCACATTCACATGCAAATAAACTGAGGGAAACAACTGGGGAGCGAGACAGACCCCACAACCCAGAGTCTCAGTTTGAGGGAAATAAAGCCTCAAACCTCTAATCAAAAACACCTGTGGGGGTTGAGGCAGCAGCGGGAGAAACTCCCAGCCTCACAGGAGTTTGTTAGAGAGACCCACAGGGTCCTAGAACATACAGCATCCCCTCACCTGGGAATCAGCACCCGAAGAGCTGAATTTGATTGTGGTTAGTGGGGAAAGTGACAAAAACTGGCAGAGAGTGGAGCAAGCACCATTGTTCTCTCTCAGACTCCTCCCCCACATACCGCATCACAACACAGCTACACAGGTGGCCCCACCCTGGTGAATACCTAGGATCAGCCCCTTACGATATAACAGTTGCACCGAGACAAAAAATTATAATAATGGCGCAAATGTAAGAAAAGATCAAAGGTCCAGAAAAAATAAAACTAAGGTATGAAGAGATGGCAAACTTTTCAGATGCATAGTTCAAACACCAGTAATCAGGATGCTCACAGAATTGGTTGAATATCGTTGCAAATTAGATAATAAATGAAGGTTATGCTAAGTGAAATGAAGGAAAATGTACAGGGAAACAGCAGTGATGGGAAGAAAACCGGCACTCATATCAGTGGTGTGGACCAGAAGGAAGAAAAAACATTCATTGAGAACAGAATGAGGAAACAAGAATTCAAAAAATAAGGAGAGCCTTAGGAACCGCTGGAACATCTTTAAATGTTCCAATATCTAAATCATGGGGGTGCCAGAAGGAGAAGAGGAAGAGCAAAAAATTGAAAACTTATTCAAACAGATATGGAAGGAGAACTTCTCCAATCTGGCAAAGAAAATAACACTTTCAGGAAGCTCAGAGAGTCCCAAACTAGTTGGACCCAAGGAGGAATACACCAAGGCACACAATGATTACATTAGCAAATATTAAAGATAAGGAGACAATCTTAAAAGCAGCAAGAGAAAATGAGAGAGTTACCTACAAAGGAGTTCCCATAAGACTGTCAGCTGATTTCTCAAAAGAAACCTTGCAGGCAAGAACAGGATGGGAAGAAGTATCCAAAGTCCTGAAAGGCAGAGACCTACATCCAAGACTACTCTATCCAGGAATGCTTCCATTTAGAATGAAAGGGCAGACAAAGTGCTTCCCAGATAAGGTCAAGTTCGAGGAGTTCACCACCACCAAGCCCTTATTATATAAGATGTTAAAGGACTTATCTAAGAAAAAGAAGGTAAAAAATTGAACAGTAAAATGACAACAAACTCACAGTTATTAACAACCACAACTAAAACAAAACAAAAAAACTAAGCTAACAACTAGAACAGGAACAGAATCACGGAAATGGAGATTACATGGAGGGGTATCAGTGGGAGAGTGGGAAGGGGAGAGCAGGGGAGAAAGGTACAGAGAATAAGTAGCATAAATGATAGGTAGAAAATAGACAGGGGAAGGTTAAGAATAGTATAAGCAATGTAGAAGCCAAAGAACTTATATGTATGACCCATGGATATGAACTAATGGGGAGGAATGTGGGTGGGAGGGAGTGTGCATGATGGATGGAAATAAAGGGGAGGAAATGGAACAACTGTAATAGCATAATCAATAAAGTATGTTTAAAAAAGAAAAATAATAACCTTAAATGTAAATAGATTAAATGCCCCAATCAAAAGACAGAGAATAGTGGAATGGGTAAGAAAACATGACCCACACATATGCTGCCTACAAGAGACCTACCTCAGAACAAAAGACCTACATAGACTGAAACTGAAGGGCTGAAAACAAGTATTCCAAGCAAATGAACAGAAAAAAGTGTGGGTAGTGATACTCATATCAGACAAAACAGACTTCAAAAAAGAGCCATAAAAAGAGACCCAGAAGGTCACTTCATAATACTCAAGGATAGAATCCATCAAGAAAACATAAACATTGTAAATATATATGCACCCAACATAGGAGCACCCAAATACATAAGGAAAATCTTGGAGGACTTTAAGAAAGATATTGACAGCCACACAATTACAGTAGATTTAAAACCCTCACTGTGAAAAACAGACAGATCTTCCAAATAAAATATCAACAAAGATATTGTGGTATTGAACAATTTTAAACCATGTCCTAGATCAAAATAACTTAACTGTGTGTGTGTGTGTGTGTGTATATATATATATATATATATATATATATATATATATATACACACACACACACAATCTTTCAGCCCAAAGAAGCAAAATACACATTCTTTTCAAATGCACATGGAATATTTTCAAAGATAGACCACATGATAGGACACAACACCAGCCTCAACAAATTCAAGAAAATTGATCAAGCATTTTCCCCAACCACAAGCGACTGAAATTAGAAACTAACCTCAAGGAAAAAACTCAAAACACAAACTAATGGAGACTGAATTACATGCTATTAAACAATGAATGTGTCAAGAGTGAGATTAGAGAAGAAATGAAAAAGTTTCTGGAAACAAGTGAAAATGAACTCCCAACAATCCAACACTTATGGGACACAGCGAAGACAGCCCTGAGAGGGGAGTTCATAGCAAAACAGGCCTACCTAAAATCAATTAAAATATTTCAAATAAACAACCTACCTCTACACCTACAAGAACTCAAGTAACAACAACAAAGATGACCCAGAACAAGTACAAGGAAGAAAATAACCAAGATCAGAACAGATTTAAATCACATAGAGACTAAAAGCACAATCCTAAGGGTCAGTAAATCCAGGAGCTAGTTCTTTGAAAAGATAAACAAAATTGACAAGCCTTTAAGCAAGCTAATCAAGAAAAAGAGAGAGGACCCAAATAAACATAATTAAGAATGAAAGAGGACAGATTACAACTGATCCCACAGAAATACAAAGAATTGTAAGAAATTACTACAAAAAAACTATACGCCAAGAAGTTTGAAAACTGAGGCGGAATGAACAAATTCCTAGAAAAATATAACCTTCTAGAACTCAGTAAAGAAGTAGAAGAAAGCCTGAACATATCAATAACAGCAGATGAAACTGAAAGTGTAAATAAAAAGCTGCTGACACACAAAAACCCTTGATCAGACAGTTTCTCAGGGGAATTTTACAAAGCATTTAAGGAACAGCTAACCTCTATCCTTCACAGACTATTCTAAAAAATTCAAAATGATGGAAGACTCTCAAACTGTCTTTATAAAACCACCGCCATCCTAATCCCAGAACCAGATAAAGACATAACAAAGAAAGAGAACTTCAGACCAATATTGCTAATGAACATAGATGCTAAAATCCTCAACAAAATATTGGCAAACTGCATCCAACAATACATTAAAAAGATCGTACACCATGACCAAGTGGGATTCACCCCAGGGATGCAAGGATGGTTCAATATTTGCAAATCAGTAAATGCAATACATCACATAAAAAAAAGCAAAGACAAAAAAACACATGATCATATCAATAGATGCAGAAAAAGCTTTTGCTAAGATACAGAACCCATTTATGACAAAAAAAAAAACACTTAGCAAAGTAGGAATAAAGGGAGCATTCCTCAACATAATAAAGGCCATATATGAGAAACCTACAGCTAACATCATACTCAATGGGCAAAAATTAAATTATTTTTCACTAAGATCAGGAACAAGACAAGGTTGTCCACTTTCATCACTTCTATTCAACATAGCTTTGGAAGCTTTAGCCCCAGTGATCAGACAAAAAAAAAGGAAATAAAAGGCATCCAAAATGGAAAAGGAGGAAACAAAACTGTCATTGTTTACAAATGACATGATAGTGTACATAGAAAATCCTATAGACTCCACCCAAAAATTGCTCAACCTAATAATGAATTAAGCAAAACAG
Source organism: Sturnira hondurensis (assembly GCF_014824575.4). NCBI lineage: Eukaryota > Metazoa > Chordata > Mammalia > Chiroptera > Phyllostomidae > Sturnira > Sturnira hondurensis. The sequence goes on along the minus strand of NW_028097436.1, from coordinate 247,068 downwards.
CAGGATACAAAGTCAATATCCAGAAATCAAAGGCATTTTTGTACACCAACAATGAAACAGCAGAAGCAGAAATCAAGGGAAAAATCCCATTCGATATAGCAAAAACAAAAATAAAATACCTAGGAATAAACCTAACCAAAGAGGTAAAAGACCTGTATGCAAAACTACACAACACTGAAAAAAGAAATCAAGGAAGACACAAACAAATGGAAACGTATACCGTGTTCATGGATCGGAAGAATTAACATCATCAAAATGTCCATACTGCCCAAAGCAATTTACAGATTCAATGCAATACCTATTAAAGTACTAATGCATATTTCACAGACATACAACAAACACTTCAAAAATGTACATGGAACCATAGCAACCCTGAATAGCTGCTGCAATTTTGAGAAAGGAGAGCAAAGTAGGAAGGATCACAATACCTGATACCAAACTGTATTACAAAACCACTGTGACCAAACCAGCCTGGTACTAGCATAGAAACAGGCACATGGACCAATGGAACAGACCAAAGGGCCCAGAAATAAACCCAAGTCTCTATGGTCAATTAATATTTGACAAAGTGGGCAGCAACATAAAATGGAGTAAAGATAGCCTCTTCAACAAATGGTGTTGGGAGAACTGGACAGCTACATGCAAAAAAAAAAAATTAAACTTAGGCACCAACTTACACCATACACAAAAATAAATTCAAGGTGGATAAAAGATTTAAATATAAACCATGATAGCATTAAAGTCCTAGAGGAGAACATAGGAAGGAAAATCTCAGTTATCTCACGCAGCAACATTTTTACTGATATGTCCCCAAGGGACATAAAGGAAAGAATAAACAAATGGGATCTCATCAAAATAAAAAGCTTCCGCATGGCTAAAGTTAACAGCATTAAAATAAAAAGAGAACCAATGTATGGGAAAACATATTTGCCAATGATACCTCAAACAAGGTATCATTGTCTGAAGCTTAATCTCCAAAATATATAAAGAACTTACATGACTCCACTGTAAGACAAGCAGCCAATTAAAAAATGGGCAAAGGACTTGAACAGACTATGTCCTCCTTCTCCAAGGAGGACATACAGAGGATCCAGAGATACATGAAAAGATGCTCAATATCTTCAGCTATCAGAGAGATGCAAATTAAAACCACAATGAGATACCACTTCATACCAGTCAGAATGGCTATCATAAACAAAGCAATGAACAACAAATGTTGGAGAGGTTGTGGAGAAAAGGGAACCCTAGTGCACTGTCAGTGGAATTGCAGATTTGTACAACCACTATAGAAAACAGTATGGAATTTCCTCTGAAAACTAAAAATGAATGTGCCTTTTGACCCACTAATTCCACTGCTAGTATTATACCCTAAGAACCCTGAAACATCAATCCAAAAGAACCTATGCATCCCAATGTTCATAGCAGCACAATTTACAATAGCCAAGTGCTGTAAGCAACTTAGGTGCTCATCAGTAAATGAATGGATCAAAAAACTATGGTATATTTACACAATGGAATTCTATGCAGCAGAAAGAAAAAAGCTCCTACCTTTTGTGACATTGTGGATGAAACTGGAGAGCATATGCTAAGTGAAACAAGCCAGGTAGTGAAAAACAAATGCCATATGATCTCACTTTTAATTGGAACCTAATCAACAACAAAAAAAGCAAGCAAAATATAACTTAAGACACTGAAATAGAGAAGAGGCTGACAGTGACTAGAGGGGAGAGGGGAAGAAATTTCAGGAAAATTTCAGTGGAAAAGGGGAAGGAATTACAGGAAAAATTTAAAGGACACATGGACAAAAACTGGGGGGGGGGTGGAAATGGGAGGGATGGGGGAGGAATGGGTGGGTGGGCTGAGATGGGAGTACAGGACAGAAAACTGTACTTGAACAACGATTAAAATAAAATTAAAAAGAAAAAATAAAGTAGACAAAAATAAAATTAAAAAATAAATAAAAAGGTACACAGAGTTGGTTTTATTATTTTTATGAAAAAAATATGTAAATCAAGTCTTGATGGACATATAGGGAGAGAGTGACAGCAACACAGTCACAGTCGGGGATTTTATACCTCGTTGCTTTTAGTGAGTTCATGTTCCAGGCAATAAATCAACAAGTAGTCTCAAACAACACACTAGATCAAATTAATTTAATTGGCATCTTCACAGCATTTCACCCCAAAGCAGCAGAATATACATACTTTTCAAGTGCACATGGAATGTTTTCTAGAATAGACCACATTTTAGGACACAAAACAAGTCTAAATAAATTTAAGAAGACTGAAATCTTATCAGGCATCTTCTCTGACCAAGTGCTATGAAACTAGAAATCAATCAGAAGAAAACACTGGAAAACATACAAGGACAGGGAAGCTAAATAACACGTTATTAAACAATGAATGGGTCATCAATGAGATCAAAGGAGAAATCAAAAGATACCTGAAACAAATGAAAATGAGGACACAACGATCCAAAATCTGTGGCACAATGGGAAAGCAATACTGAAAGGGTAATTCATAGCATTACAAGCCTATCTGAAAAAAAAAAGATAAAGCTGAAAAAAACCATCTAACTTTACACTTAAAAGAGCTTGAGAAAGAGCAACAAACAAAACCCAGAGTGAGTAGAAGGAAGGAAATGATAAAGGACAGAGCAGAAATAAAGAAATAGAGTCTAAAAAACTATGGAAAAGATCAATGAATTCAGAAGCTGATTCTTTGAAAGAATAAGTAAGATTGACTAACCTTTAACCAGACTCATCAAGATAAAAAGAGAAAGGTCCCCCCAAAATAAAATCACAAATGAAAAAAAGAGAAATAACAACTGACACCAAAGAAATACATAGGATTCTAAGAAAATATTATGAACTATATGCAACAATATAGACAACCTGGACAAAATGGATAAATTCCCAGAAACATGCAGTCCTCCAAAACTAATCAGGAAGAATCAGAGAATCTGAATAGACAGCTTACAACTAGAGCAACTGAAGCAGTAATCAAAAAAACTCCCAACAAACAACGGTCCTGGACCAGATGGCTTCACAGGTGAATTTTACCAAATATTCTGAGGAGAACTAATACCTCTCCTTCTCAAACTGTTTCATAAAATTCAAGAGGAGGGAAGGTTCCCAAACTCAGTTTACAAGGCCAGCATTAACCTAATTCCAAAACCAGATAAAGGCACTACAAAAAAAAATTTATAGGCTAATATCCCTGATGAACATAGATGCTAAAATCCTTAACTAAATATTAGCAAACCGAATACAGCAGTGCATCAAAAAGATCATACACCATGATCAAGTTGGACTTATTCTGGGGATGCAAGGTTGGTACAAAATTCACAAATCAATAAATGTGATTCACCACATAAACAAAATGAAGGATACAAACCACATGATCAAATCAATAGAAGCAGAAAAAGCATTTGATAAAATCCAGTACCCACTTATGATAAAAAAACTCTCAGCAAAGTTGAAGCAGAGGGAACATATCTAAACCTGCTAAAGGCAGTATATGACAAACCCACAGCCAGCATCATACTCAACAGGCAAAAACTACAATCATCCCCCTGAAGGTTGGGAACTAGACAGGGATGTCTGCTTTCACATCTCTTGTTCAATACAGTACTAGAAGTTCTAGCCACAGCAATCAGACAGAAAGAAGAAACAAAAGGCATCCAAATTGGAAGGAGGAAGAAGTAAAACTGTCTTTATTTGTAGATGACATGACACTGTACATAGAGAACCCCACAGATTTCACCAAGAAACTACTAGAACCAATAAATGAATTCAGCAAAGTAGCAGGATCCAAAATTAATATCCAGAAATCAGTGACATTTTTATATGGCAAGAAGGAACTAACATAAAGGGAAGTTAAGGAAACTAACCCATTCACAACTGCTCCAAAAAGAAGAAAATACTTAGAAATAAACCTAACCAAGGATGTAAAAGACCTGTACCTGGAAAATTATAAGACACTGAAGAAAGAAATTGAAGAAGATACAAGTAAGTGGAAGTACATATCATGTTCACAGATAAGAGGAATTAACATCATTAAAATCTCCATACCACCCACAGCTATCTACAGATTCAATGCAATTACTATCAAGATTCCAATGTCATATTTCAAAGGACTAGAAAAAATATTTCAAAGATTGATATGAAACCACAAAAGGCCCCACATAGCAATAACGATCCTGATAAAAAAATAGAACAAAGTTGGAGGAATCACACATATCAAACTATACTATAAGGCCACAGTAACCAAAACAGCATGGTATTTGCATAAAAAACATAGATCAATGGAACAGAATAGAGAGCCCAGAAATAAATCCATGCCTTTATAGATATTTAATATTCAACAGAGGAATCAAGCTCATACAATGGGATAAAGATAGTTTATTCAACAACTGGTGTTGGGAAAACTGGACAGATACATGCAGATAAATGAAGCTAGGCCACCTTATACTACACACCAGAATAAATTCAAAATGGATCAAAAATTTAAATACTAGACCCCAAACTATAAAAATCCTAGAAGCAAATACAGGCACTACAACCTCAGGCATTGCTCATAGCAATTTTTTATTGGATATATCTCCCCAGACAAGGGAAATGAAAGAAAAAAATAAACAAATGGGACTACATGAAACTAAAAAGGTTTTACACAGCAAAGGAAATCATCAACAAAATAAAAAGGCAATCTGCAGAATGGGAGGATATAGATGCCAATACATCTGATAAGGTGTTAACATCAAACATGTATAAAGTGCTTACAAAATTCAACACCAATAAAACAAACAACTCAATTAAAAAATGGGCAAAGGACCTGAACAGACACTTCCCAAAGAGGACATACAGATGAACAAATGCTCAACGTCACTAGTCATCAGAGAAATGCAAATTAAAACCACAATGAGGCATAACATCACAATCATCAGAATGGCTATCATCAATAAACAACAAGTGCTGGGGAGGATATGGAGAAAAGGGATCTCTCATCCACTATTACTGCAAATGCAGATTGGTGCAGCCACTGTGGAAAGCAGTATGGAGTTACCTCAAAAAATTTTAAATGGATCTGCCTTTTGACCCAGCAATCCCACTTCTAAGAATATATCTGGAACCCAAAACACTAATTTGAAAGAACATAAGTACTCCTATGTTCCTTGCAGCATTATATACAATCACCAAGATTGTATATAATGGAAGCAGCCCAATTGTCCTCCAACAGATGAGTGGATAAAACAAATATGAGACATTTACACAATGGAATATTACTCAGCCATAAAAAAGAAAATGTTCCCTTTGTGATAGTGTGGATGGACCTGGAGAACATTATGCAAGTGAAATAAGCCATTCAGAGAAAGACAAATACCAGATGATTGCATTCATATGTGGAATCTAATGAACAAACTGAATGAACAAGGAAAATGGGGACAGACTCATATACAGAGAGCAGATGACAGCTCAGGGGTGGAAGAATTGAGCAAAAAGGAAAAAGGATTCACGGACACGAACAACAGTGTATTGATTGCTGGGGTGAGGAGAGTATAATGGGACAAAATGGTAATGGGAAAAATGCAAAAAGATTAATTTTTTAAAAGACCCAGGGTCTGGACTATCAAGGGTTCTGATCATTCAGAATGCAAAAGTCTGTCCATCACTGGTTCTGTAGAGTGGGTACATCTGTCTGTCCATCCCTGACTCTGCGGGTGGATGTGTCTGACAGCTAAAAAGTGATTCAACTCACTATTACTGGGGGTGAGGAAATGGTGAAAACATAATTTAGTACTTCCTTTCCTGGGGCCAGCTGAAGAAACAGCTCTTCCCTTTCTTGCAATAAACTATAAGAATGCTGAGAACAACATAACTGAAACACAGATGTGCTAAAAGAAAAAGGGGATGGGAACTCCCTAGGTGTCCAAAGTAAAGGGGATAAAAAGCAGTGGCAATGACAGGGAGGAACTTGTGGGGGTGAGGTAGTAGCCCCATGGGCTGGGGCACAACCAATGCAGGAATAAGACGCAGCCCTGAGGCCACCTGGGCAGAGTCCAGTACGATGGATCTCTTGGTGATCTGGATGAATGAGGAGAAGAAGGCTAGAAGCTTCTGTCTTCTTCTCTGCTGGTCCAGAGACACAGCAAGGACATGTGCTGGAGACTCAGGGATTGGGTACACAACCACCAAGAGATCCGAACCCAGAGCCCAGCCTGGCCAAGGTGCAGAGCCCCAGTCCACCCCGTGCTCCTGCAGGACCAGGAGGAGCTGCCCACCAACAGAACACCTCTGGGAGCCCAGGAAAGCAAAGGCTACTCCACGCTGTAGGAGTACCTGTGCACCCTAGAGCATGAGGGCATCCATTCCACTGAACTACCGCCCCTTCCACACCAAAGAAGAGCAGCAGCTAGGGAGCACAAAATGCAAAACTTTATAAATTTCATGGTTTCTACAGTTCAAGACAACCTGGGAGAAAAATCTACTTGAGATATGGTTTGACAATTAGTTTTCATATATGACACAAAAAGCATAATCTGTAAAAGAAAAACATTTTCACCCCCCTTAGTTTTTTCCCATGTGTCCTTTAAAAGCTAAGGGGGTGGAAATGGGAAGGAAGTGGGGATCAGTGGGGGGGTGGGCTGGGATGGGAGTAAAAGAGTAAAAGACAGAAAACTGTACTTGAACAATAATTAAATTTAAAAAGAAACATTGACATGGATATTATTAAGTTTAAAATGATCACTCTGTGAATGATAATGTTCAAAGAATGAAATGAAGAATGTCTGACCAGAAGAACGTATTAGCAAAACACATATCTAAAGAAAAATTTGTGTTTGAATTATTCAAATAACTACTAAAACACCACAAGAAACCACACACATCCAAACAAGTACAAGGCCAAGATGTAGACTCCTTACCCAAGAATATATACATTCATATATATTACATATATTTCTATAAATACAGTCATGTGGGAAATAACATATACAAATTATTCAACAACAGGAAAGCCCTGGACAGGCAGCTCAGTTGATTAGTGTCAACCCAATGTACCAAGGTTTTAGGTTCAATCCCTGGTCTGGGCATATACAGGAAGAAACCAATATATGCGTAAGTAAATGGAACAATAAGTCAATCTCTCTCTCTCTCTCTCTCTCTCTCTCTCTCTCTCTCTCTCTCTCCCTCTCTCTCCCTCTCTCTCTCTCTCTCTCTCTCTCATCAGTAAATAAATTTAAGACAATGGGAAATTGGGGGAAAATGAAATGCATCCTGTATTACGAAAAACAAATTAACAACCAAAGAGATAACTTACCCATTATAAGAATAGTTTAAACCCCAAAACTGATGTCTCCAAATTTAAGTTGTTATATGTAGGGCAGGAACAGGTGGTCTAGATACCTCCAGGGTCTGTCTGGGGTTTTGGAAGAGGCCCAGGTGTAAACTAAGGGAGAACGTCTTTTATTCTCTCAGTGATGCACAGTTCTCTTGAGCAGGAACCAGAGAGTGAGCAGAATTTGACTTGGAACCTGCTAGAACCCAGAGGCTACGCACCGAAAGCATAATAAACTGATGGAGACCCCGGCCAGGCAGTGTTTGCATCCTATAGGTGGCCGACCTGTTGCCAGCTTGCAGTCTGCACTGGGGCTGCTGGTGTCCCAAGGGCCTGGGGAGGGGAACTGGGTGGATTGAGACCCTGCACCTCCAGGCTCCCAGACCACTCAATGCCTACCTCCTCTCCAGAGGCCCCGGCCTCTGTGAGTAGCCATAGGGCCCCTGTCCCAGCCAAGCAAAGGGACCCTCCAGCCCAGTAATACATGGATTCTTGTTTGCACAGTGGGCCCCCACCCCTGCTTTTCACAACACTTGATTTTCTCTGAGCCCCTGGGGTTGTGGTCCCCTCACTACTCACTGCGTAATATTGTGATTCCTAAAACACTATGGGACCAGCTTTGCTCATTATCCAAATACATCTCTGTCCTCTGCCATCTGGTCCTCAATGCCCACTCTCCAACCAGGAGCCCACCCTAAGCTGGATCTCATGGACCGCTTTCTCCATGAAAGACCTGTCTGCTCTTTCATCCTTGGTGTGTCCTAATGTTTAGAGCCCCTGCCTGTCGCCCAGGAAGCAGTGCAGCCACAGACCCCAGGCTGGCAATGGGGGCCACCAGACTGCACTGAGAAGGTCAAGGCAGCTTTGAGCCAGAAGCTCTAAGTTATGCACTTATTAGCAGTAAACCCAGTCCAAAGGTTCTTTAATACTGGCCCTTTGCATCTATTCCCCTTCCCAGTCACAGTGAGTAACACACATCAGACTGAAAAGGGCAAGAATCCTATGAGTGACTTCACAGGTGAGGTGGAAACCACCACCAACAAAGGAAAGAACCAAAAGGAACAGACACATAGATACAAACAAGACAACAGGACTGTCACAGAAGAACAGAGGTTTGGGAAAGGAGAAAGGGATCAAAGAGCATCCAAGACAGTGACAAATGGAAACTAGGCTTTGGGTGATGAGCACACAGTAAAGTATACAGACATATTGTAAAGCTGTACACTTGATACTCACAGAACTATATCAATCAATGTAACCCCACAAATTTAATTAAAAATACATCATGATGTTTTTGGCTTATAACCTGACTCACAAATTCTGCTTGTTACAGTTACATGACAAATTAGAAAGTTCCATGGATTTGATTTTTTTTAATTGACTCACAAAGAGGTCCATCAGAAAACATTTTAGTAAGCTCACAGTACTGCATTTTGCCATGTATAATGCACACTTTTTGCCCAAATTGTTTTTAAAAAAATAAGGGTACGTGTTATACCTGGGTAGTACCTGAAATACCTTGTATCTGTTCTTCTGTTTTGTGATTGTTTTTTACATAAAATTTCTTATACCATAATATATTCAAAAATAAATACTAAAATTCCTTTATGATACAAAAAAATGAGTATCTAAATATTAATTAATTAATTAATTTAAATGAAAGATTTGTTTCCCTGAAATTATAGGCCAAAACATGGGTATGCATTATACAAGAAAAACTACGGGGTAATTTTAAAATGGTGTATTCAAGAGGGAGCATTCCTCAATATAATAAAGGCCATATATGAAAGGCCTACAGCCAACATCATACTCAATGGGCAAAAACTAAAAGCTTTTCCACTAAGATCAGGAACAAGACAAGGTTGTCCACTTTCACCACTTCTATTTAATATAGTATTGGAAGTTTTAGCCTCAGCGATTAGGCAAGAAAAGGAAATAAAATGCATTCAAATTGGAAAGGAGGAAACAAAACTGTCATTGTTTGCAGATGACATGATAGTGTACATGGAAAATCCTATAAACTCTACCAAAAAACTGCTCGAACTAATAAATGAATTTGGCAAAACAGTGGGTTACAAAGTCAATATCCAGAAATCAAAGGCATTTTTGTATACCAACAATGAATCAGCAGAAGCAGGAATCAAGAAAAAAATCCCATTCGATATAGCAAAAACAAAAATAAAATACCTAGGAATAAACCTAACCAAGGAGGTAAAAGACCTGTATGCAGAAAACTACACAACACTGAAGAAAGAAATCAAGGAAGTCACAAATAAATGGAAACATATACCGTGTTCATGGATTGGAAGAATTAACATCATCAAAATGTCCATACTACCCAAAGCAATTTACAGATTCAATGCAATACCTATTAAAGTACCAATGGCATATTTCACAGACATAGAACAAACACTTCAAAAATTTATATGGAACCATAAAAGACCCCGAATAGCAGCTGCAATGTTAAGAAAGAAGAACAAAGTAGGAGGGATCACAATACCTGATATCAAACTGTATTACAAGGCCACTGTAATCAAAACAGCCTGGTACTGGCATAAAAACAGGCACATAGACCAATGGAACAGAATAGAGAACCCAGAAATAAACCCAAATCTCTACAGTCAATTAATATTCGACAAAGGGGGCAGTATCATAAAATGGGGTAAAGATAGCCTCTTCAACAAATGGTGTTGGGAGAACTGGACAGCTACATGCAAAAAAATGAAACTCGAGCACCAACTTACATCATACACCAAAATAAATTCAAGGTGGATAAAAGACTTAAATATAAGCCATGACACCATTAAAGTCCTAGAGGAGAACATTGGCAGGAAAATCTCAGATATTTCACGCAGCAACATTTTTACTGATATGTCCCCTAGAGCAAGGACTATAAAGGAAAGAATAAACAAATGGGATCTCATCAAAATAAAAAGCTTCTGCGCAGCTAAAGAAAACAGCATTAAAATAAAAAGACAACCAACTGTATGGGAAAACATATTTGCCAATGATACCTCAGACAAAGGTTTAATCTCCAAAATATACAAAGAACTCACACGACTTCACTCTAAGAAGACAACTAACCCAATTAAAAAATGGGGAAAGGACTTGAACAGACACTTCTGCAAGGAGGACATACAGAGGATCCAGAGACACATGAAAAGATGCTCAATATCACTAGCTATCAGAGAGATGCAAATTAAAACTACAATGAGATACCACTTTACACCGGTGAGAATGGCTATCATAAACAAAGCAATAAACAACAAATGTTGGAGAGGGTGTGGAGAAAAGGGGACTCTGGTCCACTGTTGGTGGGATTGCAGACTGGTACAACCATTATGGAAAACAGTATGGAATTTTCTCAGAAAACTAAAATTGGACTTGCCTTTTGACCCAGCAATTCCACTGCTGGGATTGTATCCTAAGAACCCTAAAACACCAATCCCAAAGAACCTATGCACCCCAATGTTCATAGCAGCACAATTTACAATAGCCAAGAGTTGGAAGCAACCTAGGTGCCCGTCAGTAAATGAATGGATCAAAAAACTATGGTACATATACACAATGGAATTTTATGCTGCAGAAAGAAAGAAGGAGCTCCTACCTTTTGCAACAACATGGATGGAACTGGAAAGCATTATGCTGAGTGAAATAAGCCAGGTGTTGAAGGACAAATACCATATGATCTCACCTCTAACAGGAAGCTAAACAAACAAGCAAGCAAAATATAACCAAGGACACTGAAATAGAGAACAGGCTGACAGTGACCAGAGGGAAGAGGAGAGGGAATTTCAGGGGAAAAAGGGGAGGGATTTAGAGGAACCTATATAAAGAATACATGGACAACAACTGAGAAGGGTGGACATGGGAGGGAGGGGGGAGCATGGGGGGGTGGGATGGGATGGGAGTAATAGACAGAAAACTGTACTTGAAAAATAATTAAATTAAAAATATATATTTAAAAATGGTGTATTCACCACTGGTTCCTGAGAAAAATGTCAAACATGGTAATCAATTGATCTGAAATGAGATAAACTAAGAAGAGCATATTCAAACATAATGGACATAGCCTTCTTAAAGCCAGGATGTTAAAAAATAATAAATTCTCTTTGGGGTATAAATAAAATATTGCAATTAAAATGAGGTTGGGATACTTAATATACTTCTCCATTTTTAAATATTTTATAATTTCTTTCTAAGTTGTAGAATAAGAAACTATATACAAGAGACAAACAACAAACTGGGTAGTATCTTTTTTCCTCACCTTGGTCTAGAACATGACTCCACCAGAGAGGAGCGGGTTCCAATCTTTTTTACCTGAACTTCTCCATTGTATGTGTGCCCCTCTGTCTGAGAGTATATTGTGATTTCTCCCATTAACAATTTGAATCCATAAATTATAGAGCATGCTATGAATTCAATGCTTAAAGCCCTAAATGGATCATTTTGCACATTTATTCTTGCTAAATAATTCTATAAGGGGGATGGAGGCAGGGCAGGAGGGTTGAACAGAATCAATTTCATGGTGATGAAGGTACTGGAATTACTGTGGTAGTGTGTACAAATACTGAAATGTACAAATTGTACTAAGTACTTAGTTCAATGTACTAAGTACAAATGCACTTAGGAGTACAAATACTCCTAATGCTGAAATATATAAAATTTTAGAGATCTATTTTACCACAATACCAGTCAATCAGAAACTCAATGCATTATATTAGAATGTGAAGAGTAAAGCCAGAGGGAACTTTCTAAAAAAATAAAAGGTTCTGGTCCTGGCTCATGTGGCTCAGTGGATTGAGTGCTGGCCTGCGAACCAAAGGGTCACTGGTTAGGTTCCCAGTCAGGGCACATGCCTGGGTTGTGGGCCAAGATCCCAGTAGGCAGGTGCTTGAGAGGCAACCACACACTGATGTCTTTCTCCCTCTCTTCCTCCCTCCCTTCCCCTCTCTAATGATAAATAAATACAACCTTTATGAAAATAAAAACGTTCTATACACACTATTCAAAAGAACACATGGCAGAAGCCACAGCAAAGCCCCTCCCATCAATCAGAAATGGAGGCAGGATGCTTTTAGCTCAGGAGCAGGAGGCTGCAGGTGTTCTGAAGCCCTGGAGGAATCTCCTCGTTCTACAGAGAGGGAGCTCTTGTCCTCCTGTGCACCCTGCACTAACTTCTACAGACAGCTACACAGGCCTCCACTGGATTTAGAAATGACAGGCCATGAGCCCCTGATAGTCATGGCATGCAGCACACAAACCTATAACCTGGTTTTCTTATTGTGCCTGACTTTATTCTCAATTTTTAAAAACTTGAAAACTAATAAATTTTTAAAGTATACTTGATATACAATATTACAGGGTGGGCAAAAGTAGGTTTACAGTTGTAAGTACGTGAAACACAGAGTTCATTCTTGTATTACTACTCATAAATTATTGTATTATTTTCCATACAAATGACCGTAAACCTACTTTTGCCTGCTTCTGTAGTGATCTGACATTTACATACCTCACAAGGTGTTTACGTCACCAAGTTATCACTCACTGGTCACCTTGCAATCTAATGACACTATTATTGACTGGATTCCCTTGCACCTTCTTCTTCTGTCCCCCTAACTACTGCTCCTCCCAAAAAACATTGAGAGATCTCTAGGGACAAAAATATATGAAGAACTCCTGAAAGCAATGTTAAAAGTAAATCAATTGAGACATATTCCATGTTTGTAATCAAAAGACAAAACATTAAGTAGTCAATGGCTTTAAAATTTTATGAGAGCCCACAGCAAATCCAATCAAAGTGTCACCAAGCTCTTCTGCAGATACCAACACACCCGATTTAAAGCTGGGGGGGAGCATAGGTGTTGAAGGGCAGCAGGCATGCCAGGACATCCAAGGCCGCCTGCCTGGCTCTCCACCTTCTGCCCTGCAGAACAGTGTTCTTGCTCTGCATGTCCTCTGCCTTGAACTCCACTTTCCCCACCTGTCATCCCCTCTCCCTGCAACACCCCTCCTGGCCCAGAGCTGTGTCTCCGGCCCATCATCCACTGCTCTCCAAGCAGGCCGTCCATCTCAGTCCCTCCTAGATCTATTCCATCACACTGCCCTCATCTCTCAGCACTTCCACGGTGTCACAGGGCCTCGGCGTCTTACCTGTAAAATGGGTGTAATGGTACCTAGGTGTATCTTGTGAGGATTAATTAAAACAACTTGGACAGTTATAACTCAAGAAAGGATTCTCTGCTGAACACACAAACAGGTCTGAGACATCAGGCACTGAGACACAGCACAGAGACAGCAGAAGGTGGGCACATCACAGTAAACAGCCTAGACAGGATGGGGAGGGGAGGGAACAAAGAGGCCACACACAGTCTCTACTCCCCAAGGCTCCAGTGGACAAAATGGCAAGTAAGGGTTGGGGTGCAACCACCACTGGGCCAGTCAGAGAAGCAGAGACACCACATGGGTCTGATGGCTGCACACTCTGAGGCCAGGCCCAGGGTCAGGGCAGAGAAGGGGAGCAAAAAGTCACAGTGCTCCACAGCCTGCCAGCATAGAACCAAGGACTCCACAGACTTGGGAACTGCCTACCTTGCCCCCTGTGGCTCACAGGGCAGTAAAATCTTCACTGAGAAGATCACAAATGGGCTGAAAAAAAACTNTCTCTACTCCCCAAGGCTCCAGTGGACACAATGGCAAGTAAGGGTTGGGGTGCAACCACCACTGGGCCAGTCAGAGAAGCAGAGACACCACATGGGTCTGATGGCTGCACACTCTGAGGCCAGGCCCAGGGTCAGGGCAGAGAAGGGGAGCAAAAAGTCACAGTGCTCCACAGCCTGCCAGCACAGAACCAAGGACTCCACAGACTTGGGAATTGCCTACCTTGCCCCCTGTGGCTCACAGGGCAGTAAAATCTTCACTGAGAAGATCACAAATGGGCTGAAAAAAACTTTCCAGACTAAGTGGACTGTATGCCTGAGGGCTAAACCCATGAAGAAGAGCAGAACCTCAGGTGTGTGAACCCTTTTTGCCCCACCCTCCCCTCCAGCCCCAGCAGGTACAGCCTGGCAGACGTGGCTGGGGCAACTAGAACAGCTGTGCTGGTGGCTTCTGCCTACAGGAAGCAGTGCTGGGTACACACTACCCAGGAGACCCATAGCCCAGCACTTCTGGTCCAGAGGAGGGCTCCTGAGACTGAGACGGAGGGGTTGCAAAGGACAAGCCCACCTTCTCGGGGAATGTGCTTGTTTCCCACTGTCAAGGTGACACCACTCCAGAGTCACCAGAAGCCCCAACAGTGCAGGAAAAACAAAAAAACAAAAAATATCTCATACTTCAGTACCACCTACTAGAAAACAAGAGAGAGAACCCTAGTTATCAACATACTAAACAGTGAAGCATTAAATAATTTTTAAAAACATATGTCATTCTCCCCAACATCTGTGCAGAGGATCAATCCTCCATCAAGAACAATAGATAACCAAGGTAACATAGGAATCCAGAAAGAAAATAAAACCATTGGCTTCAAAATCGGTTTTCTGCCCCCACTCACACTGGCCCCAGAGGCATTCAGGCAGGGAATGCAGGCCAGATGTGGGCCTGGCAGAGTTGGGCCCTGGGTTTGTCACTGAGCCAGGGGGCTCAGGTCCAAAGCCCCCAGAGGAGAACCACGACTGTGCAGACTGCCCGCTCTGTGCAATGGGCATCTGAGTAGAACCACTCCCTGCCTCCAGTGTAACGCGATGACAGAAGCAGATGACACCTGCAGACACCCCAGAGCCTTGACTGTGAAATGTGAGAAATGGTCCTGCCACCACCCTCAGTCACATGAAACTTGGTTATTAAATCTAAGTGAGTGTGGGGCTGAGAAGGGCAGGGCCGTAGGTGTCCACTTGCTCCAGGAGAGAAGGCAGCCCAGGGGTTGAAGGCTGGGCCCCAGGCTCCCCAGGATCTCTAACCATGCCACCTCCAGAGCCAGAGATGAGCACCAGAGGACTCAAGGGAAGACTGAGGCTAAAGTCAGCAGTGCAACTAGCACCTGGCCAATCTCAAGGTTCGAGTAGGGTGAGAAGAGTGGGTGACTCCCAAGAATAAGGCTTCAAACACCCTGGGGACCTGCCGCCACACCACCCTCCCCTTGAGGCCAAGGCTTCCCCTCCCCCGCTGTAAAACCCGGTCGCAGGCTCATCAGACACCTGTCCTGCCTGCCACACAAGTCGGAACTGAATAAAGTAAATCACGTCCCATGCCAGTGTTACCTCTTGGCTTCACATCACCCACCAGAGATGTGGCAGCCTGTCCCAGTGGCTCTTGCTTTCTATGTGAGGCTCTCCTCCCCTCGTGGGATCTCCTCCCCTCGTGGGATACCACAAGCTGGGTTGCATGGCTCCAAATGTGGGCATTCTGCAGTCTCTTCAACCAACCGCCTAAATGTGACCAAGAGAAGGCAGGAAAGGTGTTGTAGATCTGCTGAACATGGAGTAGAGAATGCCTCTTTCTGTGAATTAAAGTTGGGTTGTTTTTCAATAAAATAGAATAAATATAGAAGGACACCTGTGAAGATTAAATATGGGCTGAGGCTCAAGTAGGAAAACATTGGGGAAATCCTCTCTCCCACCTGAGCTCTCATCAGCGTATCCCCAGCCCCCTAGAGTGTGGGAATCCCTGTAGTCAGCCAGGTGTTCAAAAACAAAGCTCACCAGCTTCATCTTCTCTGCAGTTCTCTGAAGAGTGATGATGATAGATACATGAGAAGAATGGAGTAAAATAATGGTTTTGTGATGTGGAAAAAGAAAATCTAAAGAAACACAGTATTGTGAAATACAGTATTTCATAAAGATGCCGTAAAGTTCCCAGGGGCATCAAAATATAACTCAGTTTACCTAAAGAGCTACTCAAATTTCTACAGAAGTAATGAGTTAAGTTTCATACATATAGCTTTATACATAATTAACCATGTAGTTTTTAACAAAAGCTCCCCTATGATGGACATCAGTCCGTCACTCCACACAGAGTCCCAGAGACTCTATTTCTGTCCTATTCTGCGACAATTTTACTCTTTCAAGTTCTTTCCCTCAGCTCACTCAGGCATATTCTCCAGGGCAAAAAATTTTCTAGAGACAATAAATTAGGAGTAGAAATCCCTCTAGAATATTTCTTTCTACACATATAAATAGCCCCTGAACTAATTACCTAGAAGCTCAGGTCTCAGAGTATCCAAGAGAATGAATAAGAGGAGGCCCTCCAACATCAGCAAACTCTCTCTCTTGCAGCTGAGCTCAGGTTGGTCCTGCCCCTCTCTCTCTGTGGAATTCCAGATCCTCTGAAGAGAACCTGAATCTTTCCACCTCAGCTCACAACATCCCAAGGGCCAGCTCCTTGCCTCTCTATCTCCTCCTTAGTTCACCTCAAGGAAAAATGGGTGGGAGGTGCCATGCTACTTATGTTTACCATTATTTAGCACAATTTATGGTGTTCAAATAATGTGTAAAGTAAGTATGATAATTCTGGATTTACAGTTGAAAAAAAAGGAGGATAACTAAATTGTATAGGGCTCCATAACTGATAAAAATGGGAGGCAGGTTTTGATTACAGTGGCCTTGTAGTATAGTTTCATGTCAGGTATTGCAATCCCTCCAACTTTGTTCTTCCTTCTCAAGATGGCTGGGGCTATTCAGGATCTTTTTCTTCCATATAAATCTTTGAAACATTGGTTCTAGACCTGTGAGGTAGGCCATTGGTATTTTAATAGAAATTGCATTGACTCTACAGATTGCTTTGGTAGTATGCACATTTTAATGATGTTAATTCTTCCAATCTGTGAACACAATATATGCTTTCACTTATTTATATCTTCCCCAATGTATTTCTTCAGTGTCCTATATTTTTCAAGTACAACTTTTTTACCTTCTTGGTTAAATATATTCCCAGGTACCTTAATTTTTAATTGTTGTTGCAATACTAAATAAGATTTTTTAAGTTTCTCTTTTGGATAGTTCATTATTGGTATATAAAAATGCCACTATCATAATAAAAATGACAAAATTCCAAGACAAAGAGAGAATCTTAAAGGCAGCAAGGGAGGAAAAGGAAATAACATACAAGGGAGCCCCAATAAGGTTAGCAACTGACTTCTCAATGGAAACACTCCAAGACAGAAGAGAATGCCAAGAAATATTCCAAGCAATGAGAATTAGAGGCCTACAACCAAGGCTACCTTACCCAGCAAGGCTCTCAATCAAGATAGAAGCCCAAATAAGGAGCTTCACAGACCAAAAAAGTCTAAAAGAATACATCTACACCAAACCAGCTCTGCAAGACTGCGAAAGGGACTGCTTTAAGGAAAGAAATGAAAAGAGAGAGAGAGAGGAACACAAGTAAGAAAATGACAATGAATGAGCACGTATCAATAATAACCTTAAACATAAATGGATTAAATGCTCCAATTAAAAGACATAGAACAGCTGAATGGATAAGAAAGCATGACCCACACATATGCTGCCTACAGGAGACCCACCTCAGGACAAAAGACCTACACAGATTGAAAGTAAAGGGCTCAAAACAAATTTTCCAAGCACACAGACAGGAAAAAAAGCCAGGGTAGCAATACTCATATCAGACAAAACAGACTTCAAAAAAAGGGCCATAAAGAAGACCCAGAAGGTCACTTCATAATACGCAAGGGAAGACTCCACCGAGAAGACATAAACATTGTCAATATATGTGCACCCAATGTAGGAGCACCCAAATACATAAAGAAAATCTTAGAGGACTTCAAGAAAGATATTGACAGCAACACAATTATAGTAGGGGATTTTAACACCCCACTGTCAAAAATGGACAGATCTTCCAAACAAAATATCAACAAAGATATAGCTGCACTAAACAACACCCTAGATGAAATGGACTTGACTGATATATATAGAACCCTTCATTCCAAAGAAGCTAAATACACATTCTTTTCAAATGCACATGGAACATTTTTCAAAGATAGACCACCTGATAGGACAAAAAACAAGCCTCAATAAATTCAAGAAAACTGAAATCATACCAAGCATTTTCTCTGACCACATGGGATTAAAACTAGAAACCAACCCTAAGGGAAAAAAACTCAAACACTCAAAATCATGGAGATTGAATAGCAGGCTATTAAACAATGAATGGGTCAAGAATGAAATTAGAGAAGAAATCAAAAAGTTTCTGGAAACATCCCTGGCTGGTGTAGCTCAGTGGACTGAGCACAGGCCTGTGAACCAGAGGATCACGGTTCGATTTCCAGTCAGGGCACATGCCCGGGTTGCAGGTCGGTTCCCTACAGGCCAGTTCCCAGCAGGGGATGCACGAAAGGCAACCATACATTGATGTTTCTCTCCCTCTTTCCTTCCCCTCTAAAGATAAATAAATAAATAAAATATTTTTTAAAAAGTTTCTGGAAACAAATGAAAATTAACTCACAACAACTCAAAATTTATGGGACACAGCAAAGGCACTCCTGAGAGGAAAGTTCATACCAATACAGCACTATCTAAAAAAAGATAAAAACATTTCAAACAAACAACCTAACCCTATGCCTACAAGAACTCAAGAAACAACAACAAAGACGGCCCAGAGCTAGTAGAAGGAAGGAAATAACCAAGATCAGAGCAGAATTAAATGGCATAGAGAGAAAAGGCACAATTCTAAGGATCAATGAACCCAGGAGCTGGTTCTTTAAAAAGATAAATAAAGTCGACAAGCCTTTAAGCAGGCTCATCAAGAAAAAAAGAGAGAGGACCCAAATAAACACAATCAGAAATGAAAGAGGAGAGATTACAACTGACCCCACAGAAATACAAAGGATTATAAGAAATTACTATGAAGAACCGTAAGCCAAAAAATTGGAAAACCTAGGTGAAATGGACAAATTTCTAGAAAAATATAATCCTCCAAAACTCAATAAAGAAGAAGTAGAAAGCCTGAATAGACCAATAACAGCAGATGAAATTGAAGCAGTAATCAAAAAACTCCCAACACACAAAAGCCCTGGACCAGATGGTTTCACAGGGGAATTCTATGAAGCATTTAAGGAAGAGCTAATCCCTATTCCTTCACAGACTATTCGAAAAAATTCAAAATGTTGGAAGACTCCCAATCTCTTTTTATGAAGCCAACATCATCCTAATCCCAAAACCAGATAAAGACACAACAACAAAGAAAGAAAACTTCAGGCCGATATTACTGATGAACATAGATGCTAAAATCCTCAACAAAATATTGGCAAACCACATCCAATAATACATTAAAAACATCATACACCATGACCAACTGAGATTCATCCCAGGGGTGCAAGAATGGTTCAACATTCTCAAATCAGTAAATGTAATACACAACATAAACAAAACCAAAAACAAAAAAACACATGATCATATCAATAGATGCAGAAAAAGCCTTTCATAAGGTACAGCACCCATTTATGATCAAAACACTAAGCAAAGTGTGAATAGAGGGAGCACTCCTCAACATAATAAAGGCCATATATGAGAGACCTACAGCCAACATTACACTCAATGGGCAAAAACTAACAACTTTTCCACTAAGATCAGAAACAAGAAAAGGTTGTCTACTTTCACCACTTCTATTCAATATAGTATTGCAAGTCCTAGCCATATCAATCAGACAAGAAAAGGAAATGAAAGGCATCCAAATTGGAAAGGAGGAAACAGAACTGTCATTGTTTGCAGATGACATGATAGTATACATAGAAAATCCTATAGACTCCACCTAAAGATTGCTCTACCTAATAAATGAATTAGCAAAACAGCAGGATAGAAAGTCAATATCCAGAAATCAAAGGCATTTTTGTACACCAACACTGAAACATAAGAAACAGAAGTCAGGAAAAAATCCCATTTGATATAGCAACAAGAAAAATAAAGTATCTAGGAATAAACCTAACCAAGGAGGTAAAAGACCTCTACTCAGAAAACTATACAACACTGAAGAAAGAAATTAAGGAAGACACAAACAAATGGAAGCATGTACCATGCTCATGAATGGGAAGAATTAACATCATCAAAATGTCCATACTACCCAAAGCAATTTACAGATTCAATGCAATACCTATTAAAGTACCAATGACATACTTCACAGACATACAATAAACACTTCAAAAATGTATATGGAACCATAGCAACTCTGAATAGCTGCTGCAATTTTGAGAAAGGAGAGCAAAGTAGGAGGGATCACAATACCTGATACCAAACTGTATTACAAGGCCAGTGTAATCAAAACAGTCTGGTACTGGCATAAAAAAAAAAACGACACATGGACCAGTGGAACAAAACAGAGAGCCCAGAAATAAACCCAAGTCTCTATGGTCAATTAATATTCAACAAAGAGGGGCAACAACATAAAAATGGAGTAAAAATAGCCTCTTCAACAAATGATGTTGGGAGAACTGGACAGCTACATGCAAAAAAAATTGAAACTCTAGCACCAACTTACACCATTGACCAAAATAAATTCAAGGTGGATAAAAGATTTAAATATAAGCCATAATACCATTAAAGTCCTAGAGGAGAGCATAGGAAGGAAAATCTCAGTTATTTCAGGTAGAAACATTTTTACTGATATGTCCCCTAGAGCAAGGGACATAAAGGAAAGAATAAGCAAATTGGATCTCATCTAAATAAAAAGCTTCTGCACGGCTAAAGAAAACAGTATTCAAATCAAAAGAGAACCAACCAAAAACCAACATATTTGCCAATGATACCTCAGACAAGGGTTTAATCTTTAATCTCCAAAACACATAAAGAACTTACACAACTCTACTCTAAGAAGACAAGCAACCCAATTAAAAAATGGGCAAAGGACTTGAATAGATACTTCTGCAAGGAGGACATACAGAGGATCCAGAGATACATGAAAAGATGCTCAATATCACTAGCTATCAGAGAGATGCAAATAAAAACCACAATGAGGTACCACTTCACAGCAGTCAGAATGGCCATCACAAACAAAGCAACGAACAACAAGTTTTGGAGTTTGTGGAGAAAAGGGAACCCTAGTGCACTGTTGGTGGGAATGCAGACTGGTACAACCACTGTGGAAAACAGTATGGAAATTTCTCAGAAAACTGAAAATGGATTTGCCTTTTGACCCACCAATTCCACTGCTAGGATTATACCCTAAAAACCCTGAAACACCAATCCAAAAGAACCTATGCACCCCAATGTTCATAGCAGCACAATTTACAATAGCCAAGTGCCCATCAGTAAATGAATGGATCAAAAAACTATGGTATATTTACACAATGAAGTTCTATGCAGCAGAAAGGAAGAAGGATTTCCTACCCCTTGCGACAGCATGGATGGAACTGGAAAGCATTATGGTAAGAAAAATAAGCCAGGTGGTAAAAGACAAATACCACATGATCTCACCTTTAACAGGAATCTGAACAACAAAACAAACAAACAAGCAAAATATAACCAAAGACACTGAAATAGAGACCAGGCTGACAGTGTCCAGAGGAGAGAGGGGAGAGAATTTTAGGAGAATTTCAGGAGAAAAGGGGAAGGGTTTACAATAACAAGTATAAAAGACACATGGACAAAAACCAGGGTGGGTAGAAATGGAAGGGATTAGGGAGGGTTGGGTGGGGTGGGCTGGGATGGGAGTAAAAGACAGAAAACTGTACTTAAACAGCAATTAATTTTTTTAAATGCCACTGATTTCCTGCTACTTTTCCAATTTCATTTATTAGCTCTGGTAGCATTTTAGTAGGGTCCTGAGGTTTTTCTGTATACAGTATCTTGTCATCTGCAAATAATGACAGTTTTACTTCCTCCTGTCCATTTTGGATGCCTTTATTTCTTATTGTTCTCTGATTGCTGTGGCTGGAACTTCCAGTGCTATGCAGAGTAAGAGTGGTGAAAACAGACATCCCTGTCTTGTTCCCAACCTTAAGGAAAATGCTTTTAGTTTTTTGGTCTTTGAGTATGATGTTGGCTGTGGGTTTGTCACATATGGCTTTAACTACTTTGTGGTATGGTTTTTCTATTCTCACTTTGCTGAGAGTTTTTCTCATAAATGGGTGCTGGATTCTATCAAATGCTTTTTCTGCATCTATTGCTATCATCACGTGGTTTTTATTCATTTTGTTTATGTGGTGTAACAAGTTTATTGATTTGTGGATGTTGTACCAACCTTGCACTGCTGGAATACATCATACCCAATGATGGTGTATGATCTTTTTAATGTGTTGCCGGATCCAGTTCGCTACTATTTTGTCAAAGGTGTTAGCATTTATGTTTATCAGGGATATTGGCCTGTAATTTTCCTTTTTTTGTAGTGCCTTTATCTAGTTTTGAAATTAGGATAATGCTGGCCTCATAAAATGAGCTTGGGAGTTTGCCACCCTCTTGAATTTTTAGAAATAGTTTAAGAAGGATTGGTGTTAGTTCTTCTTTAAATGTTTGGTAAAATTCACCTGTGAAGCCATCACTCTGGGACTTATGTCTGTTGGAAGTCTTTTAATTACATTCAGTTTCACTAGTTGCAATTCAGATCCTCTAATTCTTCCTGGTTACTTCTGGGAGATTGTCTGTTTCTAGGAGCTTCTCCATTTCATCTTAATTATCCAACTTGTCATATAGTTGTCTGTATAGACAACTCGTCTATAGTTGTCATATATTTGGTATCAGCTGTTACTCCTCCTGTTTCGTTTCTGATTTATTCATTTGGGTCCTCTTTGTTCTTGTTGAGTCTGGCTAGAAGTTTTCAGAGAATCAGCTCTTGGGTTTTTTGATCTTTTATTTTTTTTTAGTTTCGATGTCATTTATTTCTGCTCTGATCTTCATTATTTCCTTTTTTTCTACTTACTCTGAGCTTTTCTTCTTGTTACTTTTCCAATCCTTTTAGGTGTAGAGTTTGCATGTTTATGTGAGATTTTCCTATCTTCTTTAGGTGGGGCCTATAAGTCTATGAGCTTCCCTCTCAAGGCTGCTTTTGCTGTGCCCGGTAGATTCTGAGTTGTTGTGTGTTCATTTTTTGTTTGGTTCCAGGTAGTTGGGTGTAGGAGACCGGTTTTTCTTGGCCTGGCAAATGTGACTAGCTCCGTATGGAAAACCTACAGAATTGAAGTGGTGGGCAGGAGCCAGACCTTTAAACTTAGTTTTCCCGTAGGAATCAGGCCTAGAAAATGCACACAGACTGTTATGGCTTGCTCTTGCTAAAATTTCATCACCCTGGTCTAAAACAACAAATGTGTATGGTCTATCTTCAAGGTAATATCCAAAGCCTGTATGAGTTCTCCCAAGGACAGAACTAATGAGCTCATCGCCATTCCCCTTTGCAAGTTATTTTTATTTCCTTGATTGTACCTAGAATGTAGACAATAATATTCTATGTGATAGATAATAAATCTTTCTATGATGTAAGACCCCAAGAAAACAATAAAAGCCTGTCTAGGCAAGGGTCGGGGTGCTCCCCTCTTGAGGGAGTGGCCAAGGCACCATAGGCACTCTCCCCTTGAGAGAGTAGTCATGTCTGTTCCCTTTTCCCACACAGGATTGTTGTCGCCTGTGCATTGATTCTTGTCTTCAACCACAATAGGCGGACTCTGCTGGACAGAGTCTGAGACAGTTGGGTTTTTTCATACTAAGTATTTATTTGTATGCTGCTGTCAGTGTATATAAAATAATCATCCTTGTGAATTAGAAATTCATGAAAATTCAGAGAGGTAGATGTTAAGGACTGACAAAAGCAGAAGTTTGTATAGGCTGTATGTAAGTTTGTGTAAGTTTGTATAGAAGTTTGTATAAGTTTGTATAGAATTTTGTATAGTGTGGCACATGTTACAGGGATAAGCTTTTTGTACAGGCTTCAAACTTAGCTCTCTTCGAATACTCACTGGTTCATGAAAAGTTCACCTTCAAAGATTCATTTCACTACAAAAAGGAACAGACTTTCTAGGGTCTGAAGGGATTGGTACTTGAAGATACTCCAGTCAGCAGGGGGCCATGCTGAGCATTCTGCAGACAGAACTGTTTCAAGTCTGCAGCTGCCTGGAAAACCTTCATGCACTTCAGCCCCACCTCCAGCCAGAGCTGTTGACCCACTTTCTTCACAGCAGTGACACTGGAGAACCAGACTTGATGCATGTGAAAGCTGGGCCAATTTATCGGGAATAGGTCCATGGGGCCAGATGGCTGGGGAGCAAAGCTAGGGGCAGGACTCAGAACTTTGTTTCCTGGTTCCAGGTAGTTTTTGATTTGTTTTTTGATCTCAAAGGCAGTCCATTCATTGTTTAATCACATGCTCCATGTGTTTGAATATTTTTTAGTTTATTATAGGTGATTTCTAGTTTTATGCCAGTTTGATCCCAGAAGATGCTTGATATGATGTCAATCTTCTTGAATTGGTTAAGACTTGTGTTGTGCCTTAACATGTGGTCTGTCTTTAAAGAGGTGTCATGTTCACTGGACAAGCATGTGTATTTTGCTAAGTTGGTGGGGGAGGGGAGGAATGTCCTGTAAATATCGATTAGATCAATCTGATATACTATGTCATACAAAGTAACCATTTCCTTGTTGATTTTCTGTCTGGAAGATCTATCCATTGATGTCAGTGGGGTGTTAAAGTCCCCTACTGTGACTATTGCTGACAATATGTCCCTTAAAGTCCACCAAGAGTTTTGGGGGGGTTGTTTTTTTTTACAAATCAATTTTTAAAAATTATTTTTCAAGTACACTTTTCTATTACTCCCATCCCATCCCATCCCCGTGCTCCCCCCTCCCTCCCATTTCCACCCTTCTCAGTTCTTGTCCATGTATCCTTTATATAGGTTCCTCTAAATCCCTCCCTTATTTCCCCTGAAATTCCCTCCCCTCTCCCCTCTGGTCACTGTCAGCCTGTTCTCTATTTCAGTGTCCTTGGTTATATTTTGCTTGCTTGTTTGCTTTGTTGTTTAGCTTCCTGTTAGAGGTGAGATCATATGGTATTTGTCCTTCAACACATGGCTTATTTCACTCAGCATAATGCTTTCCAGTTCCATCCATGTTGTTGCAAAAGGTAGGAGCTCCTTCTTTCTTTCTGCGGCATAAAATTCCATTGTGTATATGTACCATAGTTTTTTGATCCATTCATTTACTGACGGGCACCTAGGTTGCTTCCAACTCTTGGCTATTGTAAATTGTGCTGCTATGAACATTGGGGTGCATAGGTTCTTT
>NW_028097436.1:0-221114 GCF_014824575.4 Sturnira hondurensis | reverse complement strand
TTTTTTTCTTGATTTCTGCTTCTGCTGATTCATTGTTAGTATACAAAAATGCCTTTGATTTCTGGATATTGACTTTGTATCCCGCTGTTTTGCCAAATTCATTTATTAGTTCGAGCAGTTTTTTGGTAGAGTTTATAGGATTTTCCATGTACACTATCATGTCATCTGCAAACAATGACAGTTTTGTTTCCTCCTTTCCAATTTGAATGCCTTTTATTTCCTTTTCTTGCCTAATCGCTGAGGCTAAAACTTCCAATACTATATTAAATAGAAGTGGTGAAAGTGGACAACCTTGCCTTGTTCCTGATCTTTGTGGAAAAGCTTTTAGTTTTTGCCCATTGATAATGATGTTGGCTGTAGGTCTTTCATATATGGCCTTTATTATATTGAGGAATGCTCCCTTCATTTCCACTTTGCTGAGTACCTTTACCATAAATGGGTGTTGTACCTTATCAAAAGGTTTTTCCACATCTATTGATATGATCATGTGGTTTTTGTCTTTGCTTTTGTTTATGTGGTCTATTACATTTACTGATTTGCGGATATTGAACCATCCTTGCATCCCTGGGATGAATCCCACTTGGTCGTGGTGTATGATCTTTTTGATGTATTGTTGGATGCGATTTGCCAATATTTTGTTGAGAATTTTAGCATCTATGTTCATAAGCGATATTGGCCTGAAGTTTTCTTCCTTTGTTGTGTCTCTATTTGGTTTCGGAATTAGGATGATGCTGGCTTCATAAAAAGAGTTTGGGAGTTTCCCATCATTTTGGATTTTTTGAAATAGTCTGTGAAGAATAGGGGTTAGCTCTTCCTTAAAGGCTTTGTAGAATTCTCCTGTGAAACCATCTGGTCCGGGGGTTTTGTGTGATGGGAGTTTTTTGATTAGTGCTTCAATTTCATTTGCTGTTAGTGATCTGTTCAGGCTTTCTACTTCTTCTTCATTGAGTTTTGGAAGATTATATTTTTCTAGAAACTTGTCCATTTCACCTAGATTTTCAAATTTATTGACATACAGTTCTTCATAGTAATTCTTTACAATCCCTTCTATTTCTGTGGTATCAGTTGTAATCTCTCCTCTTTCATTTCTGATTGTGTTTATTTGGGTCCTCTCTCTTCTTTCACCAAGAGTTTTCTTTACATATCTAGGTGCTTCTATATTGGGTACATATATGTTTACAAGGGCTATATCCTCCTGTGGAATCAATCCCTTTAGCCTTATGTAGTGACCTTCTTTGTCTCTCCTGTTAACAACTTTGTTTACATTTTCATGTGGTGTTTTCCATCACTTAACATTCAGTCTATGTATATCTCTTATTCTGAAATGGGTCCCTTGTAGACAAAATATTAGGGTCCCACACAAGTAATGCCCCTTTTATTACAAAATCTTTTATTAAAAAATCATAAGCATGTAATTCTGTAACACAAGAATACCACACTCAAGCACACCATGACATTTTAGGTGAAATGTTCAGAACTGTTAATTATTACACCCATATTATTACCCTACCAACTGCACTCAGGCAGGCATTACTTCTGCTGGACCCTGCCATGTTTTCTGTCCAGCAGAAGAAACGAACCCAAAACATGGATCATGGTTTCTTATCCATTCGACTACTCATGTCTTTTGATTGGCACATTTAATCCATTTACATTTAAAGTTATTATTTATAGGTATTATTTATTCCTATTTTTATTCTTTATGCCTATGTTCCTCTCTCTATATTTCTTCTTCTTAAAGCAGTCCCTTTAACATTTCTTGCAAAGCTTCATTGGTGATAATGAACTCCTTTAGCCTTTTTTTTTTTTTTGGTGTGGTAAGATCTTTATCTTACCTTCAATTTTAAATGTTAGCCTTGCTGGATAGAGTTATCATGCTTTTAGATCATTGCTTTTTATACTTTGAACACTGCATGTCATTCCCTTCTGGCCTGTAGTGTTTCTGTTGAGACATCAGCTGAAAGCCGTGTAGGAACTCCCTCATGGGCAACTCCCTCATGGGCAACTTCTCCCTTGCTGTGTTTGAGATTTTTCTTTGTCTTTAAACTTTGCCCTTTTAATTATGATGTGTCTTGGCATGGGTCTCTTTGGGTTCATCTTAATTGGAACTTGTTGTGCTTCCTGAACGTGTGTGCCTTTTTTCTTCACTAGGTTAGGAAAGTTTTCTGTCATTATTTATTCAAACAGGTTGTCTATCCCTTACTCTCCCTCACTTCCCCTACTGGTACCTCTATAATGCAGATATTGTTATGTTTCATGTTGTCCCAAAGATTCCTTAAACTATATTCCTGCTTTTTTAAAAAATTATTTTATTGTTGTTCAATTACAGTTGTCTGCATTTACCCCCCCACCACTCCCACCCCACCTCAGCCATCCCCATCTCCCTCCCCTGATTCCACCCCCTCTTGGTTTTGTCCATGTGTCCTTTATATGTGTTCCTCAAAACCCTTCCCTTCATTATGCCCTCTTACCTTCCCTCTGGTTACTGTCAGATTGTTCTTAATACCAATGTCTCTGGTTATATTTTGCTTCTTTGCATGNTGGATAGAGTTATCATGCTTTTAGATCATTGCTTTTTATACTTTGAACACTGCATGTCATTCCCTTCTGGCCTGTAGTGTTTCTGTTGAGACATCAGCTGAAAGCCGTGTAGGAACTCCCTCATGGGCAACTCCCTCATGGGCAACTTCTCCCTTGCTGTGTTTGAGATTTTTCTTTGTCTTTAAACTTTGCCCTTTTAATTATGATGTGTCTTGGCATGGGTCTCTTTGGGTTCATCTTAATTGGAACTTGTTGTGCTTCCTGAACGTGTGTGCCTTTTTTCTTCACTAGGTTAGGAAAGTTTTCTGTCATTATTTATTCAAACAGGTTGTCTATCCCTTACTCTCCCTCACTTCCCCTACTGGTACCTCTATAATGCAGATATTGTTATGTTTCATGTTGTCCCAAAGATTCCTTAAACTATATTTCTGCTTTTTTAAAAAATTATTTTATTGTTGTTCAATTACAGTTGTCTGCATTTACCCCCACCACTCCCACCCCACCTCAGCCATCCCCATCTCCCTCCCCTGATTCCACCCCCTCTTGGTTTTGTCCATGTGTCCTTTATATGTGTTCCTCAAAACCCTTCCCTTCATTATGCCCTCTTACCTTCCCTCTGGTTACTGTCAGATTGTTCTTAATACCAATGTCTCTGGTTATATTTTGCTTCTTTGCATGTTTTTTGACTAGGTTCCAGTTAAAGGTGAGATCACATGGTATTTGTCCCTCACTCCTTGGCTTACTTAACTTAGTATAATGCTCTCAAGTTACATTCATGCTGTCACAAAGGGTAGGAGTTTCTTCTTTCTTTCTGCTACATGGTATTTCATCTTGCAAATGTACCATAGTCTCTTGATCCATTCACTTACTGACAGGCATTTAGGTTGTTCTGCTGCATAGTATTCCATCTTGCAAATGTGCCATAGTCTCTTGATCCATTCACTTACTGACAGGCATTTAGGTTGCTTCCAGCATTTGGCTGTTGTGAATTGGGCTGCTATAAACATTGGGGTGCATAGGTTCTTTTGGACTGGTGTTTCAGGGTTCTTAGGATAATCCCAGCTGTGGAATTTGAGCAAAGGACACAAAGGAAAGAATAAATAAATGGGACCTCATCAAATTAAAAAGCCTCTGCATGGCTAAAGAAAATAGCTTTAAAATGAAAAGAGAACCAAGTGTATGGGAAAACATATTTGCCAGTGATACCTCAGACAAGGGTTTGATCTCCAAAATATATAGAGAACTCATCTGATTCCACCCCAGGAAGACATACAACCCAGTTAAAAAATGGGCAAAGGATGTGAACAGATACTTCTCAAGGAGGACATACAGAGGGCCCAGAGACATAGAAAAAAAGTGCTCAGCATCACTAGCCATCACAGAGATGCAAATTAAAACCAAAACGAGGACTTCTGGCCAAGATGGAGGCATAGGTAGAAACACTGTGCCTCCTTCCACAACCAAAATTAAGGACAACAAAAATTTAGAAACAAAAACATACCCAGAACTGACAGAAAACTGAACTGTATGGAAGTCAGACAACCATTTGTCCAGACCAGTAGGAGAGGCAGAGTTGGTGGCCGGTGAAGAGGGGTCACAGTGGGAAAAAGCAGTGGCTAGTGGACTCAGGCACACAGGCGGCAGTTGGCAGAGCCTCGGAGGGCAGGCAGCAGCTGGCAGACTCTGGGTGCGGGGTGGCAATGAGCAGACCCAGTGAGGCACGCAAGGTGGCTGGCTGACCGAGGTCACACATTTGCTCTCAGATAAACCAGGCGAAAATGGGCAGTGAGACAGACTGTGCAACTCAAGGCCCCAGTGACGGGAAATAAAGCCTAAAGGCACTTACTGAAAATATTTGTGGAGGTTGGGGTACCTGGAGAGACCCCCCAGCCTCACAGGAGAGTTCACTGGAGAGACCCACAAGGTCCTAGAACATATACAAGCCCACCCACCTGAGAACCAGCACCAGAAGGGCCCAATTTGCTTGTGGGAAGTGGCAGAAGGGACTGAAATCCAAAGAGAGCAGAGCAAGGGCCATTGTTCCCTCTCAGACTCTGCCCCAACATGCAGCGTCACAACCCAGCAACTAGGTTGCCCTGCCCTGGTGAACACCTAAGGCTCTCTCCCTTACTACATAACAGGCACAACCAGACTTAAAAAAAATGGCTCAAATGGAAGAACAGATCAAAGCCTCAGAGGCAATACTTTTAAGCGACTAAGGGATAGCCAACCCATTAGATGCACAGTTCAAAGCACTGGTGATCAGGATGCTCACAGAACTGGTTAATTTTTGGTAGCAAAGTAGATGAAAAAGTGAAGGCTACACTAAGTGAAATGAAAGAAAATGCATAGGGAACCAACAGCGATGGGAAGAAAGCTGGAACTCAAATCAATAAAGTGGACAAGAAGGAAGAAAGAAACAACCAAGCAGAAAAGAATGAATAAACAAGAATTTTAAAAAATAAGGAGAGGCTTAGGAACCTCCAGGACATCTTTAAACATTCCAACATCCAAATTATAGGGGTACCAGAAGGGGAAAAGAAACAGCCACGAGTGGAAAACTTATTTGAACAAATAATAAAGGAGAACTTCCCCAATCTGGCAAAAGAAATAGACTTCCAGGAAGTCCAGGAAGCTCAGAGAGTCCCAAAGAAGTTGGGCCCAAGGAGGAACACACCAAGGTATATCATAATTACATTAGCCAAGATTAAAATGGAGAGAATTCTAGAAGCTGCAAGAGATAAGGGACAGTTACCTGCAAAGGGGTTCCCATCAGGCCATCAGCTGATTTCTCAAAACACACCTTGCAGGCAAGAAGGGGCTGGAAAGAAGTATTCTAAGTCATGAAAGGCAAGGACCTACATCCAAGATTGCTCTATCCAGCAAAGTTTTCATTTAGAATGGAAGGGCAGATAAAGCACTTCTCAGATAAGGTCAAGTTCAAGGAGTTCATTATCACCAGGCCTTTATTTTATGAAATGTTAAAGTGACTTGTCTAAGGAAAAGAAGATAAAAAACAAGTATAGTAAAAAGATAGCAAACTCACAGTTATTAACAACCATGCCTAAAACAAAAGCACACTAAGCAAGCAACTGGAACAGGAACAGAACCATAGAAATGGAGATCACATTGAGGGTTATCAATAGGGGAGTGGGAGGAGGTGAGAGAGGGAAAAGGTACAGAGAATAAGTAACATAGATGATAGCTATAAAATAGACAGGGGGAAGGCAAGAATAGTATGGAAAATGTAGAAGCTAAAGAACTTATGACACATGGACATGAATTAAAGGGGGGAATATGGGTGGGAGGGGAAGTGTAGGGTGGAGGGGAATGAAGGGGGGGAATGGAACAACTGTAATCAATAAAATATTTTTTTTAAAAACCACAAGATACCACTTCCTACCAGTCAGAATGGCCATCATAAACAAATCAACAAACAAATATTGGAGAGGATGTGGAGAAAAGGGAAACCTAGGGCACTCTTGGTGGACATGAAGACTGGTGAAGCCACCTTGGAAAACAATATGGAATTTCCACAGAAAACTAAAAATGGAACTGCCTTTTGACTTGGCAATTCCACTGCCAGGATTACATCCTAAGAAGCCTGAAATACCTGAAGCCTGAATCTGGAATCCGTAAGAACCTACTCAGCAAATGTTCTGGAGCACAATGTTCATAGCAGCACAATTTACAATAACCAAGTGCTGGAAGCAACTTAAGTGCCCACCAGTAAATCAGTAAATGAATGGATCAAAAAACTATGGTACACTTACAAGATGGAATACTATGCAGCAGAAAGAAAGGAGCTCCTACCCTTTGTGACAGCATGGATGTAACTGGAGAGCATCATACTAAGTGAAGTAAGCCAGGCAGTAAGGGACAAATACCATATGATCTCAGCTTTAACTGGAACCTAGTCAAAAAAACATGCAAAGAAGCAAAATATAACCAGAGACATTGGAATAAGAACAATCTGATGGTAACCAGAGAGAAAGTGAGAATGAGTAATGGGGGATAAAGTAATGAAGTGTTTTAAGGAACAAGTGTAAAGGACACATGGACAAGACCAAGAGGGGGTAGAATTAGAGGGGAGAGGTGGGGATGGCTGGGGTGGGGTGGGAGTAGTGGGGGATAAATGCAGATAACTGTATTTGAACAACAACAAAAAAATTACCCAAAATTAATAAAGAACTTTAAAAACTGAATATGAAAAAATAATCCAATTGAAAATTGGGCAGTGGGCCCGAATAGACCCTTCTCCAAAGAGGACATACAGCTGTCCAATACACATATGAAAAGATGCTCAATGTCACTAGTCATCAGAGAGATGCAAATTAAAGTCACTCAGATATTACCTCACACCTGTCAGAATGGTGACCATTTATAAATCAACAGAGAAGAGAAAAAACCCTGTGCAGTGTTGGCGGGAATGCAGATTGGTGAAGCTACCTTGGAAAGCAGTATGGAGTTTCTTCAAAAAGTTGAAAATGGAACTTCTTATGACACAGCAATACTATTTCTGGAAATTTATTTGAAGAAAGTCAAAACTCTAATTTGAAAGAATACATGCACCACCATGTTTACTGTAGAGTTATTTGCAATCGCCAATATTTGGAAGCAGGCCAAGTGTCCATCAGTAGATAAGTGTATAAAACAGATATGGTATATTTACACAAGAGAATACTAGTCAGTTGTAAAATAGATAAAAAAATTCACTTTGTTGACAGCTTGGATGGACCTTCAGAACATTACGCTAAGTGAAATAAGCCAGTCAGAGAAAGACGGGGACCATAGGATTTCACTCATATGTGGAATTTAAGTAACACACTGAACTAACAAGAAATACACCAGACTCAAAGATGGAGAGCACGCTGACTGCTCTGGGGGTGGGGGGTGGAGAATAGAGGGATTGAACACAAAAGAAAAGGGACTCATGGACACAGACAACTGTGTGGTGGTTGCAGGGTTGGGGGTAGGTGGTGGTGGAAGAAGGTATGAAGGGAATAAAATACAATAAAAATTAAGTATTTTTTAAAGATTTCATTTATTTATCTTTAGAGGAGAGGGGAAGGAGAGAGGAAGAGAAATACCAATGCATGGTTGCCTCTCGTGCATCCCCTGCCTGGGAACTGGCCTGCAACCCAGGCACGTGTCCTGACTGGGAATCGAACCGCAATCCTCTGGTTTGAAGGCCTGCGCTCAATCCACTGGGCTATACCAGCCAGGGCTAAGCATTTTTAAAGAGTTTTTAAAAATTATAAAAATAAAATGGAGAAAGGGGGGATGGACAAATATTTCTGCAAGGTTTCTCAGCATCTAGTTCCACTCATTCTCTTCCCGCATCCACCAGGGAAAAGAAACTGTAACTTGCAGGGCACCTTGCTGTCTGGAGTTGCAGGGACTACCCTTAGTGTGAGTGGCAGACGGGTATCTACAGGGAGTGAGGAGGTGATATGACGTGACCCAAAAGGGACCCTGCCTCAGTCTCCGTTATGAGAGTTTCCGTCTACAATAAACCAACAATTTCTCAGCCCCAAACTGTTGATTCCATCTCATTTTTTCAATGACAAGGTACTTGAGCCTCACTGTCTCTGGAAATGCTCCCAGCTGGATGTCAGGACAGTTCCTAAGGCATGCCACACCCCAGGTCTGGCTCTCCCTGGGAGAGAGCACAGCAGGGCAATGCTGAGAACCAGGGAATTTTCCCACCACTGCCCAGCACAATCTCCCCTCTACCTTTGAGGGAGCCATCTCTCCTCTGTCTAGTCCTGGACAAGTCTTCCTAAAACCCCAGAATGTAAAAATGAAACAATTGCTATGACTTCACCTGATGCCCACTAAACATCTGGAACTAGAGGCCATAGATGGTCAGGTCCACAGCTGGAGAGGAAAGGAACTGTATGAAAGGCGTCACTGTTCATGGTGGTCCCTAGTACTAGTGTGGGTTCATGAGATCCACAGCTCATGCGTTAAGACTTACACCACTTCAGGCTGGCTGTCACTAAAGACTCTTCTGTCCCTCCTCTCCATATGACAAACAGAACCGGCCCTGAGAGCATGTGTAGTCATCAGGAAAAAAATTCAAAATGATCATTCAGTGTCAGTCACTGTTCTGAGTGCTCAACAAAATCCAGCTCATTCGCACTTGCAGCAGCCTGTGAAGGGCAGTGCGCATGCTTCCCGTGCTTCTCTGGTCTGTGCTGGAGACAAAGGGGCTGTCGAGGCACAGAGAGGCCAGGTAACCTGCTCAAAGGCACACAGACATGAGTGGTGAGCTTGGTGCCGAAGCATACACAGGGCCCGCATCTGACTGACGGATGTGTTGTACAAGTCACGCTTCCATTCTGACTTTTGGGAAACCCCCACCTACCCTAGAGAGTTAAAAATACAGCATCCTCATTCCTAATAATTGGTCCATTTCCTCTGGTCTTCTAGGATTTGCCATTAATTGCAAGTACTCCACACTCACACACTACACCAATTAGACCAACTAACCCTCAGATACTAATTAAACAGAACATCAGGGATAATTTCCCAGCCAGAGGAAAGCAAGGCTTTACTCTCAATACCTGGGGAGAAAGAGCAGAGCCCTTATAGAAATGAATGGAGAAGATGAGGTCAAATTTAATCTGAGAGATAAATTTAAAAGGGGACATGGCATGAGGATGGCTTGTCACCTAAGAAACTTAACCTCAGAAGTAACCTCTGTGACAGTAAGCACATAAGCTCTCTCCACCATGCCAGAGTCTCTGCAGGTGCTCCAGGGACGAAGGCTGGAGCAGATCCACAGAGCTCACACATCGCCTAGACAGAACCTGGAGAGCCCTGAGTCACCCCAATGAGCATACTGTGATGGAAGGCAGACTTTTCTAGACTGAGAATAGTCTCTCCACACTGCTCAGAAAGTGAGGCTCAGGCAAGGGCAGGGTCCCAGCAGCCTCATCTGAGCAAACAGGTTATNAATTTGTGACTATAATCAACCAGTTCTGTTAGCATCCTGATAAACAGTGTCTTAAACTGTGCTTCTGAGAGGCTGGCAATCTCTTGGTCACTTAGAGTTATTGGCTCTGGGACTTTGAGTTCTTCTTGCGCCATCTTTTGGGCTGTTCGTGCTTGTTCCATAGCAGGATTGGAGCCCTAAGGTGTTCACTAGAGCAGGACAATTAAGTCGCTGGGTTGTGACGCTGTATGTGGGGGCGGGGTTAAAGAGGGACTATGGCGTCCAGCCTGCGCCTGCCGCCGCGGCTCCCATCGGGCCGCAGCTGCTGCCGTCACCGGGCCCACATGTTTCGTCCCACTGCATGCGAGTGTGCCACTGCCTTCAGCCCTCGCCCCCTGGGGCCTGCGTGGTCCATCTCACTGTGTGCGAATGTGCGACCGCGGTCAGTCTGCCCCATACCCTTACTGGGTCCGGGCCACTTGTGGGCCTAGGTCTGGGGATCTGTCCCGCCGGACTCTGCTCGCTGCTGGCTCCGCCCCTCTTACCGTCTGTTGAACAGTTAGATGTAGTCGGACTTCCATATAATTCAATTTTCTGTCCTTTGGCTGCGTCTTTGTTTCTCCAAACCTTTGTTGTATTCAAACTTGGTTGTGGGAGAAGGCACAGTGTTTCCACCTATGCCTCCATCTTGGCGGAAGTCTCCTGCCCCTCCTTTAGGCAAGTTCTTAAGTACGTGTCAGCTCCACAGGGTGTTTAACAAAAAGTCACACATGTACGTGGCATCACATGTTACACATCTGGGGTGGTAATGTCTGCCCTGTGTGAACCAGCAAGGGGGGCTTCAGTGGCTCGGCCCCTGGATTCATGCCCCAGCACTGACCTGGAGGAGGACTAAGATCCCAACCCTTCTGAAGTCTCAGCCTGCCTGCATCCCTAGTGCCTGGTGCTCAGGCTGACAGATGGCGCTCCAGTGCTGGCTCACCGCCCTTCTCCTGCTATTTGTTAGGGTGATGTTGTTTAATGCCTGAAATGAAAGCCCTTTGAAAAGTTATGCCTTGGTCCCTCATGAAGATACAGTTGTCAGTGCTCCTCAAAACCTTTCATGTGGAGACCCCAAAGGACAGTCCATGGTGGGGAATCAGCCAGGGTGCTTTCTGAGGAAGCTGCAGGAAGAGTCCAGGTGCCCTGCACAGGGAGGGGTCACTCGGGGCAGGGAGATGCAGTGGGCCCAGAGAGACAGGGTAAGCAGGTCACAGCAAGCAGGACACAGTGCACATGGTACTTGCAGACCCTTAGTGTGCCAGCTTCTCGGTTTTACTCTGATCAGAACTTCCATCCAACAATCAGCTCATGGCCTGGACAAGGGAGACACACTGCTCATGAGAAAAACACTTGTTTCTTTTTGTGATGAAAGGGCCCCTGTTAATACTCATGAAGAAAAGTATTGTCATCATAAGCCTTGTCCTCAGGACCCCACCTCCCTCACCTGCCACATGTATGGCCTCAGCAGTTAAACTGGGCCTTCCCCTCTCATCTGGGCAGCAGATTCGGGCTGCACTTGGGGTCCAGGGGAGAGGTCTTTGGAGCTAAGAGGCAATTGAAGCTCATGGCCTCCTCATTGTTTTCCCTCCCCATGAGCTTATTTCCAGATTTCCTTTCTTGTTTGTTGGAGCAAATGAAGTGCTCTGTCAAATGTCAGGCAATAGGATGATATGTCTGCATGTGTCCCAAGGGTTCTAAGTCACACAGAGAACAATATACACCACAAGTCCATCTGTGTGTTCACAGCCTGGCCTGCCAGTGGGCTGGTGTAAGGAAGGTCATGAAAGTGGTCCATGAGGTATGGCGGTGTCAGAAGAGACTGCCAGGGAGCCACATGGGAAGAACGCAGTTCCTACTCTCACCACGGGACTGTCGGCAGAGATGGCCTCTTTCTGTGTTAGGCACCTGGCAGACCCAAGAACAGCTTTGCTCTGAAGCCCTGACTCTGAGAAAGGCAACTGTGCTGTGAAGGTGAGTGATGGCTGGGACAGGGAGGGGACTCCTGCAGGGAGACAGTGGACGCCAAGGGGTCTTTAGGGTGCTGCCTGCCCAGGACAGCTGAGGTGAGGGTATACACAGCCACGCCTGGGCCACAGCCGCTGGTGAAATGCGGTGAGGGAGGAGTAGGATGTGGTTAGAAATCACTTGGCTGCTTTGAGTCAGGGTGACCGATGCACAGCAGAGATTAGACTGAAGTGGCTGGTCCTCGGGGTGGTGGCCATGGGTGGGGACCCTCTGGAGAAATGGGAGGAAGGGTCAAGGGAGTGTGGAGGGCACATCTGAAGTGGAGCTCCCTGTGGGAAGGGCTGAATGCTCGTGGGCAGGTGTGTGAGGAGGGTATATGTTGGTGTGCACATGCACCCACATGTGCCTGGTACACTGAACTGGAAATTATAAAATGCCTCTCCCGGCTTCCTGTGCCCCTTTCCTTCTGGTGACATAACTCTCCTCTTTCAGACCTTCTCCCTGTCTCAGCCATTTGCACTAATGCTTTTCATCAACTGCTTTTTAAAAAGCAAGCTGCTGGAGAGAAAAATGGTGAAGAGCTACACCTTAGCTTTCAGTCTTGGCTTTGCTGCTCCCTGCTGTGTGAATAAACTAAGGGAGACCAGCTATCATCCCCACACCACTCTGATCACAGTAAAACTGGGGTAAAACACACACACGTCACTGACTCATGAAAGGACAAACTCAGATACCTTATGGAGGTGTTATCACAGCATATCACAGTGGTAAATTCCTCACAGTAAGCACCTAGTAATTAGTATTTATCATGTGTGGCCTATATCTACCCCTCTAACTTTCTTAGTCCCCGCATCCTTTTATCTTTCCTCATTATCTCTGCAACATTTTCTTCTCTTGCCCAGTTTAGACCCTAAGAAGAAATCTTGGAATCCGAAATTTAAGAAAAAGAAATGGCATAATTGCTTTTTAATCTTAAAAAGTGGGCTGTCCTGATTTTGCCCTGCCTGGCTCACCAGATTGGAACCAGGGTCCTGTGCTCCCTTGAGAGATAAAATAATCAGATTCTCTAAGATTTACTCTAGACATTTTTGATAGAATAGTGGGAAGAATTGCAATAACTGGGTGTTCCACAAGAATATGGGACTTGCTAGCAAATGGTATGTAGTTTTGAAACAACAGAGGAAGAAAGGCAATTTGCACATTTTTAGCCATTCAAGCCCCAGAGTTTGAGTTGTTTTCAAATAGTCCTAGAGTTCTTCAGAATCTAGGAAGTGGGGCGGGGAGGTGCTTGTTGCAGCGCCAAACCTGAGCAGATCTCCTAGCATTTCATAGTTTGTGCATAAAGCACCAAATAAAAAACTAACAATGAATGCATCACAAATGGCCTGCAGGCTGGATTCAATGTACTTCCAGTCCTATGTGACTATATCATCCCCATGATGAACTTGAGGGAGTACAGTCCTGGGGAGAGTATAGGTGGCTGGAGGCCGAAACCAAATCGCTGTATTTTCCAACTCGGAGAGGAAGCTGTGCAGGGAATTCAAACATCCAAGCTGTCCTGAGGCCACCTGATCCTTTGGCAGCCAGCACCAGGGGCTCTGTTCCTTGTTGCATCAACATTTCTGGCCCTGTGCTCAAAGCCTCTCCTCTGAGGTCACACAGGTGCCATGATCAAGTCAGGGGTGGGAGTGACTGAGTACCTCCCACTGGAGACTCAGAGGGTGTCGGACAGTGCTCTCCTTGCTGCCACAGTGAGGGACAGTGCTGTCTGTGTGTGAGGATAATGCAGGGAGTGACTGGGGTGGCACAGAGGGCCAGGGTCTGTCCATAGTAAGGGCTCCCCAGTTGCTTACATAGAGCCCTTAAGCTCACCTCATGCCACCTCTCACCTCCCTCCCACCCCCACCCCCGTAATGCAAGACGGGAGAGCCTAAGAAAGTGGTAAATTCCTTGTCAATGTGTGTGTGTAGCAACAAGACAAATACTCTAATGGTGATGGAGCTATGGCAGACTTTGACCAAATCAGAAGATAATTGTCCACACACTATGCTTTTACAAAGGTAATGTCCCTGTATCATCCCAAAGACTCTAGGGCTGAAGCGGGAATGCTCTGCCCTTGTTTCAGGTGCAGACATTGAAGGTCAAATGTACAAGGCATAGTCAAGATCACAAAGTAGGAAAGAGATCAGGACACATCCACAGCTGTTCTACCCCCTGGTTCTGACCTCTGCCCCCCATCTCAGTGTCTCCCTGGAGGAGAGTCAAGTGACACCTGTGTGGGGAAGCACAGTCACAGACTGAGGAAGACAGTTCCTTTCTCAGGTTTCACTCCTTCTGACTTTTTTTGATTCATCACAGATGCCAGAAAATGCCTCACCACGAGAGCTGACAACCAGAGCTTCCTGGGGGCTCCTCCCAGGGACTTCATCCTCCTGGGTGTTTCTGGCAGGCCATGGCTGGAACTCCCTCTCTTTGTGCTCCTCCTGGTGTCCTACATTCTTGCCACGTTGGGGAATATTGCCATCATCCTTGTGTCCCAGCTGGGCCCCCAGCTCCACAGCCCCATGTACTTCTTCCTCAGCCACCTTTCCTTCCTAGATCTCTGCTATACCGCCACCACAGTCCCCCAGATGCTGGTCAACCTGGGAAGCTCCAGGAAGACCATCAGCTATGGGGGCTGCACAGTGGAGTATGCGGTTTTCCACTGGCTGTGATGCACCGAGTGCATCATGCTGGCTGCCATGGCTCTGGACCGCTAGGTGGCCATCTGCGAGCCCCTGCGCTATACCCTCATCATGCACCGCCCTCTCTGTCAGCAGCTGGTAGCCGTGGCCTGGCTAAGTGGCTTTGGCAACTCCCTGGTTCAGGTAGTCTTGACGGTGCAGTTGCCTTTCTGTGGGCGGCAGGTGCTAGACAACTTCTTCTGTGAGGTGCCAGCTATGATCAAACTGTCCTGTGCTGATACCACTGTGAATGATGCCACACTGGCCATGCTGGTGGCCCTCTTTGTGCTGGGCCCCCTGGCACTCATCCTGTTCTCCTACGGCTTCATTGCCCGGACAGTACTCAAGATCCAGTCTTCCAAGGCTCGGCACAAGGCTTTTGGGACCTGCTCCTCCCACCTGGTAGTGGTCTCCCTCTTCTACCTTCCTGCCATCTACACGTACCTGCAGCCCCCATCCAGCTACTCCCAAGAGCAGGGCAAGTTTATCTCCCTCTTCTACTTCATCATCACCCCTACCCTCAATCCCTTCATCTACACACTGAGGAACAAGGATGTGAAGGGAGCTCTGAGAAAACTGCTGGCAAAGCTGTGGAGGCTCTGCAGAGGGTGAAGACCATGGGGTCCCCTCCATGGCCACAAACCCAGCAGGTAGGTCATGTGCTCAGAGAACCTTTCACTTTAGGAGCCAATAAGCAAACAGTGTTTTAGAGATTTCAGGATTCCCCCTAATCCCCTGTCCAACATCTCTCCTCCTGTGTGGTCACAGCACCTATGTTCCACCCGTCCCCACAGTCTCTCATTCTAAGAGGCCATATGTTTTTAGAAAGTGTTAAAAGAGAATTGGCATTCAATAACTATTTGTCCAGTTATTTAATTCCTAAGTATCTGATACTTTCCCCATTTAGTCTTGTTATTTTCTTCTATTTTTTCCCATTTCCCCTCCAAATCTCTCTTCCTTTCCCTTTACTCCTAACTAAACATAATGTGAAATTCAAACTAATCTTGTATTACTTATAATAAATTTGTCTCCTTCACTATAGATTTAAACCTCCATAAGTTTTACAATACTTCAAAAACAATTCCAAAAGTGAAGTAGATTACTTTTTCTTCCCATGAACTGAGATGATGTTTCTTTCTGTAGTTCAAATTCTGTTCTACAGAAAGTGTCCCCATCGCTAACTGTGACCAAGCACAAGCATGTTAACCATTCTCATGTAAGACTCTGTGTTAGATTTTATGGGTACAGATCCAACAGCATATTCTTTACCTAAAACCAAGAATACCTTCTAGTTGAGAACACAAAATACAAACACAATCACACCGAAGGACAATACAACTTTAAATAACGAGTTCCAAGTCATTGTAATGGCTACTATTTGTGGAAGCTTCCAAGACACAGACACTAGATTAACTGTATTCTTCTACAACACCTTGTTTAAACCTCAAGCAACCTCGAGACATAGTAATCACTTTTATGAGGCTTCATTGTCACATAAGAATCGGATTATTAGAGGGGCTGCAATGACTGGGCCACAGCCCCCTGGCCACCAAAGGAGCAGAGACCACACTGAAGTCCACATGCTGCCTCCTATTAGGACAAAGCCATAAGGCTGGGGCTTCCACTTGCATGTTCTTTCACATTCTTGATTTATTTATACTGAATTTACTTGCTTTTATCTCCCTGCCATAGAGGCCACATACTAAGCAAGCATAAAATGTAAAGTATAACAAATGTATAGCAATTAGGACAAAAAGGGAAAACTGAAGAGGTTTTACTGGAGTAAAGGCAAAAAGGAAATATAAGTCACAGAGCTTCAGGACTTGAGAAACACGGAAGAGCCGTGGCTGTTCCTGGTACCCAGAACACAGAGCAGTTTTCCCTAGGCTGGCACCGAGCAGCCCCTGGGTAGAAGCCAAAAGCCCTTCAGAACTACCTCTGTGAACACTCATGATGACACATACGGGCTTTTCTTCTAACTCTGCCTAGTAGCAGAGGCCAAGACAATTCAGTGAAAGCAAGGTGACATGGACACAAAGAGAGGCAATCCATACGTGTAACTGTGGAGTGATCTGGCCTAACTCCAGGACACACTGAGAGTAGTGAGCACTCCGTTTCTCAGACTTAGATGTGCCAGGTTAAAGGCGGCCTCAGAGCCTCTCCTGCTCCTCACAGTGACAGGTGGAGATCATTTGGATAAAGTGACAATGATATTCTAAGTCTTCAGAGCAAGTTCATAAGAAATCTGGGAGCTTCCAACTAGTGCTGCTCTCTCTGGGACCCTCGGTCACCAAGAGAGAAGTCTAGCCACCCTAAGGCATCCATGCTAGGGAGTCGGCCTCAGGTGCTGTCTCCCTAGGACCTATGCTGGACCTGCCTGAGCAGCCTTCCCAGAAGTTAAATGTCACCCAACAGCCTCAGTAAAGGAGCAGTAGAAACTCTGAGTGGTACTCTGCCCAAATTCCTAACCCACAAATTATGAAATAGAATAAAACAGTTGTTACTCTAAATCACTAAGTTCTGGGTGGTTTGACAGGGAGCAAGAGATAGCTGGAACTCTAGGAACCCCTGGAGTATTAAATATCAGAGTTGTGTAAATCCATAAGATATACAGGGTGAATTTTCCAGGACCATTGATGTTAATCAATGTTTCAGGGGGAAATATTTAAATAACTGATCATTAAATTAAAGCATGCTTCCATGATAATAAACTGACATCATAGATAGAAAGTGAGGATATATTTTTGTAATGAAACCCAAGATTTCAACCATTTTGTATATTTCTGGTGCTCTGCTCAGTATTACGGGAAGGGCCCTGGAATTCACTGTCCTCTGCTTTTATGAGTACGTTGTGGGGAAGTGTGAAGAACACTCACGAAGAAGAATGGACACGATGTGTGCGCTCTTCTCCAGGCACTCTTTCGAAACTATCATTGTTGCTGAAGTTGAGTCAAAGTACGTTCTCATGCAGCCTCCTTTTCCCAGTTAATGAGAAAAGTATAGTTTTCATTCTACATGTGGTTTAGCAAAATTCTTTCGGATGAATTTAACCATGGTATGCTTCCTCATGGGAACACGGAGTCTTGCTGCCCTCATTTTATTCTGGGGTGAAGGCACAGTTAAGTAAGTCCTTAGAGCGTTTCTCTAAGTGTGTGATTTACCACAGGAGTCAAGACACACACTTTGAATGCACTGCTGTACTACCATTGAGAGTGTGGTTCAGAGGGACATTTTTACACTTATTGTATTTGACTATCTAGACAACATAGTAACAACCAATGGCACTGAGTGATGCTGAATAGATATCCCTGCTGGTGCATCATGAGAACTCCTTTCATTCTCTAACTTTACCCCAAGTTCACTACAAAACAGATGAAACACCCAGCAGGAACACCAGAATCATGATCTTAACCTCAAGCTTATTGTGATTTATCATCTTCCTTTCAACCTGCAGTCCTGTTTGCTGCATGAAGATTCCTTGACAGAGTAGAAGTGTCAGAAATTCTCCTCCTCCATTTCCTCATTCCCAGCTCCTGAATCCTCTCTTAATTACCCCTGGTGCACACACTCGATTTTCACATTTGCTTCTTCTTTATATCCATGCTCCATTCCCAGTAACCTGTGCCACCTATGAAGCTACTGTCTCTAGACAGCAAGTTGATCTCATCTTCCTCTTTGTGACACAGACATGGGACTCTGAGGAGAAGACTTCTGCTTGTTGGTTGCTTCCTATAAACTATTCTGGCTGAAGGCCCTGCTGTCAGACTGCTAGGCTGGAGGAGAGAGAAGGACTTAGCACATCCTGTTGCCCTTTGTCCTGATGCCACCTTAGCAATGCTGCTTTACCCTGGTGGTGGCAGCTCATTCCAGAAGCACCAGCTGACTTGGGTTTGCAACATTTGCACAACCAGCCTTCATTCCCCTCAGGGATGCCAACATCAGCTCAGCAGTCTCCCTTCTCAAAGGCTGGGAGTTGACTCCATGGGACCCTCCTCTAAATGTCTAAGTTCTAATGAATCTGATCTACTTGCTCAAGAAAGTCACTCCTTCCATGAAGATGGGTTTTTCTTCTCTTTTCAAGTAGCCAGTCCCTGATTAAACATTGTTGTCATTATGTGCCCTTGAGTCAGCTCTGACTACTGATGAGTGACGTCCACAGTGTCCTGTCCTCAGCAGCCCTGTGCAGCTCCCACAGACTCAGGCCCACAGCTTCTTTTAGGAAATCATCCATCTCATACTTTCCCTGCTGCCTTCTCTTTTTCCCATCATTCTTGTATTTTCCAAAGAATCTGCCTTCTCATGATGTGCCCGACATAGAACAGCTTCAGTTTTGTCATTTTGCCTCCAGTGATGTTTCAGGCTTACTTTGCAACATAGACTCACTGTTTCATCTTTCTGGGGGTCCAGGGTCTCGCTAGAGCTCTCCCCCACAACCACATTTCAAAGGAATCAATTTTTCCTCTCAGCCTTCTTCACTGTCCAACTTTCACATTTGTGCACAGTAATCAGGAATATGACGGTGTGAATGATCTTAGCCTTGTTCTATAGTCACACATCTTTGTCCTTGGTGACCTTTCCCAGATCTCCCATCACTGCCTTTCCGAATCTCAGCCTTCCCTTGATTTCTTGGCTGCAGTCTCCACTTGCATTGACTGAAACAAAGTAAGCACA
Source organism: Sturnira hondurensis (assembly GCF_014824575.4). Taxonomy (NCBI): domain Eukaryota; kingdom Metazoa; phylum Chordata; class Mammalia; order Chiroptera; family Phyllostomidae; genus Sturnira; species Sturnira hondurensis. The sequence continues at coordinate 202,232 of NW_028097436.1, read as the reverse complement.
TTTTTTAACACTTTCACTGTCTTCATTATCTATATTAAGTTGTGTATTTCTTCTGTGGTCATGATTTTTGTCCTCCTAATGTTCAAACACAGTCCTGCTTTCTCGGTGTCTTCCTTCACTTTCATCAGAAGGTATTTCACTGCTGTTTGCTCCTGTGGGATGATGCCATCTGCGTGTCTTAAATTACTGCCATTTCTTCAACTAGTTCCCACTCCTTCCTCTGAGTCTAGTGCAGTTTTCCACATGTGTTCTGCATTCAGATTAAACAAATAGGAAGATAAAGTGCTCTCTGTTTTGACCACTTTACCAACAGGCAGCCATCCTGTCTCTCCATGCTCTGTCCTGGCAAGGCCTCCTGTCCACACCACAGGTTACGCACCAGGTTGGTTAAGTGCTGAGGCACACTCATGTCTGCCAGAGCAGCCCGTAGCTCTTCATGAGCCACACAGTCAAAGGCTTTACTTTTGTTGACATTCTTTTTTTTTTAATTTCCTCTGTCAAAACAACTGGTCTGGTTTCTGTCGTGTGACTATACTCTGGCTGCTGGCCCTGCTCTGAGATACGGAAAAGCATGACTCTCACCTGACAACTCCTTAACTAGAATATGCAGCATGGGCCAAGGCACCGAAGATGCTAATGGAAGGAATTAACAGTAGCAGATATTCCTATGCCTGAAGTATCAATATTAATTCCTAAAATTTAGCTTCTGGGTCTGTTAAGGTAATTCCGAATACAGCTAAACAGCCTATCACAAGGCTTGAAAACAGACACCTTTTGCCTTTTCAGGGTCACAAGAACAAACCTCTCCATCTTTCCTGGGTCAGGAATAGGCACCAAGAATGCTGCCCAGGCCTTTGACCTTTGACCCTACTGTGACATTTAACACTCAGAGGGAGTGAGAGGGGAAAAAGAGGTAAAAAAGACTTCATCATATTCTAGGTACTGGTAATCCCAAGTCTGAAAACAAGTAAAGTGGATATAATCATGATACAGGGTGAAGCAAAAGTAGGTTCACAGTTGATATGGAAAATAACGCAATAATTAATAAGTAATAATACAAGAATAAACTCTGTTTCATACTTAAAACTGTAAACCTATATTTGCCTCACACTGTATGCATTTATACACATAAAGAAAAGTGGAGGAACCTGCCCAAGGTAGAAGGTGAGTGGAGCATTGGGACCCTACATGCAAACCCCAACATCTCCTTTCCAACCAGGTGTCCAAAAACCCAATCCAATGTTGACACTAACACTTAAGCTGGCACAGATCCCACAGGTTCAAGGGGCTCAGTCACATCAGATTTGCACTTTAAATGCCAACTGCAAGTCTCAGGGACCACCCACACTTCTGACTTGTGTAAACTTGCCCATGATTCAGCTTCAATGACTTCCTAGAAGTGGTCCCATTACTCATTGAAAGCACTATACTTCTGATGACCATTTCATGAGACACAAACATTGAAACAGTGGAGCTGCACAGGGCCAGGTCTGCTTTGGGGGGATGCAGAGCTTCCATGACCTGTCCCTGGAGAGTCAGAGTGTGCCACTTCCCAGCATATCAGTGTGCATGCCAACCAGAAAGCTGTGCCTCAGTGTTTTATGGGGATTTTATTAATAGACATGATTGATTAAATCATCAACCATGTGACTGGCACAATCTGCAGCCTCTTTCTTTCTTTTTTTAAAATTATGTTTTATTGATCATGCTATTTCAGTTGTCCCAGTTTTGCACCCTTTGTCCCCCTGCACATAGGCCTACCACATTCCCTCAAGCGATCCCCACACCATTGTGCATGTCCGTGAGTCAAGTGTATATTGTTCTTTGGCTGCTCTAGTCCCTAGGTGTACTTTATAACCACATGACTATTCTGTAACTACCAATTTGTATTCTTAATCCTTTCACCTTTTGCACCCATAGCCCCCAACTGTCCTCCCATGTGGCAACCATCAAAATATTTTCTACAATTCTGTTTCTGTTGTGCTTGTTTGCTTATTGTGTTTGTAAGATTCAGTTGTTGATAGAAATGTATTTATTGCCATTTGATTTTTATATTTTTATCTTCTTTTTCTTAGAAAAGTCCCTTTAACACTTCATAAATTAATGGCTTGGTGATGATGAATTCCTTTAGTATTTTTCTTGTCTGGGGAGCTCTTTATCTGTCCTTGAATTCTAAATAATAGCTTTGTTGGGAAAAGTTATCATCGTTGTAGGTCTTTGCTTTTCATCGCTTTGACTATTTCTTGCCAATCCCTTCTAGCATGAAAATTTTTCTTTAAGAAATCAGCTGATGGTCTGCCCAAGATGGATGTATAGCCAGATACACTTTGTCTCCTTGCACAACCAAAATATGGACAACAAAAAATTTAAAAATAAAACACAAACAGATCCGCCAGAAAATCAAACTGTATGAAAGTGCAACCAAAGAGTTAAAGAAGAAACATTCACTCATACTGGTAGGAGTGGTGGAGACGGGCAGCTGAGGCAGAGAGGATATATCACAAGCCAGTGGGTGGCTGGAGGACCAGATGGGTGAGGCAGTAGCTGGTGGTCCTACATTTGCATGCAGATAACCAGGAAGAAAACTGGGAGTGAGACAGACCACACAACCCAGAGTTTCAGCATGAGAAAAGAAAACTTCAAAACCTATGGTTATAAAAACATGTAGTGGTTGCGGCAGTGGGAGAAACTCCCAGCCTCACAGGAGAGTTCCTTAGAGAGACCCAGAGGGTCCTAGAACATACACAAGCCCACCCACCCAGGAATCAGCACCAGAGGGGCCCAATTTGCTTGTGGGTAGCAAGGGCAGTGACTGAAAGCTGGCTGAGAGCTGAGCAAGTGGCACTGCTCCCTCTCAGACCCCTCCCCTCCAGACAGCACTACAATGTAGCAGTGTGGATTGCCCAACCCTGGCAAATACCTTAGGTTCATCCCTTAGAATGTAATGGTGTGCCAAGACAAAAAATGTGGCCCAAACGAAAGAACAGATCAGAGCTCCAAAAATAGAACTAAGTGATGAAGCCAATCTATCAGATGTACAGTTCAAAATCCTGATAATCAGGATGCTCACAGAACTGGTTGAGTATGGCTGAAAAATAGAGGAAAAAGTGAAGGCTGTGCAAAGTGAAATAAAGGAAAATATACAGGGAATCAACAGTGACAGGAAGGAAACCAAGTTCAAATCAATGATTTGGAACATGAGGAAGAAATAAACATTCAACCAGAATAGAATGAAGAAACAAGTATTCAAAAAAAAAGTAGGAAAGGCTTAGGAACCTCTGGGACAACTTAAAACGTTTCAACATCCAAACCATAGGGGTGCCAGAGGGAGAAAAGGAAGAACAAGAACTTGAAAACTTATTTGAACAAAGTGAAGGAGAACTTCTCTAATCTGACAAAGGAAATAGACTTCCAGGAAGACCAGGAAGCTCAGAGTCCCAAAGAAGTCAGACCCAAGGAAGCACACACCAAGGTACATCATACTTACCTTACCCAAGATTAAAGATAAGGAGAGAATCTTTGAAGTAGCAGAAAAAAAGGAGAGTTACCTACACAGGAGTTTCCATAAGACTATCAGCTGATTTCTCAGAAGAAACCTGGCAGACAAGAAAAGGCTGGAGAGAAATATTCCAAGTCATGAAAGGCAAGGAACTACATCCAAGATGACTCTATCCAGCAAAACTATCATTTACAATGGAAGAACAGATAAAGTGCATCCCAGATAAGGTCAAGTTAAAAGAAAGGAGTTTATCATCACCAAGCCCATATTATATGAAATATTAAAGGGACTTATCTAAGAAAAAAAGATGATAAAAAATATGATCAGTAAAAAGACAACAAACTCACAGCAGTCAACAACTGAACCTAAAAAAAAAAAAGCAAAGCAAACAACTAGAACAGAAACAGAATCACAGAAAAGGAGATCACATGGAGGGTTATCAGCAGGTAGGGGGAGAATGGGGGTGAATGTTACATGGAATAAAAAACATAAGTGGTAGGTAGAAAATAGAGAAGGGGAGGTTAAGAACAGTATAGTAAATAAAGAAGCCAAAGAACTTGTATGTACAATCCATGGACATGAACTAAGATGTGGAGGGGAATGTGGGTGGGAGAAGGGGTACAGGGCAGAGAGGAATGAATTGGATAAATAAGCAACTGTAATAACATAATCAATAAAATATATTTTTTAAAAATAAAAAGGTAAAATGTAAAATCAATATGTATATCCTTGCTTGAAGATAAAAATAATAATAATAAAGATAAAAATAAAGTAAAATCCTGCTTCCTGGGTCAATGCTAGAGCAGCAGAACCATTCAAGGGTGAGCAGGGGGCTCTGCCCAATCAGCAGTCTCCCTGGACAGCCACTGTGCTGCCCCTGAGGTTCACTGATGGTGAAGTGCATGGCTCGAGCCCTCTCAGGTGATACGAGAATATAAATTTGTGAAGAGTCCTCACAAAATTAAAAACAGAGTTGCTATATGATTCAGCAATTCTACTTCTGGGTATTTATCCAAAGGAAATGAAAACACTAGCTTGAAAAAATATATACACCCTCAAGTTTATTACAGCATAATTTACTGTAGCTAAGATTTGGGAACAACATAAGGGCTGATGCACATACGAATGCATGGATGAAGATGATGTGAAATACATATACACACACACACAATTTTATATGTATGTGTGTGTATAACTGTAAAATTTCTTTCTTCTTCAAGAAGCAGGTTGAANGGTGAAGTGCATGGCTCGAGCCCTCTCAGGTGATACGAGAATATAAATTTGTGAAGAGTCCTCACAAAATTAAAAACAGAGTTGCTATATGATTCAGCAATTCTACTTCTGGGTATTTATCCAAAGGAAATGAAAACACTAGCTTGAAAATATATATACACCCTCAAGTTTATTACAGCATAATTTACTGTAGCTAAGATTTGGGAACAACATAAGGGCCAATGCACATACGAATGCATGGATGAAGATGATGTGAAATACATATACACACACACACACAATTTTATATGTATGTGTGTGTATAACTGTAAGATTTCTTTCTTCTTCAAGAAGCAGGTTGAATAATGTTAATATATATTCCATTTAACATATAGAAAAGTCATATGTATTAAATAGGATTTATGTATACATGAAACAGAATATTATTCAGCCATAGAAAGAAAGAAATCTAGCAGTTTTTACGTGAATGGACTTTGAGAGCATTATGCTAAGTGAAGTAAGTGAGACAGAAAAAGACAAATCCAGTATAATCTCCATGATATACGAATCTTTAAAAAAAATGCATAGAGACAGAAAACAGCTTGCTTGCTGCAAAAGGCAGGAGTGGAGGTGGCAAAAATGCATGGAAGGGGTCAAAAAATACAACTGTCAGTTATAAACTAACTAAATTGTGAGGCTGGGCTGTAAGATACAGCATAGCAACTAAAGTAAATAATACGGCAATGTATACGTTTTTAATGCATTTTATTGATTATGCTATTACAGTTGTCCCATTCCCCCCCTTCATTCCCCTCCACCCTGCACGCCCTCTCCCACCCACATTCCCCTCCCTTTAGTTCATGTCCATGTGTCATAAATTCTTTAACTTCTACATTTCTCATACTATTTTTGCCCTCCCCGCTGTCTATTTTCTCCCCATGGTCTATGCTACTTATTCTCTGTACCTTTTCTGCTTTTCTCCCCCTCCCACTCTCCTGTTGCTAACCCTCCATGTGATCTTCATTTCTGTGGCTCTGTTCCTGTTCCAGTTGTTATCTTAGTTTACTTTTGTTTTAGGTGTGGTTGTTAATAACTGTGAGTTTGCTGCCTTTTTTATTGTTCATATATTTATCATCTTTTTTCTTAGATAAGTCCCTTTAACATTTCATATAATAAGGGCTTGGTGATGATGAACTCCTTTAACTTGACCTTATGTGAGAAGCACTTTATCTGCCCTTCCAAACTAAATGAAAGCTTTGCTGGCTAGAGCAATCTTGGATGTAGGTCCTTGCCTTTCATGACTTGGAATACTTCTCCCCAACCCCTTCTTGCCTGCAAGGTCTCTTTTGAGAAATCAGCTGACATTCTGATGGGAACTCCTTTGTAGGTGACTGTCTCCTTTTCTCTGTCTACTTTTAAGATTCTCTCAGCTTTAATCTTGGGTAATGTAGTTATGATGTGCCTTACTGTGTCCCTCCTTGGGTCCAACTTCTCTGGGACTCTCTGAGCTTCCTGGACTTCCTAGAAGTCTATTTCCTTTGCCAGATTGGGGAAGTTCTCTTCTATTATTTGTTCAAATAAGTTTTCCACTTGTTGGTCTTCCTTTTCCCCTTCTGGTACCCCTATAATTTGGATGTTGAAACGTTTAAAGATGTCCTGGAGGTTCCTAAGCCTCTCATTTTTTGAATTCTTGTTTCTTCATTCTTTTCAATAGTATTGCATGTAATGTTTGGTTGTTTCTTTCTTTCTTCTGGTCCACTCCATGGATTTGATCTTCAGTTTTCTTCCCATCACTGTTGGTTCCCTGTGTGTTTTTATTTCACTTAGCATAGCCTTCATTTTATCATCTAATTTGTTACCAAATTCAACCAATTCTGTGAGCATCCTGATCACTAGTATTTTGAACTGTGCATTTGATAGATTGGCTATCTCTTGGTTGCTTAGTTGCATTTGTTCCAGGACTTTGATCTGTTCTTCCGTTTGGGCCATTTTTTTGCCTTGTCACACCTGTTATATAGAGAGAGGTGGTGCCTTAGGTGTTCACCAGGGCAGGTCAACCCAGTGGCTGGGTTGTGACGCTGTATATTAGGGAGGGGTCAGAAAGGGAACAATGGCATTTGCTCTGCTCTCTGTTGGATTTCAGTCCCTTCTGCCACTTCCCCCAAGCTAGCTGGTCCCTTCTGGTGCTTATTCCTGTATTGGTGGGCTTGTGTACATTCTAGGATTCTGTGAGTCTCTCCAATGTACTCTGTGAGACTGTACTCCAGCCCCTCTGTGAGGCTGGAGTCTTTTCTAGCACCTCAACCCCCACAAGTGAATTCAATTGGTGTTTTAAGACTTTACTTCCCTGCGCTGGGGTCCTAGATTGCACAGTCTGTCTTGCTCCCCAGTTTTGCCTGGTTTAACTGCACATGAATGTGTGACTGCCCAGTCAGCCTTGCGTGCCTCACTGGGTCTGCCTGCTGCCGCCCCATGCCCGAGGTCTGCCAGCCACCTCCTGCGCACCCAGGGTCCATCAGCTGCTGCCTAGAGCACCCGGGGTCCATAAGCCATTGCTTTTCTTTGCTGAGACCACTCTCTGCCCAGTCATCTGACTCTGTCCTTCCTGGATGAATGTGTCTATTTTAACTCCTTGGTTGTTGGACTTCCATACAGTTCAATTTTCTGTCAGTTCTGGTTGTTTTTTTGTTTCTAAATTTTTGTTGTCCTTATTTTGGTTGTGTGAGGAGGCACAGTGGGTCTACCTACACCTCCATCTTGGCTGGAAGTCTGTAATGTATATTTGAAAGTTAGAGAATAAATCTTTAAAAATACAGATGGTCAACTTCCGCCAAGATGGAGGCATAGGTGGAAACACTGTGCCTTCTCCCACAACCAAGTTTGAATACAACAAAGGTTTGGAGAACAAAGACGCAGCCAAAGAACAGAAAATTGAACTATACGAAAGTCCGACAACAAGAAACCATTCAACTGGGACCGGTAAGAGGGGCAGAGCCAGCAGTGGAGCAGGGTCTGGCAGGAAGGATCCCCCAACCCCAGGCGCCCAGGCAGCCCCGCGTCAGCCAGACCCAGTGAGGGCACAGGGCATCGGGTTGGCTGCGGTCACACATTCACATGCAGATAAACCAGCAGAGTGAGCATGGAGAGGGATCGCGCTGGCCCCAGCGGGCGAGCCCAGCGGCGGAGGGCTGACCACAGTCGCACATTTGCGCACAGTGGGACAGACTGTGCAGATGAAGGCAGTAGTGGGAGGCAGCAGAGGAGGCCACCATTGCTTTCCTTTGACCCCGCCCCCACATACAGCATCACAACCCAGAGACTGAGTGGCCTGGTCCTGGTGAACACCTAGGGCTCTGCTCCTCATACATAACAGGCACGAACAGTCCAAAATAAGGCTCAAGAAGAACTCAAAACCCAAGAGCTGATAACTCTAAGCGAAAAAGATATAGCGAACCTCTCAGATGCACAATTCAAGACACTGGTGATCAGGATGCTCACAGAACTGGTTGATTTTAGCCACAAATTAGAGGAACATATGAAGGTTAAACTAATTGAAATGAAGGGAAATGCACAGGAAACCAATAGTGATGGAAAGGAAACTGGGACTCAAATCAATGGAGTGGACCAGAAAGAAGAACGAAACATCCAACCAGAAAAGAATGAAGAAACAAGAATTCTAAAAAAATGAGGAGAGGCTTAGGAACCTCCAGGACATCTTGAAATGTTCCAACATCCGAATTATAGGGATAACAGAAGGGGAAGAGGAACAGCCATGAGTGGAAAACTTATTTGAACAAATAATAAAGGAGAACTCCCCTAGTCTGGCAAAGGAAATAGACTTCCAGGAAATCCAGGAAGCTCAGAGAGTCCCAAAGAAGTTGGAGCCAAGAAGGAACACACCAAGGCACATCATAATTACATTACCCAAGATTAAAATGAAGGAGAGAATTCTAGAAGCAGCAAGAGACAAGTGAACAGTCACCTACAAAGGAGTTCCCATCAGACTGTCAGCAGATTTCTCAAAAGAGACCTTACAGGCAAGAAGGGGCTGGAAAGAAGTATTCCAAGTCATGAAATCCAAAGACCTACATCCAAGACTGCTCTATCCAGCAAAGCTTTCATTTAGAATGGAAGGGGAGATAAAGTGCTTTTCAGATAAGATCAAATTCAAGTTCATCATCACCAAGCCCTTATTATATGAAATGTTAAAGGGATTTATCTAAGAAAAAGAAGATGAAAAATATGAACAGTGAAAGGACAGCAAACTCACAGTTACTAACAACCACACCTAAAACAAAAGCAAACCAAGAGGACAGCTAGATCAGGAGCGGAACCATAGAAATGAAGAACACATGGAGGGTTAGCAACAGGGGAGTGGGAGGAGGAGAAGGAGGGAGAAGATACAGAAAATAAGTAGCATAGATGGTAGGTAAAAAATAGCCCTGGCTGGTGTAGTTCAGTGGATTGAGTGCGGGCCTGCAAATCAGAGGATCGCGGTTCGATTCCCAGTCAGGGCACATGCCTGGGTTGCAGGCCAGTTGTCTGCAGGCCAACTCCCAGCAGGGGACGCACGAAAGGCAACCATACATTGATGTTTCTCTCCCTCTCTCCTTCCCTTCCCCTCTAAAGATAAATAAATAAAATCTTTAATAAAAAATTGATGGGGGGAGGGCAAGAATAGTAGGGGAAATATAGAATCTAAAGAACTTGAGACACGTGGTCATAAACTAAAGGGGGGGAATGGTGGGGGAGGGGGTATGCAGGGTGGAGGGGAATGAAGAGGGGAGTAGAACAACTGTAATGGTATAATCAATAAAATATTAAATAATAATAATAAATAAAAATAACAGATGGTCAAAAACATATGAAAAGATGCTCAATGTCATTTAATCATCAGAGAGATGCAAATTAAAGCTACAGTGATATATCATCTCATACCAGCCAGAATGGCTGTCATCAATAAATGAACAAAAAGCAAGTGCTGGCAAGGATGTGGAGAAAAGGGAACCCTCGTGCACTGTTGGTGAGAATGGAGATTGGTACAGCCACTGTGAAAAGCAGCATAGAGATATCTCAAAAAATGAAAGATGGAACTGCCTTATGACTCAGAGATTCCACTTCAGAGAATGTATCAAAAGAAACATGAAACACTAACTTGAAAGAATATATGCACTTCTATGTTCACTGCAGTGTTATTTACAATCACCAAAATTTGGAAGCAGCCCAGTGCCCATCAATAAACAAGTAAATAAAAATAATGGGGGAAGGAGGGAAGGGTGTTCAGGAACATCTATAAAGGACACATGGACAAAACCAAAGAAGAGAAGGATCAAGGGTGGGAAGTGGGGATGGCTGGGGTGGGAGAGAGTGTTGGGAGGAAAACGGAGACAACTGTACTTGAACAACAATAAAAAATTAAATTAAATTAAAAAGCTGTGGTATGTATCCAATAGAATATTAGCCATAAAAAAGAATGACAGCATGGATGGGCCTAGAGGGTATTATGCTCAGTGAAATAAGTCCATCAGAGGAAGAAAAATACCATATGATTTGACTTATATGTGGAACCTGAAGAACAAAATAAATAGAGAAAATTTAAGCAGAGAATAAACTAATGGTTGCCAGAAGGAAGGGTGTGGTGGGTGGAAAAGGTGAAGGGATTAGGAAATACAAATTCATATTTATAAAGTATTCACGAGAACATAAAGTACAGCATAGGGAATATATTCAATAATACTCTGATAGCTATGTATGGTGTCAGAAGGGCACTGGCATTATCAAGGGGAACACTCTGTGAAGTATGTGATTGTCTAACCGCTATACTGTACACCTGAAACTAATACAAAATAGTATTGAACGTAAAGTGCAGCTGAAAAATTTAAAAACTTCTAATCACAAGAAGAAAATTATGTAACTGTGTGGTAACTAACATGCACTGGACTTATTGTGGTGGTCATTTTGCAGTATATACTAATATTGAATCAATATGTTACACTCTTGAAACTAATATAATGCCATATCTCAAATACATTTCACTGGAAATCAATCAATTAATTTAAATGCAGTGTTGCTCCTCTAGTATAATGTGGTTTGTGGTTAGTGGTTTTTGTCTTCGCATTGGTAACTAGTAAAAGAAAGAGAAAACCTAGGCATAGACCTACCACATTGATGATGGCCAGCCTTCCACCTTCTCTCCACCTTTAGAAAAATGTACACGGTCGCCTTTGCATGTGTCCTAATGGACACACATATATTAAACCATGACAGTGGCTACTTGCAGGGACATAGGATTGAAGCTGAATGAGGAAGTTAGACCTTCTTATACGTACAATTCTGTATGTATGGATTTTCTCCCATTAGCACACATACAACCTAGAACAAATAATATATGGAGACTTCCAGTCAAGATGGTGGCATAAGTAAACATGGCTCGCCGCCTTGCACAACCCCATCAAAATTACAACGAAAATATAGAACAACCATCACTCAGAACCATCAGAAATCAAGTTGAATGGAAGTCTGACAACTATGGAATCAGAACAGGCTGGTCCCACATCCACATGTATATAAAAATTCAGGAGGGATATCTCAGGAGTGAGAAGTCCCAGCTCCACACCAGGCCCCCTAGCCCAGGGCTCCTGTGCCAGGAAGATAAGTTCCCACAATTTCTGGTTGCAAAGACCAGCAGGGATTGAGTTTATGGAATAGATTTCTGGAATCCCAAGTAGTTCCACTTAAAGAAACCACACACAAACTTACTCAGACCATTTCCTCTGAGCACCAGCACCAGGGTAGCAGCTTGAAAGGCACCAGTGGCACACAGGGAGAAATGGCAGTGTCTGGCGTCAAGGGGAAAGCTAGGGGACAACTTTCTCCCAGACAGAAAGGCGGGCAGAGGCCATTGCCCATTTTCTGAGCCCTCCCCCAACAGAGCCACAGAGACAACAGGCTGGTGCCATATCTGAGACTCCATCAACCTGGCTCACACTCTTTGCTCCATCCTGGAGATCACCTGAGTCTCTGCCCACCCAATTTATAGCTGTTCACAGAGGCTTTTCCATATGAATGGCTGGTCTTGGCTCATACTTCACAACTTCCTAAATCCTTTCAAACAAGCAACAGCTGGCTTCAGTGAGCCCCAGGTCCAGCACTAGTAGCAGGCAGCTCAGATTCACAGCTTGGCTTTGCCTAGGAATCTCCAAGCCCAGCATAAGTAGCAGCCATCTCATATTGCTTTATAGATCAGTCAGGGTGCCCTGGGCAAAGTACAGGTGGGGGCTGACGCTGGCCTGCACCACCAGAGAAACCCCAAGGCCAGCATACCCAGTGGATAGTTACAGACCATGTTGGAGCAGCACCACCCTGACAACGCACAGCTAATCCTCCACAGAGGGTAGAGGTTTATGATCAGTGGTCATAGCCAGTCTTTGAAGCTGATTGGCCTGGGTAAATTTCTCCTATTGATCAGCCAACAGCAACCAAGGCTCAACTACAAGAGGGGAGTTTATTCAGCCCACATGAAGGGCACACCTTGAATACCCAGCTTGGATGATAGGGGAGGCGGTGCCACCGGACATTACAGGACACTTACTACATTAAGCCACACTACCGAGACATGGAATCAAAGAAGCTCAACCTAATACACAGAAACAAACACAGGGAGGCTGCCAAAACAAGGAGACAAAGAAACATGACCCAAATGAAAGAACAGATTAAAACTCCAGAAAAAAAACTAAACAAAATGAAGATAGGCAATCTATCAGATGCAGAGTCTAAAACACTGGTTATAATGATGCTCAAGGAACTTAGTGAGGACCTCAACAGCATAAACGATCCAGTCAGAAATGATTCACTCATTGAAATAAAGAACAATTTACAGGGAAACAACAGTAGAGTGGGTGAAGCCAAGAATCAGATCAGTGATTTGGAACATAAGGACGCAAAAAACAGCCAATCAGAACAAGAAGAAGATAAGAGAATCTAAAAGAAAATGAGGATAGTATAAACTGCCTCTGGGACAACTTCTAGCACTCTAACATTTGTGTCACAGAAGTGCCAGAAAGAGAAGAGAAATAGCCAGAATTTGGAAATGTATTTGAAAAAATAATGAAAGAAAACTTCCCTAATTTGGTGAAGGAAATAGACACGTGGGTCCAGGAAGCACAGAGAGTCCCAAACAAGATGGATACAAAGAGATCCACTCTATGACACATCATAATTAAAATGCCAAAGGTTACAGATAAAGAGAAAATCTTAAAAGCAGCAAGAGAAATGATGTTAGTTACCTACAAGGGATGGGATTTCCAACAACACTGTCAGCTGATTTCTCAAAAGAAATTTTGCAGGCTAGAAGGGATTAGCAAGGAATATTCAATGTCATGAAAAGCAGAGATTTACTATCTAGATTACTCTATGCAGCAAAACTGTCCTCTACAAAGGAAGAGCAGATAAAGAGCGGTCCACACAAGAAAACACTAAAAGAGTGCATCATCATCAAACCATTATTATATGAAATGTTAAAGGGACTTATTTAGGAAAAAGAAGAAGATCAAAACTATGAACAATAAAATGGCAAAAAATACGTATCTATCAACAATTGTATCTACAAAACAAACTAAGCAAACAAGAAGAACAGAGATGGAATCATGGATACGGAGAGTATTTTGATGGTTACCAGATGGGAAGGGGTTTAGGGGAATGGATGAAGAGGTGAGGGGATTAAGAAGTACAAATAGGTAGTTACAGAATAGCCATGGTGATGTAGAGTACAGTATAGGGAATAGAGTAGCCAAAGGACTTATATGCATGACCCATGGGTATGAACAATGAGTGGGGATTGCCTGAGGGAAGGGGTGGTGCTGAGAGGAGGGGGCAAGGGGGAGAAATTCAGGACACCTGTAATAGAATGATCAATAAATATATTTTTTAAAAAGATGCCACAACACAGATAACAAATGATGGCTCCTAAGCTTGGAGTGAAAGGACTGGGTGTTATAACATAAGTCTTGGACCTGAAAGCAGTCATTTTGTTTAGAAATGTAGAAAATTAGAGACTCTAGGCAGAATAAATGCATTTCAAATAAAGCTTGATGATGGACAAAATATAGCTTGTTTGTGGAGCCATTGGGTGTTGACTGATTTCTTCTTAGAATCATAAGTAGGACTGTGACTCCCAGCTCATGACTGTGCTGCTAGAGGCTGCTTCTATCAGAAATGCTGACACTTGCCTATATCATTGCTGGGCTGCAACACAGACTCAGGCAAGTATGTGGAAACACTGAGATCCTGGAAAATACTGCTCAGAAATCGGGTAGTATAGGAAAGAGGGGGAGGAGGTCACCAGAAAGAAAGTTAGCCCACCCTGCTGGGTCCCTGCTGGAGCTTGGCCCTGAAATGGCTTCCGCCTCCCCCTCATTCACAGGGTGCAGCTGGGCAAATGTGCTCTCGATGTGCCTGGGAGCTCCAAGGAGGACACTCCCACCGCCCGAGGTACTCACAGACTGGAGGGTGGTGGGAAAGTGAAGGAAACATGAAATTCTCCTTGAACAAGAGTAATATTAATATTGATACAGAAATGCATCATGAGGATTGTTTGGGGTCAGTGATATCAGCTGGAAAATCACAAGTAGGGAGCAGAAGTTTATATTGGCTTTTTACTGGTTATAATGAGAAGTGCCAGAAAGAGCTACCGCCATCATGTTGGCTTTGCAGAGAGGAAACGGACTGTCAGAACTGGCAATGGTCAGACTTTAGTGTGTGCTCTACTGTGCAAGTCTCCTTGGGGGACGTTGAGATGGATAAAGTGAGATTCCTGCCTCAAGGAACTGAAAATCACATGCACGTTCATCACATCCTCCTTATCCAAAGGGATAAAGATCAACATGTAGGTTTCTCCTGGTCAAAGGCTCTCTGCATTTTGGGAAGCCCAGAAGTCTGAAGACATGGACAGGTGAGAACGCCCCAGAGGAGGCGATGCAGAGGAAAGGCCAGCAAAGGCTGCAGGAGGTATTAGTACAGGACTGACGATGGTGGCAAACCAGGCACCACTCCGCTCTGCCTCCTCTAGATGGTCTTCCATTTGATGTGATGCTCCTTCCTGCTGCTGGATGGACACACCCATGGCACCATCCCATGTGGCTTCATCCTTTTGGACTCTCGGAAAGCATCAGGCTGCAAGTGACCTTGTCTGCAACTGTGTCCATTCTTCACACAGTCACCCTGGTAGGCAACACCACCCCTTATCTTGTGTTCCACCTGGGCCACCCCTCTACAAAACCATGTGCTTCTTCCTCATCCAGCTCCCCTTCTGGGCCTGGGCCTCACCAGCACCTGCACCCCCAGATGCTGGTCAGACTCTGGGACTGCACAAGACTATCAGCTCCACGTTTTCCTGGGACTGGGAGCTGCTGCTGGTCACCACCTCCCAGCACTCTGTGGCCATGTGCTGACCCTGACACTGTGGTTACCATGCACCCACACTGTGCCACAGGCTGGCCTTCTTGGTCTGGGTGAACAGGACTTTTAGCAACTTGGTGCAGTTGCCCGCCACTACGGAGCTGTCCTTCTACCATCACTACCAGGTGGACGACTTTGTGGGGTCCCTGTTCTGATGCACCTGGCCTGTGGGCACACATGCTCAAAAAGCGCCAGATCTCAGGGATCAGGATGGTGTTCCTGGAAGGCTGCTCCTGCTCATCCTTCCCTAAGACATGTGGCGGTGCAGTGCTGGTGTGCGGTCCCCAGGGGCCAGGAACAAGGCTCCCTCAGAACCTGCCCTCCCACCCAGCCCTGAGCTCCTCCACTGCACTCTCCCCACCAGCTGCATGCAGCCCGGAGCCACCTTCCCAGCGGGTGCAGAAATTGCTGACCGCTTTTACACTGCGGTGACCTCCATTCTCACTCTCTTATCTGCTGCACCTTGAGAAACAAGGGCATGAGGGCCTCTCAGGAGGCTCTTAGAACGGAAAGATAGGTTCCGGTGGGCTCAGTGAAGACCCAGCCTCCAAAGACGGCTGCTGTGCGGTTAGTGGCTCCCGGCACTAGGGGGCAGCATCCCACGCGCGGGGTACTCGACCCCAAGCACTGAGGCCGGAGGCGGACCGCAGGGCGACCCACCGTGGACCCTGCGCAGGTGGAGGAGGGTCGTGTGGATCCCCGCGGGGTGCGGGTGGGAAACGCACCACGCCCTTACGTTACAGGAGAATCTACTACAAGGAATTCCGAAGGAGCTGTGGAAGGTGGGCAGGCCGACAGGAGCAGCTGCAGCCTGAGTGTTGGGGAAACACAGGGGAGGACTGGAGCGGCCTGACAACCCTGAGACTTGTAGCTTCCGAGACACGCGTTACTGGGACGCGTGCTGCTGTCTCCGGGAACACCCTCGCCCCCTCCCGCAGAAATCTGACTGGATCTGACTCACTCTGCTGCTGACCCGGTCCACAGCCGGCCAGAAAGAAAAACACTGCTAGGATCAAATAGAAAAAGCATTGCTGGGATCAAATGGGCAAGAGCAGAAAACAGGAAGCAAAGAGGAAAGAGGCAGTCTCCTCCCCAGCACCAGCCAGTGGCCCACCGCTCGCATAACCCCTCCTGGCTGAGGCCCAGCAAGAACACTGCATGCGAAGCAGACCCCAGGTGGCACACTGCTGGCCCTGCCTCACACAAAGCTGACAGGTCCCCGGGCGGGCTTGCAGCTGCGAGACACTGGCTTACCGATTCTCAACACTGCCAAAGGAATCCAGCGTTTGGATTAGAGGAAGGCACGCTGTGGCCGCTTTATGGGTTCCACTCAACGCCATCCCCACATCTCCAGGTGTGGGATAATGAGGAGCAGCAGATATGTGAGTTCTCATTTATGAAACATCCTAAAGAAAACAATAATCTCAAAATGGTTACAATCTTATGACTAAGGCACTGTGTCGCTGTGCTTGCTACACAGGATTTATTTTTAAATAAGCATGGTATTTTGAGATCATTGTAGATGTGCATGCAGCTGTAAGAATTAATGAAGAGATCCGTGAACACATTATCCAGTGTCCACCAATGGTGACACCTTGCAAAATATCATGACCAGCATATTTATATCAATACACAGAAGACACAAAGCATTTCCATTCCAAGAATCCTTTATGTCGCCCTTTACAATCTATTAACCTAAACATATAAGGCCAAAGTGAGCAACAACAAGCATTTATTTGAAATCAAAAAAGAATAGCTATTCAGGAAGCACTGATTCAGGCAGAACCCCAAACGGTTCCAATTAGGGGGTGAAGGCAAGGCATATCTGTGAGAAAGGGAAGGGGAACAGTAACATCATAAAAGGAAAGAATTTCTGCTGTTGCATGTGACGTAACATAATGATGCTATTTAGAAACATTGTTAATTTCAGTCCAGTAATCATGATCCTGTAATCACAACCTCTGCTTTCTGATTATCTTTGCAAACAGGTCTTAGGGACACAATATTACTTAGGCCCCTCCGAAAATTACTTTGCCCTGTTTCAATATCCCAAAGGTCCAAGGCATATGACATGCAAGGGTGTCCTTGTGGGGTGGGAGCTCTGGCTCCATTTTAAAGTGGTTCCATGTACATTCTCTTCTGCAAGCTGCACTGGCTTCCCTCACAGTGCCGTCACTCCCCTCAAAGTCCTGGCAACAACTCGTCTGTTGTGTTTCTACACTTTTGTCAATTCAGGTATTTTCTATAACTAGAATCACAAGGTATGCAACCTTTCAGGGTTGGCTTTTTTCACGCAGCATAATTCCCTGGAGATTCATCCAAGTTGCAGTGTAATCCTTTTATAAATGGTCTGTCCCTTTTACTGCCAAATAGTGTCCCATGGTGGGACACCTGGGTTGCTTTCAGTTTGAGGCCATTATGAATAAAGCTGCTATGAAAACTTATAAATAGGCTTTTGTGTACTTTTAATATATTTTATTGATTATGCTATTACAGCTGTCCCATTTTCCCCCTTCACTCCCCTCCACCCTCCACACCCCCTCCCACCCACATTCCCCCCCTTTAGTTCATGTCCATGCATCATACACACAAGTTCTTTGCCTTTTACTTTTCCCGTACTATTCTTGCCCTCCCCCTGTCTATTTTCTACCTACCACCTATGCTACTTATTCTGTGTATCTTTTCCCCCTTTTCTCCCCTTCCCACTCCCCCATTGCTAACCCTCCATGTGATCTCCATTTCTGTGGTGCTGTTCCTGGTCTAGTTGTTTGCTTAGTTTGCTTTTCTTTTAGGTGTGGTTGTTAATAAATGTGAGTTTGCTGTCAATTTACTGTACATATTTTTATCTTCTTTTCCTTAAATAAATCCCTTTAAGATTTCACATAATAAGGGCTTGGTGATGATAAACTCCTTGAACTTGACCTTGTCTGAGAAGCACTTTATCTGTCCTTCCATTCTAAATGAAAGTTTTGCTGGATAAAGCAATCTTGGCTGTAGGTCTTTGGATTTCATGACTTGGAATACTTCTTTCCAGCCCCTTCTTGCCTGTAAGGTCTCTTTTGAGAAATCCTCTGACAGTCTGATGGGAACTCCTTTGTAGGTGACTGTCCCCGTATCTTTTGTTGCTTCTAGAATCCTCTCCTTTATTTTAATCTTGGCTAATGTAATTATGATGTGCCTTAGTGTGTCCCTGCTTGGGTTCAACTTCTTTGGGACTCTCTGAGCTTCCTGGACTTCCTGGAAGTCTATTTCCTTGGCCAGATTGGGGAAGTTCTCCTGTATTATTTGTTCAAATAACTTTTCCACTTGTTGCTCTTTCTCTTCTCCTTCTGGCACCCCTATGATTTGGATGTTGGAACATTTAAAGATGTTTTGGAGGTTTCTAAGCCTCTCCTCGTTTCTTTTTAAATTCTTGTGTTTTTTTTTCATTCTTTTCTAATTGGATGTTTCTTTCTTCCTTCTGGTTCACTCCATTGATTTGACTTCCAGTTTCCTCCCCATCACTATTGGTTCCATGTACATTTTCCTTTATTTCACTTAGCATAGCCTTCATTTTCTCATCTAATTTGTAACCAAATTCAACCAATTCTGTGTGCATCCTGATTACCAGTGTTTTGAACTGTGCATCTGATAGGTTGGCTACCTCTTCGTCGCTTAGTTGTATTTTTTCTGGAGCTTTGATCTGTTCTTTCATTTGGGCTATTTTTTTTTTTTTTTTGGTCTTGACACACCTGTTAAGTAGTGAGGAGTAGAGCCTTTGGTGTTCACCTGGGTGGGGCAACCCATGTCGCTGTGTTGTGATGCTGTAGGTGGGGAAGTGGTCTGAGAGGGAAAAATGGCGCTTGCTCCACTCTGCAGGATTTCAGTCACTTTCCTCACTTTCCACGAGCAAACTGGGCCCTTCTGGTGCTGATTCTCATGTGGGTAGGTTTGTGTACATTCTAAGACCCTGTGGGTCTCTCCAGTGAACTTTCTTGTTAGGCTGGGAGTTTCTCCTACTGCCTCAACCCCCACAGGTGTTTTCAGTCAGAGGCTTTGAGGATTTATTTCCCTGAGGTAGAGCCCTGGGTTGTGCAGTCTGTCCTGCTCCCCCTTTGTTTCACCTGGTTTATCTGCATGTGAATGTGGGACTGCCCGGTCTGCCAGCTACTGCCTTGCTGAAAGTCCTCTCCACCTTGGCTTTCCAACTCCACCCCTCCTACAGGACTGGATGAATGTTTCTTCTTTCACTCCTTGGTTGTCAGACTTCCATACAGTTGGATTTTCTGCCATTTCTGGTTGTTTTTTGTTTTTAAATTGTTGTTGTCCTTCTTTCAGCTGTGCAAGGAGACACAGTGTGTTTACCTATGCCTCCATCTTGGCCAGAAGTCCTTTTGTGTATTCATTAGGATTGCTGTCTCTGGGATAAATGCTGAGTCATATAGTAAACACAAGTCTAGCTTTGAAAGGACTGATGTATCCTTCCCAAAATGGCTGGACAATTTATTGTCCCCATCAGCAACACATGAGCGATCCCAGTTCTCTGCACCTCCAAGAGCACTTGGTGTTGTCACTATTTTTTTTATTTTAGCCATTCTGACAGATGTACAATGATATCTCACTGTGGTTTTAATTAGAATATTCCTAATGGCTATTAATAATAAACATTTTTCATTGTTTTTAAGCATAACATTTTCAATCATTCTATATTTTGTCTATTTTCTAATTGGCTTTTCTTGATGAGTTAGAGATTTCCTTGTATATTCTAGATATGTCTTTGTCAGACATGTATGTGGTTGAGAAACATTTCCCCGCTGGTATATTGAATTTTCATCATTTTAACAAAAGTCACGCAGTAATGATTTTAAATTTTGATGAAGTCTGATTTACCATTTTTTCCTTTTATGGATCATGCATTCAGTGTCATATTTAAAATCCTTTCACCAAGCTGTAGAAATTTTATTCCATGTTGTTTTTTAAAAGTTTTTTTTTACACTTTAGATGTAACTTCCTGATCCATTTGAAGTTAATTTCTACCCAAAGTTATTGGCTTAAGTAAAGGTTTCTTTATTTAATATCTGGATGTCCAATTGCTCCAGCATTGCTTGTTGAAAAGAGCTTCTTCAGCTTCAAGTCTGTATTTATGCATCCAAAACAAGCAAGCAAACAAACCTGGTGACCTCACTGACATATTGTTCTTGGGTCCTGAGGTCTCCAGCTGGTCTGCCTTCTTCTCTGCTTGGAGTCTTATGCCTGGTTTATATACAATGTGCCCAGTTTTCAGTTGGAAAATTAGGTCATTTTTTTATAAAAGTGTCATTCAACATACAAGGGAGCTCAGAGAGTCCCAAACAAGTTGGACCCAAAGAGGCCCACACCAAGACACATCATAATTAAAATGCCAATGGTTAAAGACAGACGATCTTAAAAGTGGCAAGAGAAAAGCAGTTAGTTACCTACAGGGGAGCTCCCATAAGACTGTCAGCTGATTTCTCAACAGAAACTTTGCAGGCTATAAGGGACTGACAAGAAATATTCAAAGTGTTGAAAAGCAAGGATCTACAACCAAGATTACTCTGCCAGCAAAGCTATCATTTAGAATCAAAAGGCAGATAAAGAACTTCCCAGACAAGAAAAAGCTAATGGAGTTCATCCTTACCAAACCAGTGTTACATAAAATGTTAAAGCATCTTCTTTAAGAAGAAAAAGAAAAGATCATAAATTTGAACAATAAAATGACAATAAATATGTATTTATCAACAATTGAATCTAAAAAACAAAACAAACAAGCACAACCAAAACAGACTGATTGATACAGAAAACAGTCTGATGGTTGCCACATGGGAGGGGGATGGGAGAATGGGTGGAAAAGGTGAAGAGAGTAAGAAGTACAAATTGGTTGTTACAAAATAGTCACAGGGATATAAAGTACAGCATGGAGAGTGTACTCAATAATATTGTAATAACTATGCATTAGATGGGTGCTAGATTTATTGAGATGATCACTTAGTAATACAAATGTCAATCACAAATGTCAACCTGCAACTAATGCAATAATGTATGGCAACTTTAATTGAAAAATAAAATGATTTTTTAAAAAGTAGTTACATTGTGGAATTTTTGTATCTATTTAGATAGTCCTCTGGGTCACTAATGGAGTAAGCCTGGAATCCACCTTGGTTCCTTGTGCCCAGAAGGTTTTTTTTTTCTATTTCAAGCATTGATTTGTTTTTAATACATTTTGTCTGCAGGTTGAAGTGTCTGTACCAGGGAGGCAGTCTGCTGTAGCTCATTTCATGGAGATGCAAAAACCAATATCTAGGTCCAAGTTACTTCCAGTGCTGCCTCTAGACAGGATAAAGAGTTTGCACCCGAATGTGAGTCACATACTGCTTCTTTTACCAAGAAAGCCTTACCTACAAAACAAGAAAAACTGTAAATCAGTGATGTCATTGATTTACATTTTTGTGCAAGCTCCTTCCATCAACAGGCCACACTCTGGGTAGCCGAGGTCTGGTCAGCCATTTGACAGAGGAAGTAGTATTTCCACCTAAGTAGTTAATTCCATGTGGTTGAGTTGCCCCATGTGTAGAGAAGCAATTAGCAATATTTACTGGTGATGTAATGCTATGTAAAGTGTGGTAGATTAAATGCTCCTGGGATGAAGTAAATCCCAGATGATTTCTTATAACTGAAGGCAAACATGCTGGTTCTGCCTCTAAGTGTTAGCTCCATTGATTCTAAAGCCTTCCTTCCTGCAATTTTCAGCCTCCTCTCCAACCACAGCTGACATTTCCACCTTTAGATTTAGGGTAAGCAGACTCCATTTTCCATTCATTATAATCAAATCATTTGGCAAAGAGATTTTTAAATTCATAAAGCAATTTAATTTATCTTTTGTAGTTTAGGTAAATAAGTAAAAAGATCTCTAGGCACTCCTTTTTAAAATCAAAACAAAGAAAACAATTTAATAAATACAACCAGGAACAATAAACATGAATTATTTTATTAGAAAATATCACTCTTACAAAATTAAAAATAAATAAGTTGCTGTCACAAAATTGCAGCATAATATATAGTGAATTCATTCCATTCTGGTCAGTTAAGAAAAAGATGACAGGATGAACAGAACAAAGTAGGGGAACAGACATGAGGGGAAGCAATTTGGAGACAGTGAAAAGAGGAAGAAGAAGATGGACAAAGTGCTTCAGTGAATGAGTTAGTTACACGAAGTCAGCAAGAGGAGCCCATCCTCTAAGTGCTGCACCAAGAGCCACGCCATGGGGACAGTTTTGTGGCTCTTGAGCCTTAGCTTGGGGAAAGGAGAGGCTCCCAGTCTCTCTCAAAGGCACTGGTGGCAAGCGTGCCCTCCCACATGGCTGAGGACTGCAGAGTGCTGGCCTTCCTCCAGGCAGGGCCAGGCTGGAGGCATGCTCCCTCACACTTATGCACCCAGGGCTGGCTGGGCTTGGCCACTGGGGTCTGGCAGCCCCACTGCCAGCACTACCGAGGAGACTCAAAGACAATAGTCAACTCGGGCTTTTCTTCTTGAAGTGTTTCTAATGCGCAGATTGTCTCATAATTGAAATACATTTTACACAACCTGTAAAAGCAAACAGAGAGCCTGGAGTTACACTCTTCAAATGAACACTCTCGGAGCTTTTGCCTTAAACTTCTCAGCTCACTTCCCTTGTTCTTTCACACTTTTCAGTGTTTCAATACTGCACTTCCTACCTAATATGACTTGTGTTCTGTTTGAACCTTCAAGTCTGAAAATGTTTCAACATATGCAATCATAGAGAGAATAGTGTGATGAATCCCCTGTGCCTGTTACACAGGTTTGACAATTAACAGCCAATCCTGTTTCAGTTAAAGACAGTGTGTCACCTATAAATAGCTCATGGAATGACACTAAATGAAGACTTTTTAAACATAACCACAATGCCATCATCACAGCTTAAAACGTTAACAACAATTCTTTAATATCAACATATGTCCAATAGGTTTAAAGTTCTTCAACCTGCCCTGGCTGGTGTAGCTCAGTGGATTGAGCACAGGTCTGTGAACCAAAGGATCGCAGTTCGATTCCCAGTCAGGGCACATGCCTGGGTTGCAGGCCAGTTCCCAGCAGGGCACGCACGAGAGGCAACCATACATTGATATTTCTCTCCCTCTCTCCTTTCCTTCCCCTCTAAAGATAAATAAAATCTTTAGAAAAATAAATAAAATAAAATAAACTCCTTCAACTGTCTGGTCATTTTTTTATATCCTGTTCATTTATCCGGAGCCATATAAAGTCCACACATTGAAATTGCTTGCTATGCTCTCAAGTCTTCTTAAACATAAAATCTTTCTCCCTCTCTTTTTTAAACTTTTCCTTGCCACTTAGCTGAGAAATCATGCTATTTGTCTTGCCTCATTTCTAACAACTGTGACTTGATTTTGTTGTGGATTGAAAGTTTATGTTCCTCCAAAATTTCTATGTTGAAGCCCTAAACTCAATATGCTGGTATTTGAAGATGAGCCTTCAGGAGGTGATTAGGGTTACACAGGTCACTGGGTTGGTCCTCACGATGGAATTAGTGTTCTTCTAGGAGGTGATACAAGTGTTCTCAGTCTCTCTGCCATGAGAGGACACAGCACAAGGGTGCCCACTGCCAGCTCAGAAGAGAGCTTTCCCCAGAAACCAAGCAGGCAGACCCTCGACTGTCCTCCCTCCAGAACTGTGAGAAATGAAGGTCTGTTGCTCAAGGCACCCCATCTGTGCTATTTTTTGTGGCATCCAAGGTGGCAGGACAGGCTGACTGCATCTGTGGATGCCCCAGTCTATCTGGAGCCTGTCCCTTATCCTCAGAGTGACCTTGGGTGCTGGGTCAGTGACCCCATGCAGCAACTGCCTGGTTCATCCTGATCAATCCCTCCCTTTGTTTCTTAGCTCTGGAGCATTTGGCTTTTCCTGTAGCTAAGGTGCTCCACTGTGTTGGACCAAGGATGCAATACTGACTCTAACTTCTGTTCAAACCTGCATTCCAGTCAGTTCTGGCCTTGAGGTCATGGACAAGGTCAGAGGTCCCTGGGTTAATAGAATTTATATTCCTGGGGTAGGACATAGATGACAAACAAAAAAAATGCCTAGTGCACACGACGGTGGTCAACACTGGGCGAAAACAAGAAGGGAAGAAGAAAGTGCACTGGCCTGCTGTTCTCAACAGGATGGCAGGAAATACTTGCTCTGAGGAAGATCATTTGGCAGATCAGTGAGGGGTGTGGGAATGAGGCTCATGGATATCCCAAGGGGAGGGTTCCAGGCAGAGGAAACAGTAGGTGGACGTTCAGGGAGGGCATGTCTGTGTGACAGCACAAGGAGGCCAGTGTGCAAGGAGCAGAAGGAACAGGGCCAGAAGAGGATGAACTTGCAGAACCAGCATGACTAGATCACACAGGTCCTTTGACACTCTCTGTGAATATGACAGGAAGTCCCTGGTACATGTTGGCAGAGGGGACTCCTGTTTCAGATGCACACTCCCTCTTCTGTGGCAAGAAAATAGATGCGGAAGGGTCTGGCAGAAGCCAGCGCAACAATCCAGACAAGAGGTAATGGCAGCCTGAACTGGGGTGAGAACCATGAAGCTGGCACGAGGTGGTCAATGAGTGGGTCTGCTGTGGGAGCAGAGCACACAGGACATGCCTGCAGAGTGGACAAGCAGAAGGGAGGGGGGTATCAAAAGTGGCATCAGCCTTCTCTGGCGTGAGAAGTTCAGACAGTTACCAGACTGAGACTAGGAAGGAGCAGTTTCAGACAGAGTGGAATGGCCCAGATTTGGATCTGAACATTTAAGTCTGGGAGGCTTATCAGACACCCAAGTGGGTGGGGCAGATAAGCATTTGGACATGGTATTCATGGAGATATAAACTGGGGGGGGGGGGGGTATAGCACATGTAGGGTAAAGCCAGAAAACTGGACAATATGTATGAAGGAGAAAATGTAGAGAAGGAAAATGAGATGATGGTTGAGTCCCAGGGAATTCAGCATGTAAATATCAGGACAATGATAAGCAAAAAAGAAGACTGAGCAGAAACAGCTATGAAGTAGGGGGAAATACCAAGGACAGCATGTGGTCTCACCAGCCAAGGAAGGAACCTTGTGCAGTGGGGGTATGGCCTTGGGGATGTGCAGTGGAGGCGTGGCCTTGGGGTGTGCCTTGGGGAGTGTGGCCCAAGGTGCTGACTGTGACACTCATGGAAGCTCTTCCTAGAGAGGTAGGCACCTCTCGAGGGGATCCTGGCACTGAAGGGAGCCAGCGGCTGCCCCACACTGAGCTGGCTGAATGTGATGGAACTTCCTTCCTTGCTGTTTCTGAGGCACTCTCTCTCCTTTAAGAAATCCTCATAAACAAGACCAACAACACCCTCTATGCCAAGACCTTTGCAATCAGGATGAACCGCAGATAGGTCTAGGTCTGCAAAGTCCAAGCCTCTGCAGAGCAACAACTCCATTTGGCTACTTTCTCTGGGCCTCACATTTCTTTCAAGATTGTGAGAGGAAAGTCTTTTCATTCCAACGGACCCTTGAATATTCTCAATGTCTGGATGAAGTAGAATATGTAGTTCATAGCTTCTCTACCCTTTTTATAAAATATCTGCAACAGCTAGCCCAGGCCCAACTTTCACCTGAGTACAAAAAAACCACCTCGGTTTTTGGTAAGTGGCCCTCATACCCTGCAGGGAGCACTTACTGGAGGCTTTTCAGGAGGCAGCTCTGCTGTCTCAGCACTTTGCAGAACAGCATGACCCCAAGATCGCCTAGGTCATTGCTGCCCAGGCTCAGCTGTCTCAGGCTCTGGTTGAAGGTCAGGAGTGTGGAGAGATCCCAACAGCAGTGTGAGGAGAGGCTACAGTTGTCTAGTCTGCAAGAAAGAGAGCAATTCAAAGAAAATGTCCCCTTACCCTCCCCCAGGTCTCCCTGAGCTTGGCCTGTAATGTTTCAAATAAAAAGTGCAGGATGAACTTTTTACAAGCACAGAGTAATTGTATGTGCCATGGTTATTCTTTGCAGATGAGAGTATTTTTTTTCCAGGCTACTGGATTATCCAGATCCAATCAGCAGTAGCAGTTTCTGAATTGATTTTTCCCAAATTTGATGTCCCCCCTGAATTTCCTTAGAGCACAAGATCCACACCATGCACACTGTCTTGTGGTAGAGAGGCTGGTGGTAAGTAGAGCCCCAGACCTCACCATCAGCCACCTGGAGGGAGAGCCCCCCAGCCCCAGCCCCGTGGTTTGGTCACAGCATCACTTCTTAGGTACCGATGATCTCATCATCACTTCCCCAACCCTGACCCCACCATCCTCCCATCATTGTGACAAGCTAAGGAACTTACTCCAACATCTGAAGCTTGCAGTTGGGGTGCAAGAGTCCCTTACACAACAGCTTCACACCCATGTCTCCAAGAGCATTGCCTCGCAGGTAAAGGTGTGTGAGGTTCTGGTTAGCACTGAGCACCGAGGACAGAGCCAGACAACAACCGGATGTAAGGCCCACCTTCACCAGCCTGTAGAGGAAGCAGGACAAGCCCTCAGGGTGCAGCCTTCCTTGGACACCACATGGCTCTTCACCATGGAGCCTCATCTTATCGGAAAAGCTTCATACTTCCTCAGAGAGGTCTGAACCAGCCCCACAGATAACCTGAGGAAGCACAAATCCCTGTCTCTGGTCCCACAAGACACACAAGTGACAGTCTCAGCAGACACTGTGCTGGCGTCGGAAGAAGAGAGAGTAAAAGCAAATTCAGCCAGACACCTCCACAGTCCTCCTCCTCACACAGAGGCCCATAGGCTGGGAATGCTCCTCTTCACTGCTTCTTCCATCTCAGGTAGTTCCATAGCACTGCAGAAACCTGCCTTACTTGATTCTTACATCAGCCAGGCAAGGTGGCCATGCAATAGTCAGTGTTGCATATTTTTTACAGATGAGAAATCTCAGGCTCATAAAATTGTGTGTTTCTCTTAAGGTCAAAGAGCAAGGGTGTGGTGGAGAGGGAGCCCAGATTTAAGCCTTCTAGGGTCACCGCTGCCTGCTGCCCACCTGTCCAGTGTGCTTAGAGCACACTGACTTCGCTATAAGCACCCCTGGAGGCACAAAGGCCTCAGAGTGAATTGCACTCTGTAGCATTAAGGTTTGGATGCACTAGTTGGGTCAAGTGAGCTTGTTTTCTTAGCCAACAAGAGCACGAGGGCCCTGGAATAGAGAGCTGCCACTCCTGCATAGCACTCAGAGGGTGGGACACAGTTACAGAAAGGCACACATGCGAGGCTGGAGACCTTGGTTGAAGAACTTCTCATACAATCACATTTCTTCATACCAGAAGTTTTAATAATCACATGTTGGTGAGCTCTAATGGGTCTGAAAATCAGGAAAAGTGAGAACACAGAAAGAAGTTGTTCAGACCGTGGAGTATGAACAGATTGTCAAGGAAATAAAGTGCTGATCTGCCCCCTGCTCTCCATCTTCCCCTGAGTCAGAGCAAAATAGAAGAGTCAGCAGGATGAAGGAGGAAGTGGACCCAGGAGGGATGAGCAGAAACCAAGCCAGTCACAAGTAGCTTCTAGTAAGCTTTGTCTCCAGCTAAGAAGTTCACCAGAGGTCCTTAGGAAACACGCAGAAGGAATGTGCAGGATTACTAGCTGTTATAGACCTACTGTTTTTATCCCTCTAAAACCCATATGTGAAATTTGTAACTGGCAGTGTGATGGCATTAGGAGGTGGGGCCTTTGGGAGGTTTGATCAGGTCTCCAGTGTGGGGACCTCAACACAGGATAGGTGCCCTTCTAATTAAGACTCCAAGAGCTCCCTCGCCCTACACTGGGAAAGAACCCAGTGGGCAAGTGACTGTGGGCCTGAAGATCCCTCATTTGGAAATGGGTCCTGTGTCAGAGCTGTGATCTTGTGCTTCTGGCCTCCAGAACTGTGAGAAATGAATGTTCACTGGTTAAGCCACCCAGTCTATGGCAGTCTTGTTATGGCAGCTCAAACAGACTAAGAAACCGGCAAAACGGAGAACATCCCAGGATACTGGAGACACACATCAAAAAGGGAAGGAAAGAATATTTTGAAAGTTATAGAATGGCAAATATCACCACTATTTCCAGGAAAAGGACTCAAAGGGACTTTGAAACAGACGTTTGAGGAACATAGTGAAGTGGCAGCAGTCACAAGCAGACGGAGAGGTTGTCGAGAATAACTCACAACTGACTGATCAGAATGTTGGCAATCACTGAAACTGAGGGAAGGCCACACTGCACATAATGAACTGCTGAGAAAACTGAACAAGTGAGTCCTCCCAACCCATCCACTAGGGTCAGAGCATGGCAACCAACACTGTGTATCTTGGTTTCAACTGATCCGTTCAACTGTGCCGCACATTTACTTAGCACAGATATCATTTCATCCACCATATTAAGTTAAAAAATATTGTTTTTCTAAATTTTAATAATGATATACACCTTATGTCAGAAAAAAAAAATCTCACAAAGAAAAACTGAGGAAGATTTTACATTTGTTGAACATTTACTATGTACCTAGTATGGGATGATGACTTTTAATAGAATCAACTCATTGAGTCATTACTAAACCAAGATAGAGGTGCTGTTTTTATTTGTTCTTTTAAGTGGAAAAAAGACAGAGGATGAAAGAAATTACTTCAAGACTGAGAAGAAGGTGCTTCCTAGATGGAAGCTGGGGGTGGGAGAATAAGGGGACCCTCCAGGCCAAGGAAGACAGTGCACAAGGGTGGGGCAGGATGGAAGAGCAGGAAAGGCCCTTAGGACCAAAAATGAATCCATCACTACTAAAAGTAGAGCAGAGGGTGTGGTGGGCAAGAGGGCAGAGCAGCCCACTAGCAGTTGTCAGGGACGGCCTTGCAAGCCCAGGTCAGACACATGCCACCAACTTTAGTCTGACTTTGAAGAAGAACTTGTGAAGAAGGCAGTTTAAGCAAATACTCAAATTTGTCAAATTTGCATTTGAAAGCTTCCTCTGGGGTGTTATGTAAAAGAAACATTACAGGTAGAGGGAAGCAAAAGTTTTTTGTTTCTCATTTTTTTATTTATTAACTAAAATTGTCCTCTTTTTGCTGGCTAATCAGCCTCCTGGATGTCTTGATATTCAACAAGGCGAGGCCTAAGGAACAGGCAGGAACAGGACAAAGGGTGAGGTAGGGAGTGGGTTACAAAGGCTAAAGGATCCTGTAAGTACTCAGTGTAAGACATTTGTATAATGGTGGGGTAAAGAGATAATGGCCTAAAATTCAAGAAGAAAATTTGGAGTTCCAGCCAAGATGGAGGCATAGATAGAAACCCTTCACTTCCTCACACAACCAAAAGAAGAACAACAAACCTAAAATTAATAAACAACCAGAAGTGCCAAAAAGCAAACTGCATGGAACTCTGATAGCCAAGGAATTAAAGATACAGTCAACCAAAACAACCAGACCAGTAAGGCAGCAGACAGAGAGAACCCACAGTGAGGCTTTGGACCATGTGGGCAGAGATGCCTGAACTGGAAACCTGACTCAGAGTTGACTGCAGACTAGGGCTGTTGCACAGTGGGAGAAACTCCCAGTCCCACAGGAGAGTTCATTGGAAAGTGGGGCTAGAGATGAGCAGGGGAGCAGCACTGTTCCCTCTCTGGCCCCTTGCCCACAGGCAGTCTGGCAGTACAGCAAAGAGGGTTGCCCCGCCCTGGTGAATACCTAGGCCCCCCCCCCACTTACAATTTAATAGATGCCCTGAGGCAAAGAAATAGGGCCCAAATGAAAGAAAGAGCAAAACTTCAGAAAAAGAGATAAGGAATGAGGAGATAGCCAACCTATCTGATGGAGACTTTAAAGCCCTGGTAATCAGAATGCTCACAGAACTGATTGAGCTTCATCAAAAAATGAAAGATGCTTAAAATGAAACAAAGCAAAGCACTCAGGGAACCAAGAGTGACAGGAAGGAAAGCAAGACTCAGGTCAATGATTTGGAACAAAAGGAAGAAATAAACATCCAACTGGAACAGAATGAAGAAACAAGAATTCAAAAAAAAAAAAAGAAGAGATACTTAGGAACCTCTGGGACAACTTGAAATGTTCCGATATCTGAATTATAGGGGTGCCAGAAGGAGAATAGCAAGAGCAAGAAATGGAAAACTTATCTGAACAAACAATGAAGAAAAAGTTCCCCAATCTGGTGAAGAAAATAGACTTCCAGGAAGTCAAGGAAGCTCAGGGAGTCCCAAAGAAGTTAGACCCAAAGAGGAACAGATCAAGGCACATCATCATTAAGTTACCTAAGATTAAAATAAAGGGAAAATGTTAAAGGCAGCAAGAGGAAAGGAGAGAGCTACCTACAAAGGAGTCCCCATAAGGCTACCAGCTGATTTCTCCAAAGAAAGATTGCAGGCAAGAAGGGGCTGGAAAGAAGTATCCGAAGTCATGAAAATGACTTGGATAATCCAAGTACATCCAAGATTACTCTATCCAACAAAGCTATCACTTAGAATGGAAGGATAGATAAAGTGCTTCTCAGATAAGGTCAAGTTAAAGGAGTTCATCACCAAGTCCTAATTATATGAAAAATTAAAGAGACTTATTTAAGAAAACAAGATCAAAAATATGATCAGTAAAATGACAACAAACTCACAACTATCAACAAATGAACCTAAAAGAAAAGGAAAACAAAAAATAAGCAACTAGAACAGGAACAGAGTCATAGAAATGGACCTCACATGGAGGGTTTTCAGTGGGGAGGGAGAAGAAAGGAATAGGAGAGAAAAGGTACAGGGAAGAAGAAGCATAATTGGTAGGCATAAAACAGATGGGGAGAGGTAGACTTCCGGCCAAGACTGAGGCATAGGTGGAAACACTGTGCCCCCTCCCACAACCAAATTTAAAGACAGCAAAGTTTTAGAAACAAAAAAGCAGTCAAAAGAGTGAAAATTGAACTGTACAGAAATCTGACAACAACAAACCACTCAGCCAGACTGGTAAGAGGGGCGGAGTCGGCGGAGGAGCAGGGTCGGGCTGGAAAGATCGTTCAGTCCAACCAACCCAGGACCCAGGAATGGAGGCGGAGGTGGTTGGTGGATCCTAGGCGTAGGGTGGTGATGGGCAGACCCAGTGAGGGCACAGGGAGGCTGGCTGACTGTGGTCACACATTTGCATGCAGATAAACCAAGCAAAAGAGTGAACAGTGAGACAGACGGCTCAGGCTAGGGCCCCAGTGGGAACTGGAGCCTTAAAGCACCAACTGGAAAGACTTTCTCAGGGTCGAGGGGCCAGGAGAGGCTCCCAGGCTCACAGAGAGTTCGTTGGAGAGACCCACAGGGTCCTGAAGAGTACACGGACCCCCACACCCAGGAACTAGCACCAGAGGGGCCCAATTTGCTTGTGGGAAGCCACAGAAAGGACAGAAATCTGAGAGAGAGCGGAGCAGAGCAAAGTGCCATTTTTCCCCCTCTCTGACCCCACCCCCACATACAGTGTCACAACCCAGCCACTGGGTCGCCCCGCCCTAGTAAACACCTAGGGTTCTGCCCCTCATAAATAACAGGCTGGAACAAATCAAAACATTATGGCTCAAGAAGAACTCAAAGCCCCAGAGCCTATAATTCTAAGTGACCAAGAAATAGCCAACCTTTCAGATGCACAGTTCAAAACACTGGTGATCAGGATGCTCACAGAATTGGTTGATTTAAGCCACAAATTAGAGGAACATATGAAGGCTAAACTGATTGAAATGAAGGGAAATGCACGGGAAACCAATAGTGATGGAAAGGAAACTGGGACTCAAATCCAGTGAGTGGACCAGAAGGAAGAAGAAAATGACCAAACAGAAAGGTATGAAGAAACAAGAATTCAAAAAAATGAGGAGAGGCTTAGGAACCTCCAGGACATCTTTAAACATTCCAACATCTGAATTATAGGGGTACCAGAAGGGGAAGAGGAACAGCCATGAGTGGAAAACTTATTTGAACAAATAATAAAGGAGAACTTCCCCAGTCTGGCAAAGAAAATAGACTTCTAGGAAATCCAGGAAGCTCAGAGAGTCCCAAAGAAGGTGGACCCAAGAAGGAACACACCAAGGCACATCATAATTACATAGCCAAGATTAAAATGAAGGAGAGAATCCTAGAAGCAGCAAGAGATAAGGGGACACTCACCTACAAAGCAGTTCCCATCAGACTATCAGCTGATTTCTCAAAAGAGACCTTACAGGCAAGAAGGGGCTGGAAAGAAGTATTCCAAGTCATGAAATGCAAGGACCTACATCCAAGATTGCTTTATCCAGCAAAGCTTTCATTTAGAATGGAAGGGCAGATAAAGTGCTTCTCAGATAAGATCAAATTCAAGGAATTCATCATCACCAAGCCCTTATTATATGAAATGTTAAAGGGACTTATCTAAGAATAAGAAGATGAAAAATATGAACAGTGAAAAGACAGCAAACTCACAGTTATTAACAACCACACCTAAAAGAAAAGCAAACTAAGAGGGCAGCTAGATTGGGAGCAGAAACATAGAAATGGAAATCACATGGAGGGTTATCAATAGGGGAGTAGGAGGAAGAGAAGGGGGGAGAAGGTACAGAGAATAAGTAGCATAGACAGTAGGTAGAAAATAGACAGGGGGAGGGCAAGAATAGTATGGGAAATATAGAATCTAAAGAACTTGTGACACATGGACATGAACAAAAGGGGGGAGTGGTGGGGGAGGGGTGTGCAAGGTGGAGGGGAATGAAGGGGGGAATGGGACAGCTGCAATGGCATAATCAATAAAATATATTTAAAAAATAGACGGGGAGAGGTAAAAAAATGGTGTAGGAAACAGAGAACTCAAAGAACTTGGATGTACAACCCATGTACACAAACTAAGCAGGGGGATGCTAGAGGGTTGGGAGATGCAGGGCAGAGGGAGGATAAAGGGAGAAAATTGGGAAACTGTAATAATATAATCAATAAAATATACTTTAAAAAGAAAAAAAATTTGGCTGTACCTAACAAAACATAAATTGCCTGATAGTTTTGCTTCATTAATTCCACTTATGTGAAATCACCTCAAGAGAAATATACATAAAGTTGCATGTACAAATATGCTTTTGTCAGAGTTGTTCGTAATGGTGAAAAACTAGAAACTAATCCAAAGTTTCATCATTCAATAAGTAGCTAAATAAATCACCACAATTGATTCCATGAGATATTTGCCATAGTATTTGCTGGTACGTAGATCAGTACATACCAGCACAGCAATGTAGTCCAATAAAACTAAAAAGCATAACATAAGAAAGCAGTTACATTATGATTCCAGTTTTGACAGAGAGATAGAACATTATGGTTTGAATTGTGCTTCCCCAAAGCTTCATATATTCCTAGCCCCCAGTATTTCAAAATGTGACTTTATTTAGAAATAGTGGCATTGCAGATGTAAATAGTTAAGATGAGGTCATTAAGATGACCCCTATTCCAATGTGAATGGTATTTTTACAAAAAGGGGAAATTCAGACACAAACAGACACAAACCAACTCAGGAGGTACACCATGGAGACATGAAGGCTCAGAGTGGGGTGATGCATCTGGAAGCCAAGGAATGCCAAAGAACACCAGGGAATTGCCAAGAGCTGAAATAGAATCACCAAGCAGGCTCTTCCTCCCAGCCTCAGAAGAAGCCAATGCTGCCAGCACCTTGCACTTTGTCAGCCTTTCACCACTGAGTGACAATAAAATTCAATTGGAACATTCTATACAACAATGGCAAAAACACACATTTTTCTCAAGTGCACATGGAGCATTGATGGGATGAATAATAAGTTAGGCCACATGACAAGTTTTAGCAATTTCAAGAAAACTGAAATTATACCAAGTATCTTCTCTGATTAAAATGATATGAAACTAGAAATGAGTAACAGAAAGAACACTAGAAAATTCAAGAATACAAGAAAATTAAACAACACTCCCAAATAACCAATGGGTCAAAAAAGAAATTATAGGGGTAAAATAGCATCTTGAAACAAACAAAATACTGAAAACACAATATGCCAAAACTTATGGGATGCAGAAAAATTAGTTCTAATAAGAACATCCCTAGCTATAAACATATATATAAAA
This sequence comes from Sturnira hondurensis, assembly GCF_014824575.4. Lineage (NCBI taxonomy): Eukaryota > Metazoa > Chordata > Mammalia > Chiroptera > Phyllostomidae > Sturnira > Sturnira hondurensis. Next base: position 167,946 of record NW_028097436.1, on the reverse strand, counting down.
AACCTAACTTTACACCTCAAATAAATACAAGAGTAGAACAAACTAAGCCCAAACCTACCAAAATTTTTAAATGATTATAGCAAATAAAATAGAGAACAGGAAAACAATAGAAAATTTAACAAAGTAAGAGCAAATTTTTGTAAAGATTAACAAAATTGACAAACCTTTATCTAGACAAACCAAGAAAAATAAGATAGGTGACCCAAATCAACAAAATTATAAATGAAAGAGAAGATATTGCATCTAATACCACAGAAATACAAAAGATCATCAGATGCTACTATGAACAATTATAAGCAACAAATTAGACAACCTAGAAATAAATAGAAAAATTCTTAGAAATATACAACTCACCAATAGTGAATCAAGAAGAAATAGAGAGTCCAAACAGATCAATTTCTAGTAAAAAAAAAACTTAACTAGTAATAAAAAAACTGCCAACATAGAAATGCCCAGAATAAGATGAATGCATTGGTAAATTTTATAAAACATTTAAAGAAGAATTACTGAAATCCTGCCCAAAAAATATCAAAGAGGAAGGAATACTCCCAAATTCATTTTATGAAGCCAGCATTACCCTGGTACTAAATCAGACAAAGACCATAAAACAAAAGAAAACTATAGGTCAATAGCCGTGATGAACATAAATGCAAAAATTCTCAACAAAATACTAGTTAACCAAATTTAAAAGCATTCACCATGATTAAGGAGAATGTATCCCTGGAATGCAAGAATGATTCAAAATATGCAAATAAATGTGATACATCATATTAGTAGAATGCAAGATAAAGATTATGTAGATGAAGAAAAACATTTAACAAAATTCAACATTTATTCATAATAAAAACTTCTAACAAATCAGGTGTAGAAGGAATGTGCCTCAACATCATAAAGTCCATGTATGCCAAGCCCACTGTTAACACCATGCTCAATGGTAAAGGGTTGAAAGGTTTATTTCTAAGATCAAGAACAAGATAAGAGTGTCCACTCTCATCATTTCTATTCAATATATTAGGGGGACCTCCAAAAAACAAAAGTTATTTATTAAAAATTGTGTATTTTTTCTTACATGTTTAAACTTCAGTCACATTCAAAATACCCTCCATTTGATGCAATATACCTCAGAGTCATTTTTTCCACCATTCAAAACAGTTTTTGAAACCCGTCAACTGTGATGCTTTTTACTGCTTCTGCCATTTTTTGCTTCATCTCCTTCATATCAGTAAAACATTTCCCTTTGAGGACTTTATTATCCTGGGGGGAAAAATAATCGCTCCAGGAAATCTGGTGGATAGGGTGGGTGGGGCATGGGAGTCATGCAATTTTTTTAAATCAAAAACTAGTGAACAATTAGCACAGTGGTGGCAAGTGTGCTTGTAAATCATCCATGATGAAACAGGCAAATGTGTTGAAAGAGCCTTCAAAAAAATTTCACTGAAGCTGAACACAGTTTCTCCTGACAATACCAGCTGGTACCCTGATACAGATGAGTTCCTAGAACACTCACCTAGTGGGGAAATCCTGGACTACAACATAATTCCAGTTTTGGGTGATCCCCATCATATTACTGAAAATCCTAGCCAGAGCAATCAGACAAAAAAATAATAATAAAAGACACCAGAATTCAGAGGGAAAGAACTAAATTGCCTCTATTTACAAATGATGTGATATTTTATTTTTAATTGAACTTATTGAGGTGACATTGGTCAGTGAAATTTTATAAGTTTCAGGTATACAATTCTATAATGCATCATCTTTAGTTGGGTCTCATTCCATCACCATTTATCCTCCCTTTACTTTTTTTTCACCTCCCCCCAATACCCTTCCTTCTGACAATCACCACACTGTTATCCACATCCATAAGTCTTTCTCCTTGTTTCTTTGCTTAATCCCTTCACCCATCTCACCCAGTCCCTACCCCCATCCCCTAACAGCAGATGACATGATTTTATCTAGAGAAAATCCTAAAGACTCAACCAAATAACTGGTAGACTTAATCAATGAATCCAGTAAATACAGAATACAAAATCAACATACAAAAGTCAATAACATTTCTATATACTAATAATAAATTATCCAAAAATAAAATAAATGTGAAGACTATCCCATTTATGATAGTATCAAAACCAATAAAATACTTAGGAGTACACTTAACCAAAGAGGTTAAAGATCTCTACACTAAAAACTACAAGACATTGATGAAAGAAATTGAAGATGACACAAGAAATTGAAAGATATTCCTTATTCATAAAGAATTAATATTGTTGTTAAAATGAGTATATTACTTGAAGCCATCTATACACTCAATGCAATTTATATCAAGACTGCAATGCTAATTTTTACAGAAGTTGAAAAAATAATCATAAAATTCTAATGGAACCACAAAGATCCTATGTAGCCAAAGTAATCTTGAGAAAGAATTAAGCTGAAAGCATCATACTTCCTGATTTCAAATTATATAATAAAGCTATAGTCATCAAAACAATATGACACTGGCATAAAAACAGTTACATAGACCAAAGGAACAGAATCAAGAGCCCAGAAATAAACATATGTATTTACAGCAAACTAATGGTTGACAAGGGAGCCAAGAGTAGTCAGTAGAGAAAATACAGTGTCTTCAAAGCTGAACAAGTAGCATTATTCCCTCCTGGACTTCTCCCCCACAGACGGCACCAAAATGTAGTAATGTGAGCTGCCCCAGCCTAGCGGATACCTAAAGCTCTGTCCCTTACTACATAACAGGAATGCTAAGACAAAAAAAAATGGCCCAAATGAAAGAACAGATCAAAGCTCCAGAAAAAAATACAACTAAGTGACAAAGAGGTAGCCAACCTGTCAGATGCACACTTCAAAACACTGGCAATCAAGATGCTCACAGAAAGGGTTGAGTATGGTCATAAAATAGAGGAAAGAGTGAAGGCTACGCAAAGTGAAATAAGGGGGAATGTACGGGGAACCAACAGTTACGAGACGGAAACCTGAACTCAAATCAACAGTGTGGACCAGAAGGAAGAAAGAAACATTCAACCAGAACAAAATGAAGAAACAAGAATTCAAAAAATGAGGAGAGGCTTAGGAACCTCTGGGACGACTTAAAATGTTCCAACATCCAAATCATAGGGGTGCCAGAAGGAGAACAAGAGCAAGAAATCAAAAACTTATTTGAACAAATAATGAAGAAGAACTGCCCCAATCTGGCAAAGGAAATAGACTTCCAGGAAGTCCAGGAAGCTCAGAGAGTCCCAAAGAAGTTGGATCCAAGAAAGCACACACCAAGGCACATCATACTTACATTAAAGATTAAAGATAAAGACAGAATCTTAAAGGCAGCAAGAGAAAAGGAGACAGTTACCTACAAAGGAGTTCCCATAAGGCTATCAGCTGATTTCTCAGAAGAAACCTTGCAGGCAAGAAGGGGCAGGGAAGAAGTATTCCAAGTCAGGAAAGGCAAGGACCTACATCCAAGATTGCTCTATCCAGAAAAGCTATTATTTAGAATGGAGGAGCAGATACAGTGCTTCCCAGATAAAGTCAAGTTAAAGGAGTTCATCATCACCAACCCCTTACTATATGAAAAGTTAAAGGGACTTATCTAAGAAAAAGAAAATGATAAAAAAAACTATGAACCATAAAATGACAAGAAATTTACAACTATCGACAACAAAACCAAAAACAAACTAAGCAAATAACTAGAACAGGAACAGAACCACAGAAATGGAGATCACATGGAGGGTTATAAGCTGGGAATGGGAGGGGGAATGGAAGAAAAGGTACAAAGAATAAGTAACATAAATGGTAGTTAGAAAATAGACAAGGGGAGGTTAAGAATAGTATGGGAAATGTAGAAGCCAAAGAACTTATATGTACCACCCATGAACATGAACTAAGGTGGTGGGAAATGATAGTGGGAGGAGGTATGCAGGGAAAAGTGGAATAAAGGGGGAGAAATGGGACAACTGTAATAGCATAATCAATAAAATATATTTTTTATTTAATTATTGTTCAAGTACAGTTTTCTGTCTTATATTCCCAGCCCTGCCCACCTCCCCAGTGCTCCCCACCTCCCTCCCATTTCCGTCCCCCACCTTAGTTATTGTCCATGTGTCCTTTATACTTGTTCCTGTGAATCCTTCCCCTTTTCCCCTGTGATACTTTCCCCTCTCCCCTCTGGTCACTGTCAGCCTGTTCTGTATTTCAGTGTCTTTGGCCATATTTTGCTTGCTTGTTTGTTTTGTTGTTTAGGTTCCTGTTGAAGGTGATATCATATGGTATTTGTCTTTCACCACCTGGCTTATTTCACTGGGCATAATGCTTTCCAGTTCCATCCATGATGTTGCAAAGGGTAGGAACTGATACCACAGAAATAGAAGGGATTGTAAGAAAGTACTGTGAAGAACTGTATGCCAAGAAATTTGAAAACTTAGGTGAAATGGACAAATTTCTAGAAAAATATAATCTTCCAAAACTCAGTAAAGAAGAAGCAGAAAGCCTGACTAGACCAATAACAGCAAATGAAATTGAAGCAGTAATCAAAAATCTCCCAACACACAAAAGTCCTGGACCAGATGGTTTCACAGGAGAATTCTACAAAGCATTTAAGGAAGAGCTAACTCCTCTTCTTCACAGACTATTCCAAAAAATCCAAAATGATGGAAAACTCCCAAACTCTTTTTATGAAGCCAGCATCATCCTAATTCCAAAACCAGATAGAGACACAACAAAGAAAGAAAACTTCAGGCCAATATCACTGGTGAACATAGACGCTAAAATCCTCAATAAAGTATTGGCAAATCACATTCAACAATACATCAAAAATATCGTACACCATGACCAAGTGGGATTCATCCCAGGGATGCAAGGATGGTTCAATATTCAATAAAATATATTTCAAAAATAAAAATAAATAAACGTTAATTGTGTTTAAAAAATAAAAAAGACAGTCTTTTCAATAAATGGTGCTGGGAAAAGTTGATATTCACATGTAAAAAGAATGAAACTAGACCACTACCTTATACTACTTACAAATATTAACTTAAAATAGACTAAAGACTTAAATGTAAGACCTGAAACCATAAAACCACTAGAAAAAAATAGGAAAAAAAACTCCTTGACCTGACTCTTAGCAATGATTTTTTTACTGTAGCACCTAAGGCACAAGCAACAAAAGGAGCAGGTGACATCAAACTAAAAAGCTTCTGCAGAAAAAAGAAACCACCAACAAAGTTGGAAGACAACCTATGGAATGAGAAATAAGTATTTGCACACCATATATTAGATAAGGAATTCATATCCAAAATATATGAAGAACTCATACAACTAATTAGCAAAAAGAAACAGATAATTTATTTCTAAAATGGGCAAAGGACCTGAATAGACATTTTCCCAAAGAAGATACTCAAAAAGCCAACATGAAAAGGTGCTCAACATCACTAATCATTAGAGAAATTCAAATCAAAATTACAGTAAGATATCACCTCATACCTATTAAAATGAACTGCCACTAAAAAGAAAGGATATAACAAATGCTGGCATAGACATGGAAAAGACAGAACACTTGTGCACTTTTGGTGGGAATGCAGACTGGTGCAGACACTATAGAAAACAGTGTGGACTTTCCTCAAAAAAACTAAAACTAAAACTTCCATATGATCCAGTGATTGCACTTCTAGGAAAAATATCTGAATGAAATAAAATCACTATATTGAAGAGATGTGTACACCTCCACGTTCATTGGTGCACTTTTTACAATAGCCAAGAAATAGAAACAAAATAAGTGTCCATCAATAGATGAATAGATTAAAAATATGGTATAGCAAAAGAACCCATCAACATAATGAAAAGACAACCCACTGAATAAAAGAACATATTCAACAATGATAAGAAATTAATTTCTAAAATACATGAAGAACTTATAAACCTGGCTGAGTAGCTCAGTTGGTTGCAGCATCATTCTGTACACCAAAAGGTTACAGGTTCAACTTCCTCTTGGGGCACAATGCTTCTCTCTCTCTCTCTCTCTCTCTCTCTCTCTCTCTCTCCACCCCCACCCTCTACTCTGTCTCTAAAATCAACAAAAACATATCTTCAGGTGAAGATTTTTAAAAAGAATGGCTACCATCAATAAATCAACAAACGAGCACTGGCGAGGATGTGTAGAAAAGTGAACCCTCCTGCACTATTTGTGGGAATGCAGATTGACACAGCCCATGTGAAATGCAATATGGAGTCACCCCCCCAAAATTTTTTTAAACTTTCTTTTGACCCAGCAATCTTAATTCTGAGAATATATCCTATGAATATGAAACACTACTTTAAACAAATATATGCACCCCTATGATCACTGCAGCATTATTCACCATCACCAAGATCTGAAAATGGCCCAAGTGCCCATTAGCAGATGAGTGGATAAAAAAGCTACTGTACATTTACACAGTGGGACACTGCTTGGCCATAAAAAAGGAAATATTACATTTTGTGACAGCATGGATGGACTGGAGATTATTATGTAAAGTGAAATAAGCCAGGCAGGGAAAGACAAACACCATATGACTTCGTTCATATGTGGAAACTAATAAAAAAATAAACTGATGAACAGAATACAAACAGAGGCATAGAAACATGAAATAATTTCCAGCGAAGATGGAGGTGTAGGTAGATACACTTTGCCTCTTCACACAACCAAAAGACAAAAAAATTAAAAATGAAAACCAACCAGATCTTCCAGACAATCAAAGTGTATGGAAGTCCAACAGCCAAGGAGTTGAAAAAGAAACATTCACCCAGACTGGTAGGAGGGGCATAGATGGGCAATCAGGGCAAAGAGGGCTGCCACACATTCACATGTGGATAAACTAGAAGGAACAACTCGGGAGCTAGACAGACCATGCAACCCAGAGTTCCAGCATTGGCAAAATAAACCCTCAAAACCTCTGGCTGTAAAAACTTGTGGGGGTTGTGGGGGTTATTGTGGTGGGCAAAACTGCCCATCTCTTAAAAGTAGACCAAAAGCCAAGCAAGCAGCATTGTTCCCTTTCTGGCCCCTCCCCCACATACAGTACCACAACACATCAAACTAGGTAGCCCCACCTTGGCGAATAACTAAGGCTCTGCCCCTTACAATGTAACAGGTATGCCAAGACAAAGAAATATGGCCCAAATGAAAGAATAGATCAAAAGTCTAGAAAAAGAACTAAGGGACAAGAAAGCAGCCAACATATCAGACGCAGAGTTCAAAACACTGGTAATCAGGCTGCTCGCAGAAATGGCTGAATATGGTTGCAGAATAAAGGAAGATTTGAAGGCTATACGAAGTGAAATAAAGAAAAATCCAGGGCCAAGACGGAGGCGTAGGTGGAAACACTGTGCCTCCTCGCACAACCAAGTTTAAAGACAACAAAGTTTTACTAACAAAAACTAAACCAAAACACAGAAAATTGAACTATACAAAAGTCCAACAACAACGAACTGTTCAGCCAGCCTGGTAAAAGGGGTGGAGCCAGTGGCTGGTGGAGCAGGGTTGCACAGGAAAACTCCATCCAGGCACGCAGGCAGTGGTTGGCAGATCCCAGGCATGGGGTTGCAACAGGCAGACCCAGTGAGGGCGCAAGGGTGGCAGGCTTACTGCTGTCACACATTCACATGCAGATAAACAAGGTGAAGGAGCAAGCAGTGAGACAGACACACAGACCCCAGTGGTGGGAAGCAGCAGAGGGAACTGCCATTGCCCCTCTTTGACCCCACCCCCACATACAGCATCACAACCCAGCCACTGGGTCACCCCACCCTAGTAAACACCTAGGGCTATGCCCCTCATAAGTAACAGGCTCAAACAAATCAAAACATTATGGCTCAAGAAGAACTCAAAGCCCCAGAGCCAATAACTCTAAGCAACCAAGAAATAGCCAACCTATCAGATGCACAGTTCAAAATACTGGTGATCAGGATGCTCACAAAACTCGTTAATTTCAGTCACAAATTAGAGGAACAAATGAAGGCTAAACTAAGTGAAATGAAGGGAAATGCACAGGAAACCAATAGTGATGCAAAGGAAACTGGGACTCAAATCAAGGGAGCGGACCAGAAGGAAAAAAAATGACGAAACAGAAAGGTATGAAGAAACAAGAATTCAAAAAACTGAGGAGAGGCTTAGGAACCCCCAGGACATCTTTAAACGTTCCAACATCCGAATTATAGGGATAACAGAAGGGGAAGAGGAAGAGAGACAAGTGGAAAACTTATTTGAACAAATAATAAAGGAGAACTTCCCCAATCTGGCAAAGAAAATAGACTTCCAGGAAGTCCAGGAAGCTCAGAGAGTGCCAAAGAAGTTGGACCCAAGAAGGAACACACCAAGGCACATCATAAGTACATTAGCCAAGATTCAAATGAAGGAGAGAATTCTAGAAGCAGCAAGAGATAAGGGGACACTCACCTACAAAGGAGTACCCATCAGACTGTCAGCAGATTTCTCAAAAGAGACATTACAGGCAAGAAGGGGCTGGAAAGAAGTATTCCAAGTCATGAAATCCAAAGACCTACAGCCAAGACTGCTCTATCCAGCAAAGCTTTCATTTAGAATGGAAGGACAGATAAAGTACTTCTCAGATAAGATCAAATTCAAGGAATTCATCATCCCAAGCCCTTATTATATGAAATGTTAAAGGGACTTATCTAAGAAAAAGAAGACAAAAAATATGAACAGTGAAAGGACAGCAAACTTACAGTTACTAACAACCACACCTAAAACAAAAGCAAACCAAGAGGACAGCTAGATCAGGAGTGGAACCATAGAAATGAAGAACACATGGAGGGTTAGCAACAGGGGAATGGGAGGAGGAGAAGGGGGTAGAAGGTACAGAGAATAAGTAGCATAGATGATAGGTAGAAAATAGATAAAGGGTAGGGCAAGAATAGTATGGGAAATATAGAATCTAAAGAACTTGAGACACGTGGACATAAACTAAAGGGGAGGAATGGTGGGAAAGAGGATGTGAAGGGTGGAGGGGAATGAAGGGGGGAAATAGGACAACTGTAATGGAATAATCAATAAAATATATATGTTTAAAAATCCACAGGGCTTCTGGCCAAGATGAAGGCATAGGTGGAAATACTGTACCTCCTCACACAACCAAATTTAAGGACAACAAAGATTTGGAAACAAAAACACAACTGAAACAGACAGAAAATTGAACTGTACCAAACTCCAACAAGAACAAATCATTCATCCAGACTGGTAAGAGGGATGGAGTCAGTGGCCGGTGAAAAGGAGTCATGGCAGAAAAAAGCAGTGGATGCCAAACCAACCCAGACACACAGGCAGCAGTTGGCAGATTCCAGGCATGAGGTGGCAGTGGGCAGACCCAATGAGGGTGCAAGATGGCTGGCTGACTGTGGTCACACATTCATGTGCAGATAAACCAGACAAAAAAAATGAACAGTGACACAGACCACACAACACAGGGCCCCAGCACCAGGAAGTAAAGCCTAAAAGCACCTATTGGGAAAACTTTCGGGGGTTGTGGTGCTGGGAGAGGCTCCCAGCCGCACAAGAGAGTTCGTTGGAGAGACCCACAGGGTCCTAGAATGTGTACAAGTTCACCCACCTGGGAACCAGCACCAGAAGGGCCCAATTTGCTTGTGGGAAGCAGCAGAAGGGACTGAAATCCAAGAGAGAACAGAAAAAATGCCATGGTTCCCTCTCTGACCCCGCCCACACAGACAGTATCACAACCTAGTGACTGAGCTGCACCGCCCTGGTGAACACCTAAGGCTCTGCCCCTCGCTACCTAAGGGGTGAGAACAGACCAAAACATTATGGCTCAAGCAGAAAAACAGATCAAAGCCCCAGAGCCAATACTTCTAAGCAACAAAGAGATAGCCATCTATCAGATGCACAGTTCAAAATATTGGTGATCAGGATGCTCACAGAACTGGTTGATTTTAGTTGCAAATTAGATGAAAAAATGAAGGCTACACTAAGTGGAATGAAGGGAAATGCACAGGGAACCAATAGTGATGCAAAGGAAACTGGGACTCAAATCAAGGGAGTGGACCAGAAGGAAGAAAGAAACAACCAAACAGAAAAGAATGAAGAAATAAGAATTCAAAAAACTGAGGAGAGGCTTAGGAACCTTCAGGATATCTTTAAATGTTCCAACATCCGAATTATAGGGGTACCAGAAGGGGAAGAGGAAGAGCAACAAGTGGAAAACTTCTCTGAACAAATAATAGAGGAGAACTTCACCAATCTGGCAAAGGAAATAGACTTTTGGGAAGTCCAGGAAGCTCAGAGAGTCCCAAAGAAGGTGAACCCAAGGAGGAACACACCAAAGCACATCATAATTACATTAGCCAAGATCCAAATGAAGGAGAGAATCCTAGAAACAGCAAGAGATAGGGGGACAGTCACCTACAAAGGAGTTCCCATCAGACTGTCAGCTGATTTCTCAAAAGAAACCTTGCAGGCAAGAAGAGGCTTGAAAGAAGTATTCCAAGTCATGAAAGGCAAGGACCTACATCCAAGATTGCTCTATCCAGCAAAGCTTTCATTTAGAATGGAAAGGCAGATAAAGTGCTTCTCAGATAAGGTCAAGTTCAAGGAGTTTATCATCACCAAGTCCTTATTATATGAAATGTTAAAGGGACTTATCTAAGAAAAAGAAGATAAAAAACATATATAGTAAAATGACAGCAAACTCACAATTATTAACAATCACACCTAAAACAAAAACAGAAACAAACTAAGAAAACAATAGAACAGGAACAGAACCACAGAAATGGAGATCACATGGAGGGTTAGCAACAGGGAATTGGAGGAGGAGAAGGCGGAAAAGGTACAGGGAATAAGTAGCATAGGTGGTAGGTAGAAAATAGACAGGGGGAGGGTAAGAATAGTATGAGAAATGTAGAAGCTAAAGAACTTATAAGTATGACACATGGACATGAACTAAAGGAGGGGAATGTGGGTGGGGGAGGGTGTTCAGGGTACAGGGGAGTGAAGGGAGGAAATGGAACAACTGTAATAGTATAATCGATAAAATATATTTTAAAAAAAATTTATTTGTGCTTTTAGCAGGAGGAGGGAGAAAAGAACTCCATTCTTCTTAACAGGACTTGTTCACAGGAGAGACTGGTTACCCAAAGCCTGCCCTGCTCGGATATTGTCACAGCTTAGCTGACCTCAGGGAAAGGAGCCCTCAGTATGAGCCCCTGTGGGGCCTGTTTCACTAACAGGACATGGAATTTGAACTCTGAGAGGCTTGCAGGAGCCCCAAGTGCAGAAGCCCAGGGGCACCAAGGACTGAAACCTAATCCTAGGGTGACAGATGCATCCTGCTCCACACCTCGTCACTGTGTAACTAACAGCCTATTTAGAGAATTTCCTTTACCCCATACAGTATGTCTGGCTGTCAAAAAAAAAAATTACAAGACATAGTAAAAGGCAAAAATAGGAGTTCAAAGAGACAGAAAAAAATCAGAACCAGACTCACATATTATAGCACTGTTAAAATGAACAGATCAGAAACTTAAAACAAGTACAATTAATACACTAAGGGTCCTTATGAATAAAGTGGACAACATGCAAGGACTGACAATGTGAGTAGAGAGAAGGAAATTCTATAAAAAGAACCAAAAAGATATGTTAGAGATAAAAATCATTGTAAGAGAAATAAAGAATGCCTTTGATGGGATTAACAGGAGACTGTAAATGACTGAGAAGAAACAATCTCTGTGCTTTAGAATTTGAATACAAATTTCCAAAGCTGAAAAAGTTTGGAAAACAGGAAAGAAAAACACTGAAAATAAAAAGAACAGAATATCCAAGAACTGAGAAACAACAGTAAAAGTCTATGTATGAGTATAACATACACATAATGGGAATTCCAGAAGAAAAAAAAGGACAGAAAGAAGCAGAAGAGACATGTGAAGCAATAATGGCCAAAACTTTGCCCACCATCAGGGTAGAACCCTAAGCACAGATCCACACAGTTCAGAGAATACCAAGCAGCATAAAATGCAAAAGAAACAGACAAAAACCTATAGCCAGGCAGATCATTTTTAGAATATAAAAAATCAAATATAAAAAAATCCTGAGAGAAGCCAGAAGAGAAAAAATCCTTGTCTATTGAGGAGCAAATATAAGAATTACATCTGACTTCTCCTCAGAAATCATGTGAACAAGAAAAGAATGAAGTGAAATATTTAGTGTTGAGAGAGAGAAAAACCCTAAAAGTCTATACCCTGTGAAATTATTCATAAAAAATGAAAAAGAAACAGACTTTCTCAGACAAAAAAATGAGAAAAGCTGTTGCCAATAAACCCATCTTGAAAGAGATATTTTTGAGAGTTTTTTACAAAGAAATAAAATAATATTGGTTAAATGAGCATAAAGAAAGGAAGCATCAGAAACAAATAAAGGGAAGGTAAAATAAAAGCTTTTATCTCTCTTATTTTTAATTGATCAAACAGATAGCATCATGTTCAAAATAATAATAGAAAAATGTATTCGATTATTTATACTGATGTGTAGATATACACTCATAGAGAAGTGAAATTAATGACAGCCATGATACAAGTAACAGGAGGGAGGAACTAGGACTATTTTGTTAATATGAAGTATCCATACTACCTGTGAAGCAATAGAAGATTATTTGAAAGTGGCCCTGGCTGGTGTGGCTCAGTGGACTGAGTGCCAGCCTGGGAACCAAAGGGTTGCCAGTTCAATTCCCAGACAGGGCACAAGCCAGGGTTGACAGCCAAAGACCCCAATAGGGGGTGCATGAGAGGCAACCACACATTGATGTTTCTCCCTCCCTCCCCCTCTGTCTAAAAATAAATAAAATCTTTTTATAAAAAGATTATTTGAAAGTGGACTTAAATTAGTTGTAAATGTATATCAAAAAGTCTAGGGTAGCCACTAAAAAAAAAAGTATAATATATGCTAAGAAAAGGAAGATAGTAAAATCATATAAATACTCAATTAAAACCACGAAAGAAAAAAGAGGAAGACAAAAATAGGATGAAAGGATAAGGGAAACAAATAGAAAACAGGAGTAAATATGATGATATTAATCCAACTATATAGTTACTTTGAGTATCAGTAGTGTAAATACACCAATTAAAAGACAAATATTGTAAAATGAACAAAAAACAAGACCCAACTATGTTATCTACAAGAAACCCACTTTAAATGTAAAGATACAAACAGATTAAAACTGAAGAGATGGAAAAAATAAAAGTAAAGTGATGGAGAAAAATATACCATGTTAACACACACAGACACACACAATGGAGTATTATTCAGCCTTTAAAAAGGAAATTCTGCCATCTGTAACAACATGGATGAACCCAGGGGATACTGTGCTAAATGAGGTAAGTCAGACAAAGTGAGACAAGTGTTGCACAATCACACACACATGTGGAATCCAAAAAGAGAAGGCAAACTCACAGTAACAGAGTTGAGTGGTCATTACTGGGGCTGGTGGGGAGGAAGGGAGACTTCGGTCAAAGGGCAGAAACTCTGGGTTAGAACACCACACTGGAGACATGTGTGCAGCATGATGGCTGTAGTCGATGGCAACACATTGTACACCTGCTATTTGCTAAGAAAGTAGAGCTCAAGTGTTGTTACCACAAAGAAAAAAGGTAAAGATGTGAGGCGATGAACCATTTGTGGAAATTAATTCACGATGTATACATATACATATCAAAACATCATATTGTACTTATTAAGTGTATATGATTTTTATTGATCCATCATACCTCAATAAAGCTTGGAATATTTTTTAAAAATAAAGCAGAAACAGCTACATTAATTTTGGGCAGCACAGCCTTCACAGCAACAAAACTTGTCAGGGATAAAGAGGGACATTACACAACGATACAAGGAGTCAGTTCTCCAAGACAACATAACAATCTCTCCTTTTAGCTGTTCTAACACCTCATTTCTAACATAGGGGAGGGGTACCCACATCAACAAACAGTTCTCAGATATAAGCAGGGTATCCAAAAATTCAGCTTAGTTCTGACACTATCTGCCCAGAGACAATATCAGATTCCACAGGCTGGGGTTCAGTACTGCACGCCTGCACGCCGCCAGGCTCCCTTCAGGTGCCAGCTGCATCAACACCTCTGACCGACCACTTGTAAATCAGAGGGTCCCACAACTTCTCCTTGGGTTTAATTAATGTGCTGGACTGGCCACAGAACTCAGAGAAACGTGTTACTTACTAGATCGCCAGTTCATTATAAAGGGATAATGTTAGTGTCGGCAGCTACGAAGGTATTAACAAAAGAGAAGGGAGAAAACTGGCTTAGCCTGATGAAATTGAGAAAATACAGTTTCACAGACACTCCAGGGAATACCTGGAATTGCTCCATCAAATGGATTAACCTGAGTGGGCAGAAAACACTAGGTTTCCCAGCAGAAGCAGAAATCAAGAAAAAAAATCCCATTCAATAGCAAAAAGAAAAATAAAATATCTGGGAATAAATCTAACTAAGGAGGTAAAAGACCTGTATGCAGAAAACTACACAACACTGAAGAAAGAAATCAAGGAAGACACAAACTAATGGAAACATATACTGTGTTCATGGATTGGAAGAATTATCATCATCAAAATGTCCATACTACCCAAAGCAATTTACAGATTCAATGCAATACCTATTAAAGTAACAATGGCATATTTCACATAGAACAAACACTTCAAAAATTTATATGGAACCATAAAAGACCCCAAATAGCAGCTGCAATTTTGAGAAAGAAGAACAAAGCAGGAAGGATCACAATACCTGATACCAAACTGTATTACAGGGCCACTGTAATCAAAACAGCCTGGTACTGGCATAAAAACAGACACATAGACCAATGGAATAGAACAGAGAGCCCAGAAATAAACCCAAGTTTCTACAGGCGATTAATATTTGACAAAGGGGGCAGCAACATAAAATGGAGTAAAAATAGCCTCTTCAACAAATGGTGTTGGGAGAACTGGACAGCTATGTGCAAAAAAATGAAACTTGAGCACCAACTTACACCATACACCAAAATAAATTCAAGGTGGATAAAAAACTTAAATATAAGCCATGACACCATTAAAGTCCTAGAGGAGAACATCGGCAGGAATATATCAGATATTTCACGCAGCAACATTTTTACTGATATGTCCCCTAGAGCAAGGGACATAAAGGAAAGAATAAACAAATGGGATCTCATCAAAATTAAAAGCTTTTGCACGGCTAAAGAAAACAGTATTAAGATAAAAAGAGAACCAACTGTAAGGGGAAACATATTTGCCAATGATATCTTAGACAAAGGTTTAATCTCCAAAACATACAAAGAACTAACACAACTCCGCTCTAAGAAGACAAGCAACCCAATTAAAAAGTGGGCAAAGGACTTGAACAGACATTTCTCCAAGGAGGACATACAGAGGATCCAGAGACACATGAAAATATGCTCAATATCACTAGCTATCAGAGACATGAAAATTAAAACCACAGTGAGATACCACTTCATGCCAGTCAGAATGGCTATCATAAAAAAAGCAACAAACAACAAATGTTGGCAAGGTTGTGGGGAAAAGGGGACCCTAGTTCACTGTTGGTGGGATTGCAGACTGGTACAACCACTATGGAAAACAGTATGGAATTTTCTAAGAAAACTAAAAATGAATATGCCTTTTGACCCAGCCATTCCACTGTTAGTATATCCTAAGAACCCCGAAACACCAATCCAAAAGAACCTATGCACCCCGATGTTCATAGCAGCACAATTTACAATAGCCAAGAGTTGGAAGCAACCTAGGTGCCTGTCAGTAAATGAATGGATCAAAAAACTATGGTACATTTACACAATGGAATTCTATGCAGCAGAAAGGAAGAAGGAGCTCCTTCTCTTTGCAACAGCATGGATGGAACTGGAAAGCATTATGCTGAGTGAAATGAGCCAGGCGGTGAAAGACAAATACCACATGATCTCACCTTTAACAGGAATCTGAACAACAAAACAAATAAACGAGTAAAATATAACCAAAGACACAGGCTGACAGTGTCCAGAAGGGAGAGGGGAGAGAATTTCAGGGGAATTTCAGGGGGAAAGGGGAAGGGTTTACAGGAACAAGTATAAAAGATGCATGGACAAAAAGTGGGGGGTGAAAATGGGAGGGAGTAGGGAGGGTTGGGTGGGGTGGGATGGGATGGGAGTAAAAGACAGAAAACTGTACTTGAACAATAATTAAATTTAAAAATGCTTTTTAAAGTATTATTGTTTAGAATATTATTAAAAAATTAAAAATAAAAATTCTCAAAAAAAAAGAAAGAAAACACTAGGTTTCCAATCATCCCAGGAAACAAGTGGCCAGTTCCCCCAGATCAGGAGGGGGAAGGAAGAGATGCATGAGGAGGTCCTTCTGCTCTGAGGGAGGCACAGTAACAGCCAAGATGGCAACCATAAAGGATAGGAGACACACCTGAGAAAATCTGGGAAAAAGATTGGATAGGCTTGGATAAGATAAGGATGCAAGCCCAGGAAAAGCCAAAAAAGAGATTGGACAATTGGAAAGAAAGCCTGCTCTCTCCCAAGCCCAAGGAAATACAAGGAAGCCTGAAAAAGGCCCCAGTCTCTTTAGCAGCTGCACAGGCTAAAGCACAGCACCCATCAAGGGCTGGACGCAGACAGAGGCTGAACTAGATTACTGGAGCCTCAGATGCCAGGGTAATGGCACAGCAGCCCTGGGCCCTAGCCCTCCTTCTGGGCTTGGTGGGGACAAGTGTGAACCTGCAGCCCTGGGCATTGGGACCAGCACCCCCCCAACCCCCGGCAGCAGAACCCTCAGGAGCAGAACCAATGCACAGAACCCAACATAGTAGCCTCGTCAGGATAAGAACTCCCTCCTGCTGCAGTGGCCACATCGTACAGCAGTGGCCACATTGTGCAGCAGTAGCTGACTTGCATGGAAGTGTTCACACATAAAACAGGTGACTATCCCCACAAATGTTTTAAAAGCAAGTAGAGAATTAGGAGGCACAATCTCTTGGATTTCTTTGGACTCTGAGTCTCCAACCCTATAGTCATAAATACCTTACTAGTAGTAGGTAGTATCTTCAAACCCTTTCAGAAATTGTCTCCTTTGTCCTCTCACTTCTACCTGAGTAACCCCCACATTTCCCAATAATGGAACTTTGGANGGGCTGGACGCAGACAGAGGCTGAACTAGATTACTGGAGCCTCAGATGCCAGGGTAATGGCACAGCAGCCCTGGGCCCTAGCCCTCCTTCTGGGCTTGGTGGGGACAAGTGTGAACCTGCAGCCCTGGGCATTGGGACCAGCACCCCCCCAACCCCCGGCAGCAGAACCCTCAGGAGCAGAACCAATGCACAGAACCCAACATAGTAGCCTCGTCAGGGTAAGAACTCCCTCCTGCTGCAGTGGCCACATCGTACTGCAGTAGCTGACTTGCATGGAAGTGTTCACACATAAAACAGGTGACTATCCCCACAAATGTTTTAAAAGCAAGTAGAGAATTGGGAGGCACAATCTCTTGGATTTCTTTGGACTCTGAGTCTCCAACCCTATAGTCATAAATACCTTACTAGTAGTAGGTAGTATCTTCAAACCCTTCCAGAAATTGTCTCCTTTGTTCTCTCACTTCTACCTGAGTAACCCCCACATTTCCCAATAATGGAACTTTAGTTGCTTTTCTACTGAGATACCATGAACACTTACCCGAGTTTCTGCAGCTTACATTGTGGATGCTTGGCTTTTTCACATAGCATTCTAACTCCTGAGTCGCCCAGGGCATTTTCCCCCACGTAGAGTCTGGTCAGGGACTGGCTGGTGGTCAGGATGGAAGCGAGATCTACACAGCAGTCTGACGTGAGACAGCAGTTGATCAACCTTCAGCAGAGATGGCAGAATGTCAACATACCTGTCACCCACTCTGCTGTGAACCCAGAAGCATGTGTCCTGCCCCCATCTCTAGTCCAAGACACACACAGGGAGAGTACATCCAAGCTCTACACTAGCTTTTGGTTTCCTTTTCTGCTTGTGACCTTCTAAGCCCAAGAAGCTTCTTCAACATCTCCTCAGCTCCCAACATTTATTATTGTGCTGAATATGTACAACATACAGCTTGTCGTCATGACCCTTTTTAACCGTACAGCTCAGTGGCATTAAGCATATTCACATTGTTATGCAACCATCCCCATAGTCCGTCTCCAGAACTTCTCCATCTTCCCAAACTGACCCTGGCCCCTTGAAACAAGAATCCCCAGTTCTCCTCCCCAGCCCCTGGCACCCACCCCTCTGCTTTCTGTCTCTATGACTCACACCACTTTAGGGGCCTCATTTGTGTAAGTGGGTCATACAGAATTTGTCCTGTTGTGTCTGGCTTATTTTACTTAGTATAATGTCCTCAAGGTTTTCCCGTGTTGTACCATGTGTCAGAATTCCTTTTAAGACTGTATTTGTGTATATATCACATTTTAAAAATCTATTTATCCATCTATGGGCACTTGGGTTGCCTTCACCCTTTGGCTATTGCAAATAACACTGCTGTGGACATGGGTGTACAAATACCTGTTTGAATGCCTCATTTCAAGTCCTTGGGATAGATCCCCAGACTTGAAATGGCTAAATCATTTGGTAATTCTATGTTTAATTTTTTTAAGGAACTGACACACTGTTTCCCACAGCAGCTGGGCCATTTAACATTCCCACCAGCTACATGTAAGGTTTCTAATTTCCCCACCAGCACATGTTGTTTTCTGATTTGGTTTGGTTTATAATAACCATCCTAATGGATGTAAATCAACCCAATCATTTTTAAGTGCTTTATTTTCTACTTTGAAATACAAGTTGCGAAGGGCCACAGACAATCAGGTGTCTGTGTTGCTTCAGCATCACCTGTCCTGGTCAGTGCAGAGGCCAGGGGCCTGTCTCTGCTCTGGAAGAGTCCCAAGACCCTTCTAGAGCAGTGCTTACACTGGCTGTGTATTTTCAGTGGGGCTGTGAATACTTTTAAAGCAACATAATTCCTTTGACTGAGTTTCCCATCCAGGGCTCAGTATGTGGCCTTTCCCCCAGCAACACTACCTGACTAACACCCAGAGGTGAGCCAAGGCCGACCGTCTGCCCACAAGCGCCCAACCTGAAGCTCACTGAAGCCTCAGCTCACTCACCACAGTTTCTCCAGGGGGCAGGAGGCACACCGCAGTCCCACACACAGGAGCCGCAGCCCACGCCGCGTCAGGGCGTTGTGGCTCAGGTCCAGCTCCAACAGCGTCAGGGAGCCACTCAGCGCGGTGGCAAGGTGGGTGCAGCAGAGGTGGGAAAGGTGGCACCGCCTCAACCTGGGCCAAGCACACGAGCAAACATGTCAGAACGCAGATCGCACATCCCCTGTGCTGCCTTCCGTCTGCGTGAGTGTTTGGAGCCTAAACAGGCCCTGTGTTCTCATGTTACAAAGGGAAAATAATCATGAATTTAAGTGTCATCTTATCAGAACCTGAATATGGCCCAAGACATACAGGGAAGGGACACGCTGCTGAGCCCCTGGCAGTGAACTCTCTTCCTCAACAATGGTCAGGTGTCGAATGCGTAAGCGGCACGTTCCTGTTCTATAGATAAAAAGGGCAGTGAACTCCCTCACACAAACGCTGAGCTTCCTAGGGGCCATCGCCTTCTCTCTGCCCACCTCATCCTGCTGTTCTGCTTAGTGCTTCCATCCCAGATCCCATCCACACAGAGGGAGCAAGAGGCTGCTTCTTGATTTGTTTTACACCGACACATGTGCACACACTCACATACATGCTCACACTCACATGTGTGCATGCGTGGACACACGCACTACAACAATAACAATGATTTGTGCTTGTTGTAGGAACAAGAACAATAAACAGCTCAGCTCCTTTCCACGCCAGCAGTGCAGCTGTCCCAGAACTTTCTGGACCCCCTACCTTCTTTCCCACCTCCACACCAGCTCCAGGAGCAAGTGGACAGTTAAACCTGTATTTACCTGCAAAGCACCTCATCACCACCCATGTGTCCCTGCTCATGTCTCTGTCCCTGGAATCCCACAGGGACACCCACAGGGGCAGTGGGGATAGAAGCAGCGGCAGGGGGTGGGGAGCAGAGAGTCAGGGAAGTGCCAAACCCAGCCAGGGCCTTCAAAGCCAAAATTACAAAGATTTGTAATTTATCAAAAGAGCAAAGTGCAAAAGCATTTAAGAGAGTGGAATGTCATGATGAAGGTAGAATCACCTCTCTGATTTCTGCCCTGACAAGGGTTGGAGGGAGAGCAAACAGCTGGTCTCCCTTCAGTGCATACTTCTGAGCAGAAACATGCACCCAGACGCCACTCAGTCACTGCGAGGAAAGGGCCAGACCCACACAAACCCTGCCTGGGAAGCCGCTGGTCTCGGAAGCCATCACACTGTCCAGGCAAGTGGCTGTGGTTGTTGGGCCTGAGCTGATGGAGTGAGGATGAGGAAAGGGGACCATGGCTGGTAAAGGAGGTAAAACTGAGAAGACTGGGGATGGGGTGGGTATGATGAGCAAGAAAGAAGGAAGGCATTTGAGTGCTGGGCTGGTCACCATGCGGATGTATCATGGAGCAGAGCTGCAGGGACGGCCCAAACACCACGCGCTCCACTCGGGTGCACAAGCCTGATCTGTGGGTGGGCTCAAAGCACACACTCAGAACAAAGCTACCAGGGGTTTCTGAGGACAAGTCAATCCACAAAAAATGTGCTCAGGGGCTCCAGCCTTCTCTGTATGTGATGAAACTCTCAGATTCCCACCCATAAGCATGACCTGTGAGGAAACGGAAGACACCGGAGATCATACCTTTTTATCACCTGTTTTCAGTTATCTGATGCTTCCTAAGTAACCAGACTCCAATCCATTCTGCCTTCTCCCTTGTCATGTGCTGAACTGTGTCCCCCACAAAAAAATTCACACAGTGATGTCTTAACCTCTAGGACCTCAGAATGTGGCTGCATTTGGAGATTGGGCCTTTAAAGAGGCAAGGGAGTTAACACAAGGTTACTAGAGTAGGCTCTAATCTGACACACCTGGCATCCTCTTAATGCCCGGAGGAAGACACCAGCCACACCCGAGGAGACAGGCCTCGGAGGGAGGTGGCCCTCCACACACCTTCGCCTCACACTTCCAGCCTCCAGGGCTGTGGGAAATAAGTGTCTGTTGTTTAAGCCCCGGGCCTGTGGCACATGTGATGGAGGCCCTAAGAAACCAAGAACCACTGATCCGGCCCCTGACATCTTCGTCCAGCCCTCTCTCTCGCTGACACACACACACACACACACACACACGCACACGCGCGCACACACACACGCGCACACACGCACGCACACACAGGTCCTTACCATAATCTCTGAATGTTACAGCCAGGATTCTGGAGCATTTCACACAATATCTTCACCCCTGCATCCCCCAGAGGATTGTCACTGAGGTTCAGGTCCGTGAGGTTCTGCTTTGTGCTCAGGACGGAGAAGAGGCCCTGGCAAAAACTGGAAGGGAGACAGCAGTTTGCCACCCTAGAAATTGGAAGGAAGGAGTAAAGTGAGAAGAAAATCAGCCTGTAAGGACAGCAAACAAGCTAAGGGGCCAGGAGTGGCTGGCACCCGCTGAGACAATGGCCTCCCAGTGATGAGAAATGAGTCAGCGAACCACAGGCTGTCCACCGAGGAGGAGAAGGGGCAGGGACCTGGGTTGAGACTGCTCTGCGCATAACACAGAGATAGTGTGAGCCGGTGACTCTGGCTGACTGCAAACCCCCTGTGGCCCTCCTTCAGGTGCCCCCCTCACCCCATCCACTGCCAGCCCCCGTGACTGAACTGTCCCTCTGCTAAGTGACGCAGAGACCAGTTCTCACCCCAGCCACACGAGGGTGGCAGAGTGTTCTCAAAGGTCCCTAGGCCAGGCAACACCCTGGGAATAATGTGGACCAGACTCATCAGTATTTCTAAGACTTCCTGGTGACTCCAATGTACAGTCTCATTCAAATACAGACTCTGACTCCATGGGAGTCAGAGGATTGGACCCTCTAGGACTGGACCAGCACTTCTAACTGGCACTGGGTGGGTGCCTCTGCCGTGGTCCCTAGAAGGTTCTAGGACACACGAAGCAAGTACCTGCCCTCAGAGGAAGGGAGCTGGAATCTGGAGAAACAATGGCAGGCTTTCCACCCTGCGCATCTCTATGGGTCTTTATGAGCTTCCTCACAGCCGTGCAGGCTTGGTCAGGCCTCTTGTTTTCTCAGCCTTGCTTTTAGGCCTCCAGTGAGTGGGTCTCCTTCTCTCACTCCCTCTCTCCACCTTCCCTATATTCTTTCTAGCTACTCAAAACTACTTGCCACCATGGCAATGTATCTTGCTTTCCCACCTCCCACCCTCTGAGCCTTCTCACACCCCATCCTTCAGGCGCAGCCAGCTGGGGGCTCCTCTTGGAACCTCAGGTGCGTTCTTGCCATAGCCCAACTTCCTCAGTCTGCCTGAGACTCCCAACTGTCCCCACACGGGAACCTTAAGTTGCTGTGAGCAGGACCTGGGTCTTAGCCACTGCTGAAGCCCCAGGGGGTTGGCCCTTGGAAACCAAACAGTAAAGGTGCTGGAGAGGCAGAGAAAAGGAGTTGAAAATTTATTGCTGCTGATGGAAGGGTCCAGCCTCCATTCTCCTTCATTTTGTCCCGTGTCTAGTGTCTCCTACAGAGGTCACACCCATGCCCTCACAGAGCAGCCACTTCCCACAGCTTCTGGGGCTGTGGCAGTCCCTGGGGGGACTTCAGAAGTCAGGTAACAGCTGCTCCACTGCCCGCCAGTGCAGCCTTGGGTGCCCAACCCCCGCACATGGGCAAACACCCTGAAGGGGGCACTGCTGGTGGCCGCTGCCTGGTTGCAAGCACAGTGTGGGGCCTTGGAGCGCTCTCTCCCCTCTAGCCCTGTTTTCCTCAGTTTCCCCTTGTCACATTTGTGCAATGAAGCCCTGTCCCTCCCCATTGCCTCCTGCCCACACTCTTCCTCAGAACACATTCACGTGTTGTTCTCCCCAGACCCACTGCCCAAATCCCTCTCCCTCCTCTCCACTCACCCCCACCCATCCCCCATCTGTCAAGCCACAGACTTCACCCAGAGAGACCTCCCCCGGTGTCCAGCGTGGGAGGGCCCTCTGTCCTCTGTGACCCTGGGGCAGAGTCGCTGGGCTGCATTTGCCTTTTTGGTATTGACTGGCTATTATCACACTAGACTCCAAGTGGACTGCAAGCAACTTGAGACTATAAACATTTTTACTCAGTTCCCTATTGCTTCCTTGGCTTTTTCTCACCCCACTTATCCAGCTACCCTTGTTCTACTGGTCAGTCTCTACCAATGAAGGGATCTACTGGAGATGGTGGTGGCTGCAGTATTGCAGAGCTGTGGCAACTGCATTTGAAAGACAATTGAGAAGCAGGAAGAAGGAGAAAGTGCCAAGAGAAAGGTGGTGGGAAAGTGGAGGGCGGGCTCTACCGCCTGCCTGAATCCAGTCTCCTTACCGATGAGAGGAGGTGGAATGAGGGCCTGGGATGACACACGGGTCCATGTTGGAGTGTCGAGCTGCCTCCTCCTCCTCCTCCTCTTCCTCCTCTTTGGGCGAGTTATGGAGCCACCTCAGGGAAAGGAATTGCACACTAGGACAGTTCTTGATGCAGAAAGAAGAAACCACGTGATCCATCCTGGTGGAGAGACTGATCTCCATTCTGGGGAAGTAGCACATGGCCTTGCGCACGAAGTCTGCCTCTTGCATCTCGTACAAGCAGTAGAACAGCTCCAGCTGGCTGGGCTGCATCCGAAGGGTTGGGGCCTTGGCTTGGACCTCGATCCACCTCAGCAGCTCCAGCCTGATGTGCTGGGAGATCTTACAACTCAGCTTCCTCTCCAAGTAGGAGGTTCTCTCCTGGTTTATGAGGCCAAAGAGGAAACGAACAACAAAAATCAGATACCCCTTTTCAAACTTGCCATAGTTTTCAAGAAGGACTCTCACATCTCGGCTGGGGAGCTCACAAGGACTCTGTGGTGTGTTCTTGGTCCCCCACTGCTCCTCCTCCTCCAGCAAGTAGTACATGGCAGCAAAGAACTCCTGGAAAGTCATGTGTATGAAGCTGTAGAACTTCTCACAGTCTACCTCCTTCTGGAATAGGTTCACCCTCAGGAACGCAGACACATCGGCCTTCTGCAGGCCGTGATTCCTGAGGTCACCCTCCTCAAACAGGATCTTCTGGTTCCATATTCCATCTGCAGCCAATGAGCAGAGGCCCCGAAGATTGGCAGAGACATGCTGCCTCTGGTTCCCTGCTCGTGACTGCAACAGGCTGGAGAGGAAGAAGATGTATACTGCGGTGGTGGTCTTAGAGGTCTGGGTGACACTCTTGCCACTGTCCATCTGCTGTTTCAGCCCAGTGCACACAATCCAGCAGACCAGGGGGATGAAGCACATGGTGAAAAGGACGTCATTCTCCTGGATCAGCCTAAAGGCTTCCCAGGCCTGCTGCTCATCAGAGAAGTATTTAAAGAAATATTCCTTCTTCTTGGCCTCTGAGAAACCCAGAATCTCCACATGCCGTGGACGGTCCAGCAGGTGGTGCAGCTTCTCCAGAGCCACAGGCCTCGTGGTGATGAGCAGTGAGGCCTCGGGGAGCAGCTTCTTTCTGATGAGGCTGCTTAGGACAATGTCCACACGCTGCACCTCCTGCCAGTCTGCACAGAGCACCTCTGCACGCTCATCAAAGGCTCCCTGCAGCTCGTCGAAGCCATCCATAAGGAAAAGGATCCTGGCCGGCTTCCTCATGATCTTGCATAGGGGAGGGTTGGGGTCAGGGCAGCAGCTGGCCATCAGGTCCCCCAGGCTCCTGCATGTCCCCAGGCTCACCTCCCGGCAGTGGATATAGAACAGGTAGTCAAACCTGTCCTGGTACAGTTTCTCTGACGCCCAGTCTAGCATGATCTTCCTGGCCAGAATTGTCTTGCCGATGCCCGCTGAGCCCTGGAATACCACTGTGTGCACAGGCTCTGAGTGAGGGTCCTCAGGCTCAAACAGCAACTCCAAGTTTATGGAACTAAGAGGGCTGTCCTGCATCTGGGCCACAGTCCTGCCAATGGCCATGAATTCCTGCTCCCGTTCCTGCTGGCTTGGGTACTCCTTGACAAGCCGCAGCCTGGTATAGCGCTTATAGAGGTTCACACTCTCCCCCAGACGGGCATTCCTGTCTTTGATGCACTGGAATCTGCTTCTCACATGATTTCTGTATTTCTTACAGTAATCTATGGCAGAGACAGAAAGTGAGACTCTGGGAGAAGCCCAAGCACATCCCCCTGAGATGAGCTCTCTAGAGAGGCCTGTCATTCCTAGGGAGTGGTGGCTGGAGCTAAGAAATGGGGGTGCAGTTCCTCTCCACAACCGGGTATAATTCTGGGGTGTCAACATTTTTCTATACACAGTTAAGCAGAAGAACAGCCAAAAGCCTGGGTGCTGCCCCCAACCAGAATATCATTTTTTTAAAGATTTTATTTATTTATTTTTAGAAAGAGGGGAAGGGAAGGAGAAGGAGATGGAAACATCAATGCGTTGTTGCCTCTCACACACCTCCTGCTGGGGACTTGGCCTGCAACCCAGGCATGTGCCCTGACTGGGAGTTGAACTGGCGACCCCTTGGTTCACCGGCCATCACTCAAGCCACTGAGCTACACCAGCCATGGCCAGAAAGTCATTTTTATGTAATGTTACTCCCTTAGCTAGTCCAAAGCCCATGCCTTTTAAAATCCAAAACTCTCAATGGTCTCCCCTTGGTTTGGGTACTGCATTGGGTACAATGAGGACATTGTACCATACCCTCAGCTATCAGGATTTCCTGAACAGGGCCTTTGCACCTCAAGGAGCAGAAGCCCTCCAGGCAACCTGCCCCCCAGCTTCCCAAGGCCTCCCAGATGAAATCTTCAAACCCAGTGAAAAACACCACCCCCATGGTTACCTTTCTTTTTTTTGCAAATAGAGATTCTGGAAAGGTACCCCAGTAGGCCCATCCATTCCTCTTCAAGGCTGTCTTCCCGGCATACCACAGACACCTGGGCACTATCTGAAAACAAAGGAAAAACATGCCAACTGTCAAAAACTAGGACTCCTGACTAGGATGATGTCACTGAGACCCCACACCAGGCACAAGTCAAAGGCCCCTGCCAGGACATCAGTCAAACCAAAACACAGCTCAGAGTTGCAGGCAGCAGGTGTGCTGGCCAGGGGACATGCCCGTGGTCCTAACTTCAAAGCCAGGGCACTGATCCACCCTCTAAGCATCATGTGCCCACAGAATCCAGTCTCTGAATCTCCCTCCCAGGCCCAGAAAGCAACCAGTACACATGTGCAGCAGCAGGTTTCTCTGTTCCTCGCGTGTCTGTGGCTGTCTCCCCTACCCCCAGTGGTCTGGTGTGGGGGTCTCTTCATGCTCACCAGTATCCCCAAGGTGGCCAAGGGCCAGCAGGATCACCCTTCCCTGACCCCAAATGCCTGAAATCCATTGTACCCACATTCTGGGTCTTCAAGAGGGAGAGTTACCAATGTGGTTTGTGTCTAACTTGGTGGTATAGAATTCTGGCTGCCTTTAGATTCACCTATGAAGCTTTAAAAATACTGTATCCATGGCTTCACTCCCATGACTCTTTTTCAGGCACCATTATATTCTTGAACTCCAACCTGCACCTGCAGTTGGGAATCACAGATCTGAACAGTG
This sequence comes from Sturnira hondurensis, assembly GCF_014824575.4. NCBI lineage: Eukaryota > Metazoa > Chordata > Mammalia > Chiroptera > Phyllostomidae > Sturnira > Sturnira hondurensis. Next base: position 141,166 of record NW_028097436.1, on the reverse strand, counting down.
ACTAAATGACGCATTTCAAAGAGGCGTTTCCCAGGAGAAACTTAGACACAGTAGAGTGAGAGCAAGGCACCAGGGGAAGCACGCAGGGTAGATGCCTGTGGGTGGGCAGGAGCCCATGGGCGCAGGAGGGAGTGCTAATAGACCTCTCCTTGTCCTGAGGGCAAATGCTACTGGTAGCCTGGTCACAAAACAAAATCCGCATTAACTCAAAGCAAAACCACAGCTTACCTCTTACCTAAAGCCTGACTCTAGCCACTCTTCCCACCCCCAAAAAAGTTCTGACCCTGGTCATAATCCTTCCACCTCAAAAACCACATGTGGGAGCCAAGATGTCCCAGTGGTTATGAGCCAGGCTTGGGCCACAGATTCACCTGGCCTAGGCCCTGATGAGGACACAGCCCTGGGCAACAAGCATTTCTTACAGGCTCACTTCACATTGCTAGGCAGCCAATTTCAGGATTCTTGCAAAAACTAAAAATCTGTGCCCATTGAATAATGGTTTTCCACTCCCCTCTCCCTGGAGCCCTTGCAACAACCTCTTTCTGTGTCTGCGAACTTGACTCCTCTGTGTGTCTCTTATACATGAATCATATCGTTGTTTCCGTGAGGCTGGCATATTGCATTTAGTGCAATAAAATGGAAAATTCATTTGAAAGTGCTGGCCTCATGGGGTTCTTGTGAGAAATTATCAAAATCCATAAAAACTGCAAGTAGGATTCACTTGAATTTGGTTACTAAACATGTGATTACAATTGTGTCATCACATGCACTTTGTAACACCCACTGCTATGTACCCTCCTCACATTCTCCAGCGTTTTCTCTTCCTTGTCACACCCATGTTGCTTCGCCACCTCACCTCGCTTCCTCTGACCTGCTGCATCATTGAAATGCCCCCTTTCTACTAGCTCAACACCAGCAGTCTGTGACTTTCTAGATTTCTCTGAGACCGCCTTGTGCCCTTCCCTTGTTGAGGAAACCAAGCTGCTCCCGCCCTGTCTACACTCCCAAAGGAGCATCCTGAGAGGCTTCTCACACACTTTGCACACTCTGCAAGTGGGCAGACTGTGCCAGAGGTTCCAGCTGGTGGGCCATGCGAGCAGACACAGAAGGAGCTGCAGGCAGAGTTGCAGCAAGTTTCAGATGCAGGAGAGATGTAGATAAAGTGGGACTAATCAGGGAAGCTTCCTAGGAGTATGTGAACCCTGACCTGGGTTTCTAAAGGAGTTAGATAAAAGCAAACTGCTTTCTTCCACCTTCTCATAGCACAATCATGAGAGGAAAAAAGAGAATGAAACTGAGAAAAATAAAAGAAATGATTAAAAACAAACACATCAACTTTGATGCATCAAAAGCTACCATTAACATGAAATAGAGAACAGGCTGACAGTGACCAGAGGGGAAAGGGGAGGGAATTTCAGGGGAAATAGGGGAGGGATTTAAAAGAACATATATAAAGGATACATGGACAACAACTGAGAAGGGTGGAAATGGGAGGGAGCGGGGGAGCACGGGGGGTGGGATGGGATGGGAGTAATAGACAGAAAACTGTGCTTGAAAAATAATTAAATTTTAAAAAATTGGGGGGGGGAAGCTACCATTAACAGAGTAAAAAGGCAACACATGGATGAAATGGGAGAAATTATTTGCAAATCATATGTCTGATAGGGGCTTAGTATCCAGAATATATAAAGAGCTTCTTCAAGCCAACAACAAAAAATAAGCAACTCAATTAAAACACGGGAAAGGGGATTGAATAGACTTTTCTTCAAAGATAAATGGCCAAGAAGCTCATGAAAAGGCACTCCATATCTCCAGTCAATAGGGAAATGCAAATCAAACACCTTTGCAATATCATCTCACACCAACTAGGAAAGCTACAACAACAACAACAACAAAAAACAATACATAAAATGAGTGTTGGCAAGGATGTGGAGAAATTAGAACCTTAGTGCACTGTTGGTGGGAATGTAAAATGGTGCAGTCACTGTGGAAAACAGTGTAACAGTTCCTCAAAAAAAATGAAACATAGAATTACCATGTAATTCAATAATTCCACTTCTGGGCATACACCTAAAAGAACTAAAAGCAGGGTCTCAAAGAAATGTGTACACCCATGTTCATAGCATCGTTATTCACAATAATGAAAAGCTAGAAGCAGCCTGAATGTCCACTGATAGGTGAATATATAAAGAATATGTGGTATATACTTACCGTGGAATATTACTCTGACTTAAAAAGGAATGAAATCTTGTCCTATATGACAACATGAATGAAGATTGAAGACTTTATGCTAAATGAAATAAGCCAGCCACACTAAAAGGCAAGTCCTATACGATTCCACTTACATGATGTCCCTAGAGGAGTCAAATTCATAGAGAGACAAAGAGTAGATGTTGGGTGCTAGGGGTTGGGGGAAGGGGCTGGGGAATTGTTGTTTCGTGGAGACAGAGCTTTGCCAGGTGGAAAAGCATTCTGGTGATGGATTGTATAGCAACATGAATGTGTTGAACACTCCTGAAACATACACTTAACGATGGCTAAGATGGTAAATTTTATGTTATGTATATCTTATCGAATTAAAACAAACTCTTTTTTCCTTGTACTCACCCCACTCTGGCTCATCCCTCTTGGCTTTCTCATAAAGGTCTCTCCTGTTGATCGCAGCAAAAATCCAGACTGCCATGCCCCATGCCTTCTGCTCCCCATTGAAGTCGATCATGAGGGTGGCTAGATCCACGGGGTCTGCTTTCTCTGTCTGGCCCCGGGGGAGCGCAGTGCAGCCCTTCTGAGGGGGATAGTCTTCTAAGTGCATCTTGAATTTCTTCAAGTCCATGTCCTCCAGGTCCTCCAGGTAGTGGGCCAGCTTGCAGCGGACACTTGCCATGCCTATCTGCAGCCCTGGTCAGGGCCTTAGGGCATAGGTCCAGCTGGGAAGTGGGGGTGGAAACAGCCTATGGGTAAGGAGAGTAAAAGGACAAAAAGGCCCCTTTCAGGCCCCCTTTACCAGAGCTAGCTATCTCTTCCTTGAGCCCATCTGGCATAATTAACTGTTGTTTCTCTGAGCTCCTATTCTCAGGACTGGAGAGAATACTAAAAGCATCCCCCATGCAGGTGCTTTGAAACTGACACAAACAGGACATGCCAGACCAGAGCATCCAGACCCCGAACCCAAAGATAACAGCAGAACAAACTGAAGCCTGCATGATCAGCCTGAAACCTCCTGATTTACAACTAATCGCCATGAATACCCAGCTGCAGCCCCCTCCCCCTTTATCACCCAATAAAAGCCCACAGTGCTAACTTTTTGCTGCTGGTGTACCTCTCCACACCAAGCCCCTTTCCCCTCTGGGAAAGTCAATAAAACTTTGCTCTCTGCATTTCTTCTCTTTGTGAATTCTTCCATAGCCCACGTCACCAGCCACCCCAACAAAGAGTCTCTTTCAAAGTCTATCCTCAGAGAGAACTACATGATCAAAAAGTCAGAAGACTGAAAGGAAATACATCACTGAACTGTAGTGAACTTCATCTGCAGTTCTGAAAAGTGAGCCCAATGCCTATCAGACAGTTGTTCTCTCGGCTCAACTCAGGAGTGTCCTGAGCCAAGAAGGAAGACATCCCTGGTGGGAGAAATAATAATTAACCCAGAGACAGTCACACCAGCAGGGTAGTGGGTACCCAGGACACTGCATGGTGTCACCTCTGAGGGTCCCAGGACACTGCTGACTGGGCAACAATCTTGGGCAAACATGTCACTGTCCCTCAACTTTAGTTTCCTTGTCTATAAAATGACAGAGTAGAAAAAATGGTTATTAAGTTCCTTCCAACTGAAAGACTCCAGTTCCTTGTTTCTCTGTTGGCCCCAGAAAAGGAGATTGGGGAACAAAGGAGGAGAGCAGGAAGTGAGTAACTGTGATGATCCTGGAGAGATGGGTGAAAGGGGAGAGTCCTAGATGCCCTCCAACAGCCCTCTGCAGGAGAGAGACTGCAGTGAGGCAGGACTTGGGTGCACAGGGGAACAAGGAACACACATCTTTCTAATGTGTCCTGTAAAATGTGTGATTGTGATCACTAGAGTATGTCACACTGACTGAAAGTGTCTCAGGAGCTAGGCATGGCTGATGCTTCCTCCCCCCTCACCTGCACAAGGCCCCCTGCATGAGGTGGATGAGCACCTCACCTACTACATGATGCAAGTGTAGACCAAGTCAGAGAGATAAGCCAGCAAGGGACAAAGCCAGGATGGAGACCAGACTCCTTGGTTTCTGAGTTCAGGCCCCTAACCCGTGCTTTTCACAGCCTGAAAAGGTGTGAGACTATTGGTTCCACCACTTAACTAGTTACCTCAGCCAGATTGGAACAGAAACGATCGAAAAAAATAAACAGTAGTTAAAAGGCAAAGACGCTCTCCCAGACTTTATCGCATGAAGACTCATTATCATATTCAACAACTCAGGCTTCCTAATTAGACTTCAAGTTGCACAAAGGCTAGAAATCAGCTCTTTCATTCTCTCACATCTCCTAGGTTTTGGATGGAGGGATGGACACATGACTTTGTTTGGGATCTATCCGTTCATATTACTGAGCTGAGAAAAGCTTATCCACCAAAGCCACAGACAACAACAGAGGGAATGGCCAGATGGCAATTCATGGTGCCCACCATTTGGTGCACGCCAACATGCTCATCACTCTGTCTTCTAGCTCCACTCTTGCCTCTCCACTTCTAACCTCCCATGTCTGTCCAAGTCCACCCCCTTATGTATTTGAGTGAGGGAGTGTTTTATCTTCACATAGACCCACTTGCTCACCAACCACTCCATCCACATCAGGACTCCAGCTCTCCTCCGGACTCCCCCACCGCAGACTCTTCCCTCTTCTGTCTCTTAGTTTGTGAGGATGCCCATCTCAGCCCTCCACTTGGCTAATCTGCAGGAGTCCAGAACACAAGCTGTGACACTGCTCCTGTCCCCACCCCATACCACAGAGGCACATAGAGCCCGCATAATGATAACAATACAAGAACATTCCAGAAATGGTGTTAAAAGACACACAGGAGGCTGACGGAAGAAATCCCTTGCAAGCTCTGGCCCTGGAAATACTCTCCCTATTCCTCCCCAGGCCCATGTGGCTACCCTGTTCCACAGAACTGGACTCACCCAGATGCTGGCATCAGGAACAGCCCAAGAGGAAGCTTGGTGAATTTATAGTCTAAGACGAAACTTAGCGAACTGTAGTTATTACAGCCCAGCAAGGTCAGGAAGGATGTGGTCTCAGCGTGGACTGAACAAGATTGCACCACAGGCAAAGGCAGAGACTAACTGACAGTTACTCACATCTCATGGGTTTTCCAGCCCAAGAGAACAGTGTTCTCCAAGTGGGGCCTGGATACAGCCACTGAAGTCTGGCCTCTCTCGACAGCCACCAGATGGTGGGATGGGTGAAGCAGGGCGGGAAGGTTCAGCACCTGTGTGAGTGTTGTAAGGACAGAGGAATGCAATGCGGATCCCCCCAGAGCTAATGAACAGGGGGTCCTGGGCTCTCTAAGATGTCACATGGTGGCTGTGGCAGGCAGTAGGGGTTCTCTCCATTGCCTGTTAATGTTTAACCATTTTATTGAGGTAAGTGTACCATGAAACCATCACCGTCAAGGCCAGAAACACATTTATCACCTCCCAAAGTGTCCTCTCTGATGATGATGACGACGACAATGACATATAAGTGTGATAAGGACACTGAACATAAGGTCTATCCTTTTAGCAAATGGTAATACACAATGCAGTATTATTCACTACAGGCACTATGCTGTGTAGTAGACCTCTGGGACTTTGACATCTTGTACAACAGAAACTTAAACTACCCTTTAACTAAAATGCCTTTTCTGGGCCCTGGCTGGTGTAGCTCTGTGGATTGAGCACAGACCTATGAAGCAAAGCGTCCCCGGTTTGGTTCCCAGGCAGGGCACATGCTTGGGTTGCAGGCCAGGCCCCCAGTAAGGGACACATGAGAGGCAACCACACATTGATGTTTCTCTCCCACTTTTTCTCCTTCCATTCCCCTCTCTGTAAAAATAAATAAATAAAATTTAAAAAATAATAAAATGCCTTCTCTGCCTCCTCCCAATGCTGGCAACTGCCATTCTACTCTATGTTTGGCTATTTCAGATTTCGTATATAAGAGTATTTGTCTTATTATTTTAGTTGGCATAATGCTCTCTAGGTCCATTCATGCTGTCACAAATGGCAAGATTTTATTCTTCTCATGCCTGTTTTTATGTCTTGGCTATTGCGAATAAGCTGCAATAAACATAGGAGCACAGATACCTCTCCAAAATCCTGATTTTATTTTTTTGGATAGGCACAGACTCCACTCCCCGAATCACCGACTCACTTATTTGGCTGACATTCATGGAGCACCTAGTGTGAGCCAGGCACTCTCACAAAGCTGGACAGCTCTGTGCTTCACCCAGGGAGCTGGGGGAGTAGCCCAGAGGCTGGTGTCCTGGCTCTCACAGTGGCTTCAGGACCACAGTCTGACAGTAGGATGAGTTCAAGAGAGTAGGGGGGTGTGGGGTACTGAGCACCCCAAGTGAGTTGATGGACTCTGGAGCAAAACCAAGTGTCCAAGTATAGCACAGCAGCAATTGGCAATTGACTCTGTCTCTTTATGCCTCGGTCTCCTCATCTATCAAATGGGACAAAAGTAACTGCCCTAAGGATTGAGCAAATAGATAAATATGAGGCCTTGGAAATGGACATGTCTGTCCAAGTCCTGGGCTCTCTAAGATGTCACATGGTGGCTGTGGCAGGCAGTAGGGGTTCTCTCCATTGCCTGTTAATTTTTTACCATTTTATTGAGGTAAGTGTACCATGAATCAGTGTACCTGATTCAGAGAAGCCAATCTGAGTGGCCAACTCCCCGTACTGCCGCTGTTGGAACTCCACATGGCTCGGGGATATGGGAGGGAGGCCTCTGCTTCTCCTGTGGCTGGGGTGGGAGAACAGCCAGGTCCCTCTCCTCCATGTCACTGGGGCCAGGTCCTGTGGGGGCAGTGAGAACCTTGGAGGCTGAGGCAGAGACAGCAGTAAGATCAACTTCCTAAGGGAAAGGGGTGCCTCATGCACCAGGAACAATGGGTTTTCTTTTTAGGAATGAGGGAACTTTCCCTTTCTCCTTCGTACCCTTCTATATAGTTAAATCTTTATTTTGTTGCCATGAACTTGCACTATTCAAACCAAACTAAAACAGTAAATGAAAACAACAAACTAAACAAGTGAAATTAACTAACACTGCTCCTTCAACATAAGCCCTAAAAGAAGTCCTCCCATTAAATGGTTATCAGGCCCCAACTGGTGTGGCTCAGTTGTTTGGGCGCTATCTTGCAAACTGAGATGTCACCAGTTCAATTCCCAGTCGGGACACATGCCTGGGTTGCAGGTTTGATCCCCAGCTGGGAACAATAGATGCTTCTCTCACACAGCAGTGTTTTCTCTCTCTTTCTCCATCCCTTCCCCTCTCTCTAAAAATAAATTTAAAAAATATTTTTATAAAACAACAAATGCTTATCAGAACCTGCCTGTGAAGGAGGCATGCTGTGCTACATGCATTTGTACAAATAAAGAAAGAGAAATTGAGTCAATTTAGGAGTTTTTAAGGATGCAGTCAACTAGTTAATGGTGAAATTGATACTTAAATTTGAGGGGTCTAACTTCTAGGATGAGATTTAATTTTTTGTTGTTGAATAATCAAAACAAATTGTGAATTATTTTTCCCTCTAGAACAATTATGTACTTTTCATGCTGTTCTAGTAATACGAGGTCTATCCAGAAGGTATCCAGCCATACACTATGGAAAATAGAGACATTTAGTGAAGAAGATCCAAGATACAAGAAACATTCTACATAAAACAATGACACTTCAGTCCCCTTCAGAGTAGGAACCTTGAAACCTCCCACAGCTCTCCTAATTGCCATCAGCTGTCCCATGTATTTTCCTGAATCTCATCAATGGTCTGAAATCTCTTCCCTTTCAAAAGGTGATTTAAGTTTCGGGAAAAGAGGGGACTTTCAGCCAAGATGGAGGCATAGGTAGACACAGTGTGCCTCCTCACACAACCAAAACAAGGACCGAAACAAATTTAAAAACAAAAAAAAACAGCCAGAACTGCCAGAAAATCGAACTGCATGGAAGTCTGACACACAAGGACTTAAAGAAGAAACATTCATCCAGACCATTAGGAGGGGCAGAGATGGGCAGCCAGGCAGAGAGGACTCAGGGCAAGGCAGCAGCTGGTGGACCCAGGAATGTGGTGGCTTGCAGACTGGGTGGTCCCACATTTGCGTGCAGTTTAACCAGGAGGAACAACTGGGAAGTGAGACAGACTGCACAACCCAGAGTTCTACCATGGGGAAATAAAGCCTCAAAGCCTCTGACTGAAAACACCTGTGGGTGTTGAGGCTGTAGCAGTAGGAGAAACTCCCAGCCTCACAGGAGAGTTTGTTGGAGAGACCCACGGTGTCCTAGAACGTACACAAGCCCACCCACCCAGGAATCAGCACCAGAAGGGCCCAATTTACTAGTGAGTAGTAGAGGAAGTGACTGAAAACCAGCAGAGAGCAGAGCAAGCGGCATTGTTCCCTCTTGGACCCCTCCCCCACATAGAGCATCACAACACATTGACGTGTGTTGCCCCACCCTGGTAAACACTTAAGGCTCCATCCCTTACTACATAACAGGCACACCAAGACAAAAAAAAATGTCCCAAATGAAAGAACAGATGAAAGCTCCAGGAAAAATACAACTAAGCGACAAAGAGATAGCCAGCCTATCAGATGCAAAGTTCAAAACACTAGTAATCAGGATGCTCCAGGAATTGGCTGGGTACTACAATAGCATAAAAAAAGACCCAGGTAGCAATGAAGGTTGCATTATGTGAAATAAAGAAAAGTCTGCAGGGAAACAACAGTGATAGGAAGGAAACCAGGACTCAAATCAATGGTTTGGAGCAGAAGGAAGAAACATTCAACCAGAACAAAATGAAGAAATGAGAATTCAAAAAATGAGGAGAGGCTTAGAACCTCCAGGACAACTTTAAACATTCCAATATCTGAATCATAGGGATGCCAGAAGAAGAACAAGAGCAAAAAAATGGAAACTTATTTGAACAAATAATGAAACAGAACTTCCTCAATCTGGCAAAGGAAATACACTTTCAGAAAGTCCAGGAAGCACAGAGAGTCCCAAAGAAGTTGAACCCAAGAAGGAACACACCAAGGCACATCATAATTACATTAGCCAAGACTAAAATGAAGGAGAGAATCCTAGAAGCATCAAGGGATAAGGGGACAGTCACCTACAAAGGAGTTCCCATCAGACTGTCAGCGGATTTCTCAAAAGAGACCTTACAGGCAAGAAGGGGCTGGAAAGAAGTATTCCAAGTCATGAAAGGCAAGGACCTACATCCAAGATTGCTCTATCCAGCAAAGCTTTCATTTAGAATGGAAGGGCAGATAAAGTGCTTCTGAGATAAGGTCAAATTCAAGGAGTTCATCATCACCAAGCCCTTATTATATGAAATGTTAAAGGGGCTTATCTAAGAAAAAGATCAAAAGTATGAACAGTAAAATGACAATAAACTCACAGCTATTAACAACTGAACCTAAGAAAAATAACTAAGCAAACACCTAGAACAGTAATAGACTCACAGAAATGGAAATCACTTGGAGGGTTATCAGTAAGGGAGTGGGGGGGAGTGGGAGGGGTGAGGGAGGAAAAGGTACAGAGAAGAAGTAGCATAAATGGTAGGTAGAAAATAAACAGGGGGAGGTTAAGAATCACATAGAAAAAGTAGAAACCAAAGGACTTATATGTATGACTCATAGACATGAACTAAAGAGGGAAATGCAGGTAGAAGGGGGCATGCAGGGTGGAGGGGAATAAAGGGGGAAGAAATGGGACAACTGTATTAGTATAATCAATAAAATATATTAAAAGAAAAAAAGTTTGGGGAAAAGCCAGAAGTTGCAGGGCACCAAATCTGGGCTGAAGTGGGGCTGAGTCACCTGGGTTGATATGATGTTTCACCAAAAGAAAAACTGCACAAAACATGATGCATGAGCTGGTGTGTGCAATAAAGCTGCCAATCACTAGTTGCCCATAGCCTTCTGAAGCATCCAAGTAGTTTCCACAGAGGAATGCCCAAGCTTCGTGCAAAACTGAATGCTGATTTTTGCTGTACTTGCTCAGTCATTTTGAATGTGATGGCCACACAGTACACACACTCACTCAATGGCATCTACTGCCCCCACAGACTAGTACAGTGAAGTTGTCATTATTCACACATGAGCATTCCAGTCCACTTACATCGAAGGCTGCCAGGTTACATCAATGTCACACAAACTGTTCTTGTTATACTAACAATGGCTGGCCTTTTTCTGAACAGACCGCATACGTATATATATATTCTAATGAAATGGTTGGGCTCCACTGAGTTGCAGTTTATCCTTTAGTTCTCTTGATAGGGGTCTTTTGTTTGTTTTTATTTGGGTGAATTGAGTAAATGAGATTACTAGACATGCAGTAAAAATCCAGGCCTTTTTCATGCACAGGTGTTTGAGTTCTCACAAGCATATACGGCCACACAACCACCACCACAGTGGAGAGACAGGACATTTCTATCACCTGCCAGTCTCTCCATGGACCACTTCATAATCAATCTCTGTCCCTACCCATGGACCCTGGCAACCATGGGCCTGGCTTTTCTAGCTAAAGTTGTCCATTTTCCAGAGCATCACAAGCAAAATGCTGTGGTGTGTGGCCTTTTAGACCCAGGTTGGCATAATCAATAAAATAAAATTTAAAAAAGAAAAAGTGCTATTAAATTGCTTGAACACTGAGGCATGCATGGTGATCACTTCAGTGGACTTGCCATTTCCGGCTCTGCCATCTTCAGAGTGTTTTAACGTCCTCCATAGTCACAAAATGCCATGGTCATTCCAGGTGTCTTCCTTTGATCGATCACATGTATTGATAGCAAAATACCAAATATTATAAAAATTCCTTCTCAGGAGCATGAGCTATTTCCCTGTGAAGTTTCAGTCCTGTAACCAGGATTTGCCTGCCAGCCCACTCCTTACACTACCATTACTAGGTCCCCAGAAGCCTACAATGGAGTTGGAGAAATGAGTTGATTCTTACAGAATCCTACAGGGAAGGGGTGGACACTTGCACAGGTTTGGGGTCCTTTTAGCAAGGAAGAAGTCAGCCAGTTTTTGTTGGTCAGACCACCTGTGGGATCTGCTCCCCTCCTGGGCAATGCACACTCCTCATGCTTAGTGTTTTTGCAGTTTGTGACTTGACATGGATTAGAAGGCATAGGAAAGAGAATCAGCACCTATCGGGGGAGGAGAAACAAAGGGCCTTTTCAGACAGAAGACTGCTGTGCTGATGAGGGCTGGAAAAAGAGGCAAGCCCAACTTTCAGGAACATCCTATTTCTTAAAAAAAAAAAAACATTTTATTTATTTTCAGAGAGAGGAGGAGGGAAGGAGAAAGAGAGAGAGAAACATCAGTTGGCTGACCCCACTCACCTCTAGCCAGGGACCCGCCTGCAGTCCAGGCCCCCAGGCACGTGCCTGACAGGGAATCAAACTGACGACCTTCTGGTTTGTGGCCCATTCCACTAAGCCACAGCAGCCAGGGCAGGAACATCCAAAGCCACCAAAGCCACCAAATTCCTGTGCTAGGTAACACTTACTCTTTTTCTTTTTCTGTTTTAATTACAAAGTTGGAAAAAAGGTCAATAAAAATGTATAATGTAGAAAATAAAAATCCTCTGTACGCTCCCACTTCTTATTTCTAATTTCAGATATAGTTCTTCCAGATTTGTCTAAACAGTACCGACACATGCATACATATATATACTAAAAAATTAGTAATACTATACATATCTTCAATAACTTGCCTAATATCTGACAGAATAATGTCTGCAGGAAATCCTTCCAGGTTTCCAAGCAGGAGGCATTTAGTTTCAGGAAGCCTTCCCGGTGATGAGAGGAGTCAGACCGGGGCTGGCCAGTAAAACTGCAGTGGTGCAGTCCCCTATTTCGTGCTGCTGTCCCCACAGGGGGCCACTGAGCCCTTAGAATGCTACTAGAGCACCTAGCACTGGATGGTGAATTTTGACTCATTGTGTTTGAATTTCAGTAGCCTCATGGGGCTAGTGGCCACTGCGTTGATGAGTGCAGGTTGACAAATGGCAAGTACCAACAGCCAAAGAGAGTCTCTCTGCCAGAGAAGCCATGTGCTTTCTCATGCACACACAGGAAAAGTGACAGCACCCCCAGCCCAGAGGCACGACCACCAGTGGGGTGGGGCTTAGGCTGAGGATGTGGAGGCATTTGGGCCCAGGGACATGCACGGAATTCTGGGTGTCCAGCTGTGATCACTGCTTTGCTTTGGGCTTTCTGATAGAAGCTTGACTTGAAATGATTTGGGTCTTTGACTCCACGCCAATACTTTAATGTTTACTGCCTGGATTTGGGCATTTAGGAAACCCCTATGGTGTTTCCTCACTCTGTTCCTACCCATAGAACAAGCACTTGAATTAGTCACATGTATTTGGAAGTGGGTGAGGAAATGTGTCCATCCTAGCCTTAGGCAGGTTGTGTTTTTTAAAAAATATATTTTCTCAATTATGCTATTACAGTTGCCCCATTTTCCCACATTTATTCCCCTCTGCCCTGCAACCCACTCTCGCCTGCATCCCACCTCCCTAGCTCATGTCTATGGGTCATACATATAAGTTCTTCTGCGTCTCTATTTCCCATACTAAGTTTCTTTAACATTTCATGTAATAAGGGCTTGGTGATGATGAACTCCTCTAACTTGACCTTATCTGGGAAGCACTTTATCTGCCCTTCCATTCTAAATGATAGCTGTGCTGGATAAAGTCGTCTTGGATGTAGGTCCTTGCCTTTCCTGAACTTCAAATATTTCTTTCCAGCCCCTTCTTGCCTGTAAGGTTTCTTCTGAGAAATCAGCTGATAGCCTTATGGGAACTCCTTTGTATGTAACTGTCTCCTTTTCTCTTGCTGCCTTTAAGATTCTCTCCTTATCTTTAATCTTGGCTAATGTAAGTATGATGTGCCTTGGTGTGTGCTTCCTTGGGTCCAACTTCTTTGGGACTCTCTGAGCTTCTGGGACTTCCTGAAAATGCATTTCCTTTGCCAGATTGGGGAAGTTCTCCTTCATTATTTGTTTAAATAAGTTTTCAATTTTTTGCTCTTCCTCTTCTCCTTCTGGCACCTCTATGATTTGGATGTTGGAACATTATAAGTTGCCCAGAGGTTCCTCAGCCTCTCCTCATATTTTTGAACTATTGTTTCTTTATTTTGTTCTGGTTGAATCTTTCTTTCTTTCTTTCTTCTGGTCCAAACCATTGATTTGAGTCCAGGTTTCCTTCCTGTCACTGTTCCCTGTACATTTCCCTTTATTTCACTTGCATAACCTTCACTTCTTCCTCTATTTTGCGACCATACTCAACCATTTCTGTGAGCATCCTGATTACCAGTGTTTTGAACTCTGCATCTGATAGGTTGGCCATCTCTTCATCACTTAGTAGTATTTTTTCTGGAACTTTGATCTGTTCTTTCATTTGGGCCATATGTTTTTGTCTTGGCATGCCTATTACATTTTCAGTGGTGGAACCTTAGGTATTGGCCAGGGTAGGGCAATCCACATTGCTGTGTTTAGCATTGAATGTGGGGGAGGGGTCTGAGAGGGAAGAATTTGGCTTGCTCAGCTCTCAGCTGACTTTCAGTCACTTCCTCTGCTGTCCACAAGCAAATTGGGCCCTTCTGGTTTTGATTTCCAGGTGGGTGAGTTTGTATACATTCTAGGACCCTGCAGGTCTCTCCGACAAACTCTCCTGCGAGACTGGGTGTTTCTCCCACTGCCACAATGCCCACTGGTTTTAACAGCTAGAGGTTTTTAGGCTTTATTTTTCCAAGCTGGAATCCCGGGTTATATAGTCTGTCTCGCTCCCCAGTTGTTCCTCCCGCCTACTCTGCCAGGTACCATCTCACCCGCCCAGGTCCTTCAGCCGCTGCCTCGCCTTGGGTCCTCTTCATCCCAGCTGCCCATCTCTGTCCCTCCTACCAGTCTGGATGAATGTTTCTTCTTTAACTCCTTGATTGTCAGACTTCCATGCAGTTTGATTTTCTGGCAGTTCTGGTCATTTTGTTTTTAAATTTGTTGTTGTCCTTCTTTTGATTGTGCAAGGAGGCACAGTGTATCTACCTAGGCCTCCACCTTGGTGGGAAGCCTCTAATACCACTTTTCTGGTGCTTACATTGAAAGGTCACTCTCACAGTAGGTGCCAATTTTGATGGATTGTTCTTCTCTGTGAGTCTCCATTCCCTGGAGTAGACTCTATGCTAACACCGATACAGGTGCAGCTTTACTAACACCTGGCACCTGTGCTGATGGGCAGTAATATGGGCCCTAAAGATGGTTAAGTATTTCTGAAAACACCCATTCTGTCAGCCACAGCCAGTCCTGCACAGGTGCCCCTCATGGTTTTCCCAGGGGCAAACACAGCTCCAAAATAATGTCATACAGCTCTGAATTCCAAGCTAGATCAATGGTTTTTGGTTATTTTTTTCTATTTTTAACCCCAAGATCCAGAATTCTGTTTTATTTCAAGGGATATCAACATTTCCCCCCATTTAGATATATAAAAAATAGCACAAAGTAATTTACAAAGTTTCCAGGAGCACAATTTGACTTAAAATACTGTCTTTTGCATCTCATTGCATTATTCTTGGCCAGACTGTTGGTACCAAATAACATTACAACTCCCCGAAAATATATGACCTATAAATAGTAGATTTCCACCATATTTCTTCTAAATTATTTCTTATTTAAGCTATTTCAGCAGTTTACATATTTCATTATAACTTACATTCTGTATTCNGTCCCTCCTACCAGTCTGGATGAATGTTTCTTCTTTAACTCCTTGATTGTCAGACTTCCATGCAGTTTGATTTTCTGGCAGTTCTGGTCATTTTGTTTTTAAATTTGTTGTTGTCCTTCTTTTGATTGTGCAAGGAGGCACAGTGTATCTACCTAGGCCTCCACCTTGGTGGGAAGCCTCTAATACCACTTTTCTGGTGCTTACATTGAAAGGTCACTCTCACAGTAGGTGCCAATTTTGATGGATTGTTCTTCTCTGTGAGTCTCCATTCCCTGGAGTAGACTCTATGCTAACACCGATACAGGTGCAGCTTTACTAACACCTGGCACCTGTGCTGATGGGCAGTAATATGGGCCCTAAAGATGGTTAAGTATTTCTGAAAACACCCATTCTGTCAGCCACAGCCAGTCCTGCACAGGTGCCCCTCATGGTTTTCCCAGGGGCAAACACAGCTCCAAAATAATGTCATACAGCTCTGAATTCCAAGCTAGATCAATGGTTTTTGGTTATTTTTTTCTATTTTTAACCCCAAGATCCAGAATTCTGTTTTATTTCAAGGGATATCAACATTTCCCCCCATTTAGATATATAAAAAATAGCACAAAGTAATTTACAAAGTTTCCAGGAGCACAATTTGACTTAAAATACTGTCTTTCGCGTCTCATTGCATTATTCTTGGCCAGACTGTTGGTACCAAATAACATTACAACTCCCCGAAAATATATGACCTATAAATAGTAGATTTCCACCATATTTCTTCTCAATTATTTCTTATTTAAGCTATTTCAGCAATTTACATATTTCATTATAACTTACATTCTGTATTCTGCTCCTTAAATGTTTTCAACTCATGTAGATTTTCAGATTTAATCTTCTGTATAAGAGAGCTCACTTACCTAAACTTTTAAGAGTTTTTTAAAATTTATTGAGGTGATATTCGTTAATGAGTTTCAAACATGCAATTCTAAAATACACCATCTGTGTAATTGTTTTGTGTGTTCATCACCCAAGTCAAGTCTGCTTGCAGAGCAACGGTCTTGAATAAAAGGGTTTTATAATGAAGTGAGCTCTGAGAGAGATTTCTTGAGCTCCAAATAGTGTGAACATTTGTGAACTCAGAAAATAAATTTTATTTCATGAACTATAGCAACAGAAAATGGTGGGGTGACATAAGAACAACTTTAAAGAACACGAAAGATTCAACAGAAGATGGAACAGAGAAGTAGATATGTGGCAGCTCCTACCGTGGAGGACTTTACGTATCAACTTGCCTGGGCCACAGTACACAGGTATTTGGTCAACACACCAGTCTAGAAGGTGGTATTTAGGTGAGATGAACCTTTAAATCAGTAGACGTTGAGTAAAGCAGAGTACCCTCCATAAGGTGGGTCAGCCTCATCCAACCAACTGAAGGCCTTAAGAGAAAGACTTCAAGAGAAAGGCCTCTTTTCAGAGAAAGACTGAGGTCACCAGAAGAAGAAGGAATTCTTCCTGCAGTTTGGTTTCAGACTCGACTGCCACAAAACTTCTCTGGTCCAGCCTGCCCTGCGATTTCAGACTTTCCAGCCCTGCAAATACACGACCCAGTTATTTAAAGTATCTCTCTCTACATGTGGAGTATTCATATAGAAATAGATATAGCCCTGGCCAGGTGTCTCAGCTGGTTGGCATGTAGTCCCATACACCAAAATGTTGGGGGTTTGATCCACAGTCAGGGCAAATGTGAGGCAACAAATCAGTGTTTCTCACATCAGTGTCTCTCTCTCTCTTTCTCTCTCTCTCTTTCTCTCTCTCTCCCCTCTTTCCACTCTCTAAAATCAGTAAAACTATATCTCCTTGGGTGAGAATTTTTTAATGAAATATAGATACATAATATGTATGTGTGTGTGTACATATACAGGGTCTTAGCCTGTTCAGCCTGCTATAACAAAATACAACACCATCAAATGTAGGGCTTAAACAACCAACTTTTGCCCTGAGCAGTGTGGCTCAGTTAGCTGGAGTGTTGTCCCATAAAGCAAAAACTCGCCAGTCCAATTCCTGGTCAGGGCACATGGCTAGGTTATGGGTTTGGTCCCCAGCTGGGGAGTATATGAGAGGCAACTAATCAATGTTTCTCTCTCACATTGATGTTTCTCTTCCTCTCTCTCTTTCCCTTCCCTTCTCTGTAAAAA
Source organism: Sturnira hondurensis (assembly GCF_014824575.4). Lineage (NCBI taxonomy): Eukaryota > Metazoa > Chordata > Mammalia > Chiroptera > Phyllostomidae > Sturnira > Sturnira hondurensis. The sequence continues at coordinate 124,025 of NW_028097436.1, read as the reverse complement.
TAAATAAAATACATCTCTAGAAACAAACTTTTATTTGTCACAGTTCTGGATGCTGGAAATCCAAGATGGGTCACCGAAAGAGTCAACACTTGCTGTTCCTAGGAGGCCACCATTTCACCTGTCCTCACGTGACTGAAGGAGTGAGAGGTCTTTCCAAGAGCACTACCCACATTCGTGAAGGCTCCGCCCTCAGGACTGGATAACCCCCAGAGGTCCCACTTCCAAATGCTGTCATGCGAATTTGGGGTAGACACAAACACTCGGCCTGTAATATGTGTTATATTATATATACATATATATAATACATATATATCCTCTTGGGTCTGTCTCTCTGGAGAGACCCAGACTCTCCCTGTGCCTAAGTGAGGACCTAAAGCTCAATCCCACACCTGCAGCCCAAGCCCCAGAATGAGGAATCACAAAAGCTACTAGTAAGTATAGAGGGTCTGAGAGTAAAAAAAAAACCTATGAACAGAGCCACTTTCCAACGGAGGCAGACCTGCCATGCCAGAGCAGCGGCCTCACTCATCTTCTGCCTCAAAACTGGGAAAGTCAAAGGGGCAGAGTGACCTTTGGAAGGCGGCTGAAAGTAACCCTGTGTCCCAAAGAACTGTTTGCAAGGGTAACAAGAAAGCAGATGTTAATAACCACTGGGCTAAAAATTGACAACACTTTAAAATTAACATCAGGGGTCAGGGAGAGAGTAGGGGGTGGAGGGACTGAGCAAAAAGGAAAGAGGACTCATGGACAACAGTGTGGGGATTGTCGGGGAGGGTATAAGGGAACTAAATGATAATAGAAAAAATACAATACAAATTAAGTTTCGTTAAATTAATATCACTAATTAGTTTCCCTGCACCAATAGCAATTCCTTCCTTTCACTGATATCATTGTTCCCCTTGCCTTTCTCTTAGTACTCTTTGCCTTTGTCTCCTAATCGGAACACTGTTTGGGTTTCTGCCAGAATTAGGGATTCCTAAACAGCTATTCTTTTTATTATTTTTTTAAATTTAATTATTGTTCAACTACAGTTTTCTGTCTTTTACTCCCATCCCAGCCCACTCCCCCAGTCCTCCCCACCTCCCTCCCATTTCCACGCCACCTAGTTCTTGTCCATGTGTCCTTTATACTTGTTCCTATAAACCCTTTCCCTTTTCCCCTGAAATTCCCTCACCTCTCCACACTGGTCATGTCAGGCTGTTCTCTATTTCAGTGCCTATGTTTAGTTTTTGTTTTGTTTCGTTTTTAATCTCAAGTAAGTGCTTGTCGCCTCTCACTTTGAAAGCCTTTTATCTTTAGGTTAGCCTATCCGGCACAGTCAGACAGGATAGGAAGTGGCCTCACCTTCATGGTCCATCTGAGCAGGCACTTTAAACTTTCTTACCGTTTGTCCTGGCTGAAACCCGGCACAAAATTTTGAGAATCTAATGACTCTATGATCAGAAATTTGGTAAAATTAGAAGTCTAATGAATCTTACCACTTGCCACAACATGGTTGGGCCTAGAGGGTATTATGTGAAGTGAAGTAAGTTGGTCAGAGAAACACAAATACCATATGATTCCACTCATAGGTGGAATCTAAAGAACAAAATAAACCACAAAACCGTAACAGATTCACGGACACAGAGAACAGACTAGACTGATGGATGCCAGAGGGAAGGAGGTTTATGGGACTGGGTGAAAAAGGTGAAGGGATTGAGAAGTACAGATTGGTATATAAAAATAGTCATGGGGAGGTAAAGTGCAGCATAGAAAATACAGTCAATAACATTGTAACAACTGTGAATGGTGCCAAGGGGAGCAGTTTGTAAAGTTTAAGACTGTCTAACCACTATGCTCTCTACCTGAAACTAATACAAAATAATATTGAATGTAAACTGTAATTGAAAAAATAAAAAGTACAAAACTGCAGTGAAAAAAGAAATTTGGCAAAATTTAAACTCTATTAGCATTTAGTAAAGCATTTTCCAAGACTCAGTAAGTTCCAAGATCTTCCAATTGATAATCAGAAATGTAAACACAGCCCACAACTGTCTAAAACTGAATAAACCAAAGGAGGGAAAATGAGAGAAAAAAGTTTAAGAAAAAAACAAAAGCCGCTAAAAAATTTCCCTTGCCTAAGCAGCACCCACACCCGATCTCCTTAAAAACTGTTCATCAAGCCCTGACCAGCATGGCTCAGTAGGTTGTGTGTCATCCCACAAAGCCAAAGATCACAGGTTCAATTCCTGGTCCGGGCACATGCCTGGGTTGCAGGCCAGGTACCTGGAGGGGGCATGCGAGAGACATCTGATTGGTGTTTCACTTGCACGTCAATGTTCCTCTCCCTGTTTCCCTCCCTCCCCCTCTCTCTAAAGATAAATAAATAAAGCCTTTTTAAAAATTGTTCATCAAAGACAAATAAAAAGCTTAAAGCCTTTGCCATCTGAATGAATAAACTTAGTTTGTTTCAACTGTTATAAATTAGTGGTATTTTGCCTTATTGTACTTGTCTCATGGCTGGTTTTTTAAAAAATATGTATGTATGTGTACCTCTGGAGAAGACTAATAAAAGTAGCTTATATAAAAAGAGTTCAGTTTAATTGGCTTATTAAGCACTAACCTCCTCCCAGGACCAACCAAACTGGAATTACAACTATATCATAGAAAATTCATCTTGAATAACCAGCTGAAGACTAACTAGAGAGAAACCTTATAACTAAGAATTTATGGGAGAAATCATACTACCACATTAAAACTGGTAGGAAGTGTGGAGGGGCAAGAGGGCTGGACGGGCTCCCACAGGCAGCAGCTGAAGTTACAGAAGGATATTCCAGCTGTTGGGGGGTCCCTGGAGATGTGTGGAGTCTAAACCTCAAGATAGACTCCCCAGCCTAGACGTACCAGAACCTGGAAAGGCAGCTGTGTAACATCTGGCTGTGAAAAGCAGTGGAGTTTCTGTCCACCAGGGAGAGACGGCTGGAAACATAGAAAGTCTCTTGAAGGGTCAAGACCCAAAATCTCATTTGGAACCACTTATCCGGGCTCTGGAAGAAAGAGAGCAGAGTGGACTGGAGACACATGAGGAGGAGAGTCTGGGGCTGGCAGCTCTGAGGAGAGAATTCAAGGATCCGCTACTAGGATCTCTGAGCTCAGTCATTCCCCTATACTGCAGAATCATCAATCTCAGGCAGAGCACTCCCCTCAAAGCTATGCCAGCCTGAGGGGAAGCAATATCCCTACCCCCCAGAAATCCCTTCCCTTCCACCCTGTGGAGCTTAAGCCTGGATGAAGAGTACAGCTGGAGAATATTTCAGTGACTAAGACTAACAGGCAGGGTGCAGGTGGAGGTGGATCTCTGGGAGCTCTGAGACTTTAGATGACCTGTGCTGGTGCACAGTCTGGTCTTTCAGCATGTGCCCTGGCCCAGCAGAGGAAGTCACAAGCTGTGCATCGCCGATATCTCCAAACAGGTTGCTCAGGGACAGTCGTGGGCAGCGTCTGACCTAGGTCTGCACCAGAGTCTTTAAAGATCTACCTAATACATAGAAACAAACGAAAAGAAGCAACCAAAATGGGGAGACAAAGAAACAAGCCCCAAATAAAAGAACAAGAGAATTCTCCAAAAGAAAAGCTAAATGAAATGGAGGCAAGCAATTTATCAGATATAGAGTTCAAAGTAACAATTACAAAATTGAAAGAGAAATAAAAAGCTTCCCAGAAAAGAAGAAGCTAAAGGAGTCTGTTACCACCAAACCATATCGCAACAAATCTTAAAAGGCTTGTTTTAAGAATAAAAAGGAAAAAACAGAAGAACACAGTTTTAAAAAATGGCAATAAATCTGTTTCTGTTAATAGTCACTTTAAATGTAAATGGCTTAAATGCTCCGATCAAGAGACATGAGGTACCTGAATGGATAAGAATACAAGACCCATATATATCCTGTCTATAAGAGACCTACTTCAGCCCTGACTGGTGTGGCTCAGTTGGGCATCATCCAGGAAAGCAAAAGGTCACTGGTTTGATTCCCAGTCAGGGCACATGTCTGGGTTCAGTCCCCAGTCTAGGTGCATATGAGAGGCAACCGATCAGTGGTTCTCTCTCACATTGATGTTTCTCTCCTTCTCTTCCTACCTTCCCCTTTCTAAATAAATAAATAAATAAATGGGCAAATAAATAAATAAAATCTTTTTTAAAAAGAGAGACCCACCTCAGAAAGAAAAATACACACAACCTAAAAGTAAAGGGATAGGAATAAATATTTCATGCTACTGGAAATTTTTTTAAAAGCTGGGGTAGCAATACTTATATCTTAAAAAATAGACGTTAAAATCATGGCTATAGTAAAATACAAGGACACTACATAACGATAAAGGGAACAATCCAACAAGAGAATAACTCTAGTAAACAGTTATATATCAGAAATAGGAGCACCTAAATATGTAAGCAAATCTTGAGGCACATAAAGGGGAGTCAGGCAGTAAAACAGTGATAGTAGGGGTTATAACATCCCCTTGGCATCAATGGATACATTTTCCAGACAGAGAATCAACTAGGAGAAAACAGCCGTAAACAACACACTAGATCAAATGGATTTAGTTGACATCTTTAAAGTATTTTGTTCCAAAGCAGCACAACATAAATTCTCAGTGCTGGGTGTGACACAATGGATAACACATCTACCTACAGATCAGAATACAAATTCTTTTCAAGTGCACATGGAATGTTTTCTAGGATAGGCCACATGTGAGGGCAAAATGTAAATCTCAATAAATTTAAGAAGATTGAAATCATATCAAGCATCTTCTCTGGCCATAATGTTATGAAGTTAGAAATCAATCACAAGAAGAAAACTGAAAAATACATAAAGATATGGAAGCTAAACATGTTATTAAACAATGAATGGGTTAACAATGAAGTCAAGGAAGAAATCAAAGACACCTGAAACAAATGAAAATGAGAGCACACAACCCAAAATCTGTGGGACACAGGGAGCAGTCTCCTAAGAGAGAAATTCATAGCATTATAGGCCTACTTCAAGAATAAGAAAAATCTCAAGTTAATAATCTAATTTTACACTTAAAGAAACTTGTGAAAGAACAACAAACAAAGCCCAGAGTGAGTGAACAGAAGGAAATAACTAAGATCAGAGTGGAGGGAGAGGCCCACGTTTGTGGTCACCACAAGTATTGCGGACCCTCGGGGCAGCTTTCAGGTGGTCTAGGCATTTATTTGGGACTGGCTTCTGGAATGCATCAGGCCAAAGACACCTCTCTTTGGGAATACGTTCAGTCCAAAGAAGACACCCCTTGGAAGTCTGCTTCTCTCTCCAACTTGCATAATTTGGATCAGTCAACCCGGGAGGTGGAGCTGAGTCTCAACTATGGAATCCCACTACAAATCTGGCTGGACAAACCTGAAGTTTGAAAACTGTCATTGGATAGCACAGGCAGGAATTGCTGGAGGTGTGGACTGGAGGGAGGCTCAGTGTCTCTGGGAGAAAACAGTTTCTTGCAGATCAAAGTGGACATCCTGCTTGACATGTTCTCTGAGACCATGGCAAAATACCAAATAATGAAGAAGAAATTGGATGAACTGAAAGTGTCAACTGGAGAAGGAAATGAAGACCTCCAAAGACATTTGTTAGGAGAATAGGGAGAAACCTACTGATCAGAGGAGTAGGATAGAGCTGGAGGTTTGTTTGTTTGTTTTTTTTTAACCGAACTAGTGGATTAGGTCCTAGGAGAGAGTACCATGGCACCAGCACCCTTGAGTGGCAATGGAAAGGTGACAGCATAATAGAGGAAGCCCAGATTCCAGGCCAGGGCAGTAAATAGCAATGACTCTGACTGCACAGCACAGGGAGGCCAGTCTGTGAACTAGGCCTCATGGAAGACTAGTGGTAGTAAGACTTTGGGTGCTCTTCAGTCACTTAACATACAAATGCACCTGTCTCATTGGACAGACACTCTTGGGAGAATCCGCTGGAGTCAGTAATTGCATCCCCTCATGTTGGTATTCGGGACATGGCTGAGATCTAAAGAGCCCTGTATGAGGTGGTTTCAGATGAGCAGCTACCCTGGTCTCCTGCCCCTCAGACCACTCTCTCCATCCTTTAAAGAGTGCTCATTCCCCAAATCCACAACCTCCTCTGGCTTCAGTTTCTCAGCAGCAAGCACCAGCCTTCTATGCAACACTATATTTTTGTGCTACTTTCCTGTTTACACTACCTTTTTAAATTAAACAGTGTTATTTTTTTAAGATAAGAGCAGAAATAAACAAAATAGAGTCTTAAAAATACTAAAACTCAATGAATCCAAGAACTGATTCTTTTTCTTTAAGATTTTATTTATTTATCTTTAGAGGGGAAGGGAAGGAGAGAGGGAGAGAAATATCAGTGTGTGGTTGCCTCTCATGCGTCCCCTGCTGGTAACTGGCCTGCAACCCAGGCATGTGCCCTGACTGGGAATCGAACCGCGATCCTCTGGTTCGCAGGCCCGTGCTCAATCCACTGAGCTACACCAGCCAGGCAAGAGCTGATTCTTTAAAAAGATAAGCAAGATTGACAAATTTTAATCAGACTCATCAAGAAAAAAGAGATAGCCTGAGTTATCCAGGACTTACCAAAATCTACACTGTCTCATCTGGGTCACTAACAACTGTAACTGAAATGTAACCTTGGCTGCCTGCACAACAAAAGCCAAACTCATGAGGCAGGTGCTGGTGCCAAAGGAAATAGGTTTATTCGTGTGTCATGACCTGGGAGAATGGAGGACTCCTGTCTCATAGAACATCCCCACTTCCTGCTCAAGCAAGGATAAGGAGGGGAGGGCTTTTTCTATCTAATTATCTTGCTATGTTTTGGCACACTTGGGTCCTGTCTTTCTAGTATTTGGTGTGCTTGAGCCCTATCCACTTATTTTTCTACCTTTTGGAATATTCGGTGTAAGAACCTGCTCCTGTGTCATTTTGATCAATGGGGGAAGCTCCCCAGTAGTCCAACTGACCATCAACAGTTACAACAACATACCCAAAAAACCCTTCATGACCCAGACCGAAGGAGGAAACACACATTGTGGAGCAACCAGAAATCTCAAGGGGGCTGAGACTGGGAAGAGGATGCAGTGTTGGGTACAGCTGGGTAGGAAGCCAGTATCCGGGCCCAGGTTGGGACAGCTTAGAGGGGCCCAGCAAGGACAGAGATGAGCTCACCAGCAGGTACCTCCCCCAACAAAAAGGAGAGGAGGGACAGGACATGGAGATTGCCGAGGAGGCTGAGATTTCCAGGAATGAGACTGCATTTAAACTGAAAGTAACTGTTGGAGAAGTCACATGGAACAGGAAAGAGCAGTGTACCAAAGAGGAATTCGGTGTGAGGACATAAAGTGAGAATTTTGCATTACTGAGTCCCCATGAGTTGTTGTAAGGAGAAGCCTGGTGTAGGCCCTGTGTGTTGCTACTTATTCTCCCTCTCCATAGAGGGACGTTTCCCTACGGCCAAGCTGTGGGCACGCATGCTCCTCATTTGGCCATCCCTGGTGTCTCAGTTGAGACTGGTTTTATGAGTCCAAGTACTCCAGAGTCCCACAGTGCTTGGGCGCTTACCCTTTCTGAAATACAAACATCCTATGCACTTTATTTGGAATTGGCATCTTTGTTTCCACTTAGCTCTTCCTTTTTTGTGTGTTTTTCAAGCTGTTCTCCATAATTACTCCCTAGAGAGAACCTCAGAATCAGAGACCCTCCGCACAGGCTACAACTGTCCTCCCCACATGTACCTTTAAGTGATTCTCCTCAGCACACCCCAGTGGTTTTGGAGGGCTGATCAAGTTTTTAAAAATCTAGTTTTTATTGCAAAATTGAATCTAGAGGAAAAACAAACATTCTGAACAAAAATACATAAATTATGTCCCAAAAACAGCAGGTGTGGTGTGGTGAGAATTTGTGAACCTTACTAAAAATCAGTAACATGTAAAATTTCTAAGTCATTTACATTTTATTTACTGATGAACTATAAACACATAAGTGTGTTTACTCTTATGTGAAACACATCTTTTCACATAAGAGTAAATTAAATTCCTTCTAGAATTTTTTTCTGTATAATCCTGAGTGCTTTTTCCCTATATTTTGTCTCCTTTAAAATAAATTTATAATTAATTCATCCTTAGGAAGAGAAGGCAAATATTTCATTGTGAAGGTGAGAGGAAAATCTTGGTCTTCCAATTTACTTACATTTTTAAAATTAGTTGCCAAAAACAGAATCAAAGATTTTTCTTTGAATACATTTTATTAATAGGTTTCTAAGTCTTAGAATTCTAAAACCAATTCAACCATCTCATTTCTTCAAGCAACATAAAACCCGGAGCCAGGATAGGTGGCCCACCTCAGCTAGAGCATGGATTCTTCGTGGTCCACGGCCTCCGTTGCCCCTGCACCTCTTCAACTTAGCACACACCTCACTTACACTGCCTGCTAGAAACTGTAAGATTTTGAATTCCCAACTTGTGATTCTCAGTCACATCACTCCCCCAATGCAGACTTATTGAGGTAATTGACAAATAACACTGTGTGAGCTTAAGGTGTGCAATGTGATTATCTGATACATTTATATGTTGTGAGATGATTACCCAAACAAGGTGACTTAACACATCTGTCACTGAACACAGTTACATGTGTGTGTGTGTGTGTGTGGTAAAAATGATTAAGATTCCTGTCTTAACAAGCTTCAAGTACACAACTTTTTACTCTGACTGATGTGCACAGTGGGCTGGGGATCTACTGCAAATGAAACTGTCCCAGGCTTTGTTCCCAGTCAGGGCACATGCCTGGTCTGTGGGCCAGGTCCCCGAGTGACGGCGAGCTAAAGGAAACTGACTGATGTTTCTCTCCCTCTCCTTCTCCCTCCCTTCCCCTCTCTCTAAAAGTAAATAAACAAATTAAACCTTTTTTTCAAAAGTACATCACTTTTCAGATGGTGGTGGAATAGGCAGATCTTGTACTCAGCTCCTCTCAGGACCAAACTGGAAATATAACTAAGTCGGGCAGCAATCACCCTAAAACCAACTGAAGACTAGCTGCAGAGCAGTCTCACAACCAAGGATTTGCACAAGAAGGCACATCCAGACTGGTGAAAAGGGTAGAGACAGGAAGGGGGCTGGCCCTGCTCCCACGGGTGATGGCAGAGGGGCCAGAGGGACGCCTCGGCTGCCAGAGTTTGTTCCTGAGAGGCAGGAGGCCTGAACTCCAGGCCAGGCTTCCCAGCCCAGAGCACCAAAGCTGGGGAGAAGGGACGGCAAAGCATTCTCTTTTTACAGCCTCTGGCTGTAAAAAGCAGCAGTGTTTCTGTTCACTATGGAGAGGCAAAGTCTGCGGAGACACAAACACCCTCTTGAAGGGCAAATGCACAACATTTCGTTCACAACCTCTCACTGTGGGCTCGGGCGGAAGAGGGGAGTGTAGACTGAAGACGCCCAAGGAGAGTCTGAAGTTTGTGGTCCTGGAGGGACCTTTGGGGGGAACAGCCAGCCACCAGGTTCCTGGCACTGAGTCACTGTCAGACACTGCAGTAGCCATCTTTCCTGGGGGAGTGCTCTCCTCCCAGTGACACCAGCCTCTGGACTCCTTCTGGTACTGCTCTGCAGAGCTTAAGCCCTGCTGAGGAGTCAGGTTCATGGGCCAGGCAGAGGTCTGGCAGACTCAGAGTGTCAATGAATGGCTTTGGAGCAGAACCAATCTCCCCATTTTTTTCTGTGAACCTGACTGGCCTTCCCTCTCATGGAAGATTCAATAGAAACACCCTCTGGCCTTCCAAGAGACCCAACTTCTGGGTTCCAGAGGCCCCATTTATCCAACTACTAGAAGCTCCACCCCACCAAGGTCAGGACAAAATCCAGGCCGACTCAGTCATGTGCATCTGGGGCAGCAGATCACACCTACCACTTTTCTTGGAGCCTGGTGGGCACCCTCCCCCTCATGACAGATCCACCAGCCCCATTTTCCCAATTCTACCAGGGGCTCTTTCAGTGACCGAGCCTGGCAGGCAGCCAGCAGTCAGGGGCAGGAGGAAGCCAATCCTGGGATGGCTTGGGACAGTTGCTGGCTTGCCCCCGGGGCCCGATGCTGCTAAAAGCTGGCCTCGGAGTGTAACTTGGTCCTTCCTTGATGCAGAGCCAGGCCCAACAGAGTCAAGAAAGAGAAACAAAAAAGACTTACACATCTATGAGTCACCAGTCATGAGAGGGTCCCAAGACACATGAGTCGGGGACAGAGATGAGGAAGGATGTGAGGAGGGAGACCCTCTGACAGACACATGGAACAGCCAGGGCTTCCCGGAGCAGCAGACACACACTGACAGGCAGCAGACAGCCAAGCCTCAGTGCCTGGGCACTCTGAGGGACAACCCCGTGGACACAGCAGTGGCGGGACACTCACACTGAATTAGCTTAGGGACCTGGGCCCAGGATACCGAGGACACCAGATAAAAAACCCAAGGGCTCTACCCCACCACCCTCACCTGATTCCAAGGAGGCAATGCCAGGTGAACAAAAGGAACACCAGATCACTGACCATAAGACTGTCACCACCCACCCTGGCTGCTGTGGCTCAGTGGACTGAGCACCGGCCTTCGAACCAAAGGGTGGCTGATTTAATCGCCAGTCAGGGCACATGCCTGGGTTGTGGCCAGGTCCCCAGTTGAGGGCATGTGAGAGATAACCACGCATTGATGTTTCTTTCCCTCTCTTTCTCCCTTCCCCTTTCTCTAAAAATAAATAAATAAACTATTTAAAAAATTTTTTTAAATGAAGTATTTTTTGAAAAAAGAATGTCACCACCCCTCCACTCCGCGTGCGTGTGTGTGTGTGTGTGTGTGTGTGTGTAATTCTATCTCCCTTTAACCCTTGATTCTCCAGCCCCAAGTAGAAAATTCTACAAGCCTGCCCTTTTCAAAAAGCCAGGTTTTTTGTAAAAACTGACTTTGTTCCCAGCTTATAAAAGCAGCCATGCAGAGGCAGCCCCGAGCCAGCTCAGGGAAGCCCCCCTACCTCTGGGCTGCCTCCTTGTGCTCAAGTGAGAGCTCAGTAAAGTCTGTCTGGAAATTTCTCCAGTGTTTACTCTCCATTTCTATCTTGTGAACCCAAAAACCCAATGATAGCAACGGGATGGCACAGGCCATGCATTGTCAAGTGTGGTGACTGTCTGCTGCCAGCGTGGGGGGAAGCTGAGTGATGGCAGGCCGGCCCACATCAACGCCCGGCAGCAAGGGCAAGGCCAAGGGAAGCACCAGTCTGTACCTGGCATGGTTATCACATGAGTCAAGGAAATTTCCTGCTACTGGGAAGAATACTATACCCAGCAAAGAGGAGAAGAAAAGGCCAGACAAAAGATAGGAAGGCTGGCCTCTGCCCTGTGGCCTGATGACATAGACAGACACTTCTCAAAACAGTGTTTTCAAGTGCATTAAATAAAAGTCATAAGCTGCAGAGGCAGCCTGATAGTGAAATGCAGCTACCAAAATATTTTTAAGTTTGTGATATTTATGCATCAATTAATAAGATCTAGCAGTTAGCCCTATAACTGGTATAACTTGGAAATGGTGATGAGGGTAACTGATATTTCAGAATACCAGCTGTGAAGTGTTTTGAAAATATCCCTAGCCCTGGCTGGTGTGGATCAATGGATTGAGCACTGGCCTGCAAGCCAGAGGATCGCTAGTTCAAATCCCAGTCAGGACACATGCCTGGGTGGCAGGTGAGGTCCCCAGTTGGGAGCACACAAGAGGCAACCACACACTGATGTTTCTCTCCCACTCATTCTCCCTCCCTTCCCCTCTCTCTAGAAATAAAGAAATAAAACCTTAAAAAAATAAAATATCTCTAATTTCTATCAGTGACAAATTAATAGGATCAACAGTCACTACTGGGCTGTGTTGTCTGCATTCACTGGAGAAAAATCAAGATTAAATTTTCCCACCCAAGTTCACAGACCCTCCCCCGACCCCCGGACTATGTCCACAGAATCCTAGGGATGCACCAGGCCTTCCCCAGCTACTCTTCCAAAATGAGTTAGTCCAGGAAGAGCTCCATTATTTCAAAGAAGAGTGATAGACATGTTTAAAGGAACAATCATGAAAACTATGCAAAGTTAGGGCAGGAGGAAAGGCACCTGGCCCACACAGATAGTGCGGAGCACCGCTGCAAAGCAGGTGGGGGTCAGCATGGCAGCCAGTCTTCCAACCACGAACATGCCGCATTACATGACAAAGAGGCATCGAGGCGGCAGGCGGGGTAGACTTACTCAGTGGGTCTTAAATCACAGAGTGTCCTGGATTATCCAGGGGGCACCCCAGGACCTCAGCAGTGGAGGAGGGGGTGAAGGGATTTAGGGGGTTCCACTGACAGGGACTTAGGGAAGGGCCTCCAGGAAAGGAGAGCAGCTGGGTGTTGCTGGAGACTCAGGAAGGAACAGCCTGCAACACCCTGAGTTCAGCCCGGTGAGGCTCCTTGTGACTTCAGAACTGCGGAACCACAAGATAATTTTTTGTTTTTTTTTAAGCCAATACATATGTGGCAATTTGTTACGGCAGCCGTAGAAAATACAATTAAGAACCACTGGCTTCCCATGAAATCAAATAATTTACAGAATGTTGTATCTGTCAAAGAAGAAACTGAAGAAGAGACATGGGCTGGACGGTAAGGGTAACGGGAAGAAAAGGAGCTGAAATAAGGAGCTGACAAGCTACAGTTGACTGAAAACGGAGAACCCTACAGAAATTAAGGTAAGGGCAGCAAAACAAACCAAAAAAACAAACAAAAGTCTTGACTGGTGTGACTCAGTTGGTTGGGCATCATCCCATAAAACAAAGGGTTGCCAGTTTGATTCCCCGTCAGGGTACATGCCAGGGTTGTAGGGTTCAGTCCCCAGGCAGGATGCAGACAGAAGCAACCAATCAGTTTTTCTCTCTCTCCCTCCCCCTCTTTCTAAAAATATAAAATAAATACAATCTTTGTTAAAAAAGTAAAAGAAACCCTTGATCTGCTAGATCGTTCCATGTGGTGGAGAGGGTGCTCAAAAGACAGAGCAAAATCGAGAGGCAAGGACAAATGTTTAAGAGGACTTTGAAGGGAAAGAAAGGCTGCATAAGGCAAAGAGGCAACTCATGCAATCTTTGTCCCCAAAGACAAGAGCAAATGCTGTAACAGAAAGAAAGAGAGAGAGAGAGAGAGAGAGAGAAAGAAGAAAATTTTCCTAAAATACAGAAATGACTGAATCTACCCACTAACAAGGCAAAAAGTGGTTTGGAAATAACTGACTCAGGGGCACAACCCTTGGGCCCATCTTTCAAAGGTGAAGAAATAACCCTATGGGCAAAAGTAGACAGAGATGACGTTTAGAAAGAAGAGCCCTCAAGCCGCCCACAGTTTTCACTGAAACCTTAAAACACAGTGTGGCTTAGGAACTATGTGCATGTCAACATTCATTCCAGCGAATAGTCCAGAAAAAACTTTAAACAGATACAACCACAGACATCGAAATAAAGAACAAACTAACAGTAGTAACCAGAGGGGAGGAGGGAGGGTGATAATGGGGAAAAGAAAGGGAAGGGTCATCAAGGAACAAGTAGAAAGAACCCATGGACAAAGCCAAACGGGGTAGGATTGAGGGGGGAGGGGGATGGGGAAAGATGGTGGCAGGAAAATGGAGACAACTGTACTTGAACAATAATTTTTAAAAAAAATTTTTATTTTTATTTAAAAAAAAGAATCTTAAAAACACTAAAATGCCCTGACCGATGTGCCTCAGTGAGTTGGACATCATCCCCCAAACCAAGGGTGGCAGGTTCTGTTCCTGGTCACAGCACATTTCTTGGTTGCAGGTTCAGTCCCCAGTCAGGGCACATGTGGGAGGAGACCAGTCAATGTTTCTCTGTGACATCGACATTTCTCTCCCTCTCTTTCTCCCTCCCTTCTCCTCTCTCTTAAAATAAATAAATAAATACATACACACATACATACTAAGCCCATGCCTGCTTTACAAGGAAAATAATCTTGCTAGAGTATAAACTAACTTAATCCAAGCACATAAAGAAAGAAGACATTCTAAAATGATGTTGATGGGCACTGCATTTGTTTTCACATTTTTTAATTAACTTTTTTTAAAGATTTTATTTATTTATTTATCTTTAGAGGGGAAGGAGAGAGGGAGAGAAACATCAATGTATGGTTGCCTTTCATGCGTCCCCTGCTGGGAGTTGGCCTGCAGAGAACCAGCCTGCAACCCAGGCATGTGCCCTGACTGGGAATCGAACCCGGATCCTCTGGTTCGCAGGCCTGTGCTCAATCCACGGAGCTCCACCAGCCAGGGCTTAAATTAACTTTTAAAATTACCTTGCCTGTATGTAGAATCTAAAGAACAAAGCAAACTGATGAACAAGGTAGAAACAGGCATGGACGCCGGGAATGGCTGACCGCTGTCCGAAGGGAGTGAAAGGAGGGACTGGGTGAGAGAAGTAGGCAAAGATCACACATGTGTGACTCATGGACTGGAACGAAAGTGTGGGGGTTTCCTGCAGGGGGCAGGGTAGAGGGGGACAAAGAGGAGGGAAAGTGGGGACAACTGCAATAGTGTACATAATAAAATGTGATTTCCAAAAAACATCTGCACGTAATTTTCACAACCCAGTTGTATTCCAGTCGGGTGCATTTCCCGTGTCCAAGGTGCCTGGCTGCGCAGCGCTCCCAGCCCCTCACAGACAGGCAGGTGGCAGGGCACCTGCGGGAGCAGCTGTGCATCCGAGGAGTCACCGAAGTGGCAGCGTTTCTTCCAGAAAGCTCCTGTGGAAGAAAGATCCACCTCCGCACTGGCAGTGTGAGGAGCCCAGGAACCGGTACTGAAGCGAGATAACCACAACCAGTAAAAATTGTCAAAATAACAACCACTTAAAGTTTCTGGAAATTGCCCTAAAGCAGGGGTGTCGAACTCATTTTCACCAGTGGGCCACATCAGCCTCTCGCTTGCCTTCAAAGGGCTGAATGTAATTTTAGGGCTGTATAAATGTAACTACTCCTTAGCAGTTAAGCGAGAGCTTGGTGCTGCTGCTGGGTAGAAACAAGGTGCTGGGCGGGCTAAAACAAGGTGGAGGGCTGGATTCCCTTGGGTTTGCCACCTGTGCCCTAAAGGTAGGCAGCAAATGAAGCCAGTCACTGAAGGGCCTCTACTAACTCTCCACAGGAATGATGAGAACTTGCAACCCCTGAGCCAGCATCTGTGCTTCCTCCCACCCAGCACAGCAGGAGGCGGCACCACCCTGGGCAAGTGAGGCCAGGAACACCAGGCCCTCCACGTCCTTTCTCAGCCAAGCCGTACAGTACCTCCCTTGAGAGGACAGGGAGCTAATATTCCTCACCCTGCAACCCCAAGGTGCAGAGGGTCAACCCCTGCAGGCGGAAGCACTGGAGCCCGAGTTGGCCTTCGCTGCTGCCCACGCTGCGGCCCTGAGCCCTCCTTCCCTCCCACTGGGGCTGTGGGTCCCAGCAAGTCCCAGAGCCTTTGCTGAGGCACTTGCGGCTGCGCGAGTCTGGCTGGCGCCTCATCGCAATACCTGTGTTACGGTGTCCCGTGGAAAGAATTCCTTCCCAACTTTTGTTTTCAAAGTTATTTATTTATTTATTTTTGGAGGGAGGGAACGGAGGGAGAAAGAGAGGGAGAGAAGGATCGATTCCAGAAGGAAACATCCATCAGTTTCCTCTCGCAGCGGCATTGGCAGGGCAGGGCCCAGGGCGACCCAGGCATGTGCCCTGACAGGGAATCTAAGGGCAACCAACCAGCTCACCCAACCCAACCCAACCCACACCAGTCAGGGCTCCTTTCCACGTTAACAAGCGTAAGAATTGTTCTTTAATAGCAGTCTCTCAGTCTCCTGATGGTGTAATATACCCCAGTTCACCTGGACTCCAAGTGAGATCAATGGGATTAAATAAATAAATTTTTAAAAGCATTCAAACCTTGCGCTGGGTCAGATGTTCCCATCGCTTTTTTTTTTCTTTTGACATAGAACTAAGTTTATTGCACTGGACCTTGAGTTTTCTGTACATGGAGGTTTATCCAAGGTAAACATTTAAAATACACCACACTTTTGCAATCCTGCTTCTCATTTCTTCTGCTTTTATAAATGCACTAGGATTCTCAAACCAAAAGAAAAATGAAAGAAAAAAATGGAAGTGAGCTGGCACTGCTGTCACAACTTTCCTGCCCACACTCTGGACACTTCTCCTTTCCCGACTAACCGCTGGAGGTGGGGTCTCAGTACCGCCACCAAACTTTCTCCTCCCCTAGACCTCTGAGCAAACCAGGCTGCGGTGCCCGCCTCCCTCCTTCCCGTACCCGTGACAGACGGCTGGGCTCTCCTCCGTGCTTCCGTAGGGGTGAGGAATCCCCCTTCGGCTGCTGCCCTCTGCTGGTCGTGGTGGTAGCGGCAATCAGCCCTGCACACTGGCCACAGATGAAGAGAAGAGGAAAAGCTCAGAGCAGAGAGCAGTGCAAACAGCCCCGGAGACCCGAGGGTGTCTTGAGGCCTGGGCATTCCCAGAGGCTGGCAAAGGACGGGACATTGGGGAAAGACAATGTCTGTCTGGATGAACATTAATATAGTTGTTTGGAGACCTGGGGGAGAAATGGGTGACTATCAGAAGTGGGAGTATTATATACAGTTATTATTTTGAATTTGCGGAGAAAAAAGTCATTTGTTTGCAAGAGCAACCTAAACCTGACTTCTCCAAGTCTAGGGCCCACTTCCCTTTGCTGGGGGACCTGGTGTGTTCAGAAGCAAAGGACTCAGCTCCTGGCGCCACTGCTGCTCAGCCTGGCAGTACTGCCCCCTGCTGGGGCTGCTGTGCCAGCTCCGTTTCATTAGGAAGGTGGGTCCAAGGCTCCAGGGATGTGGATACCTGTGGTCCCTGTCTGCTCTGTCTGGTGCTCTCTCTGGAGGTGAGGGACCCTGAAATACTATGTCCTGGCTGACACCCGCCACCAGCAGAATTTTTTATTGAATTAATTGGGATGACGTGGGTTAGTAAGACTATATAAGCAATGTTTTAATCTGGCCCTGTGCTCTGTTTCTTACACCTGAACAGAAAAGCAGCCAAACCCTGGGTGAAGCAGAGAAGGAGGCATCCCCTGTCTTCAGCCCCTGGAGCCCCACCCTGTGGACCACTGGTCTCTGGTGATGGCCCTCCCTTCCCCCTCACCAACCACTCTTTAGGCAGGTACCTGGAAACCTGCATGCCAGGGAGCCACCTGCCATTGTCTAGAGTCAAGAGACATGAGAGGTCACCTGAGACTCAGAAGGTCCATTTGCTCAGGGCCTAAAATACTCTCAAGGCCACATCAGCAGCTCCAAGAAGATCTGGTCTCAGAAATAAGAACCCAGGATTCTGCCCTGGCTGATGTGGCTCAGTCAACTGAGCCCTGGACTGTGAACCAAAGGATCGTGAGTTCAATTCCCAGTCAGGGCACATACCTGGGAATTGCCAGCCAGGTCTCCAGTAGGGCACACATGAGGGGCAACCACACACTGATGTTTCTCTCCCTCTCCTTCTCCTTCCCTTGCTCTCTCTCTAAAAATAAATAAAATCTTAAAAAAAAAAAAAACAGGGACTTCCAGCCAAGATGGAGGCATAGGTAGACACACTGTGCCTCCTCATACAACCAAAATTAAGAACAACAAAAATTTAGAAACAAAAAAAAAACAACCAGAACTGACAGAAAATTGAACTGTATGGAAGTCTGACAACCACTCATCCAGACCAGTAAGAGGGGTGGAGTCAGCAGCCAGTGGAGAGGGGTAGTGGCAGGAAAAAGCAGTGGCTGGTGACCCAGGTGCTCAGATGGCGGTTGGCAGACCCCGGGCTTGGGGTGGCAAAGAGCAGACCCAGTGAGGCACACAAGGCATCTGGCTGACCATGGTCCCACATTTGTGTGCAGATAAGCCAGACAAAATGGGCAGCAAGACAGACCACACAACCAAGGGACCCAGAGCCTCAAAACACCAATTGAAAACACCTGTGAGGGTTGAGGTGCCCAGAGAGACTCCCAGCCTCACAGGAGAGTTTGTTGAAGAGACCCACAGGGTCCGAGAATGTACACAAGCCCACCCACCTGGGAATCAGCACCAAAAGGGCCCAATTTGCTTGTGGGAAGTGGTGGAAGTGACTGAAAGCTGGCAGAGAGCAGAACAAGTGCCATCATTCCCTCTCAGACCCATTCCCCACATACAGAGTCACAATGAAGTGACATAGGTTATCTCTCAGGGGTGAACACCTAAGGCTCTGCCCCTCACTACATAACAGGTGCATCAAGACAAAAAAAATGGTCCAAACAAAAGAACAGATCAAAACTCCAGAAAAAAATACAACTAAGAGACAAAGAGATAGCCAACCTATCAGATGCACAGTTCAAAATACTGGTGATCAGGATGCTCCTAGAATTGGTTGAATTTGGTCACAAATTAGATGGAAAAATGAAGGCTATGCTAAGTGAAATGAAGGGATATGCATGGGGAACCAATAGCAATGGGAAGAAAACTGGGACGCAAATCAATGGAGTGGACCAGAAGGAAAAAAGAAACAATAAACAGAAAAGAAGGAAGAAACAAGAATTCAAAAAAATGAGGAGAGGCTGAGGAACCTCCAAGACATCTTTAAACATTCCAACATCCGGATTATTGGGGTACCAGAAGGGGAAGAGGAACAGCAACAAGTGGAAAACTTATTTGACCAAATAATAAAGGAGAACTTCCCCAGTCTGGCAAAGGAAATAGACTTCTAGGAAGTCCAGGACCCTCAGAAAGTCCCCAAGAAGTTGGACCCAAGGAGGAACACACCAAGGCACATCATAATTACATTAGTCAAGATTCAAATGAAGGAGAGAATCCTAGAAGCAGCAAGAGATAAGGGGACAGTCACCTACAAAGGAGTTCCCATCAGGCTGTCAGCTGATTTCTTTTTTTAAAAAATATTTTATTTATTCATCTTTAGAGGGTGAGGAAAGGAGAGAAATATCAATGTATGCTTGCCTCTCATGAGTCCCCTGCTGGGAACTGTTCTGCAACCCAGGCATGTGCCCTGACTGGGAATCGAACCTCGATCGTGTGGTTCGCAGGCTCGCACTCAATCCACTGCGCCACACCAGCCAGGGCTCAGCTGATTTCTCAAAAGAGACCTTACAGGCAAGAAGGAGCTGGAAAGAAGTATTTGAAGCCATGAAAGGCAAGGACCTACATCCAAGATTGCTCTATCCAGCAAAGCTTTCATTTAGATTGGAAAGGCAGATAAAGTGCTTCTCAGATAAGGTCAAGTTCAAGGAATTCATTATCACCAAGCCCTTATTATATGAAATGTTAAAGGGGCTTATCTAAGAAAAATAAGGTCAAAAATATGAACAGTAAAAAGACAGCAAACTCACACCTAAAACAAAAGCAAACTATGCAAACAACTGGAACAGGAACAGAACCACAGAAATGAAGATCCCATGGAGGGTTAGCAACAGGGGAGTGGGAGAAGAAGGGGGAGAAGGTACAGAGAATAATTAGCATAGAAAGTGGGGAGAAAATAGACAGGGGGAGGGCAAGAGTAGTGTGGGAAATGTAGAAGCTAAAGAACTTATGACACATGGACAGGAACTAGAGGGGTGTGCAGGGTGGAGGGGAATGAAGGGGGGAAATGGG
Source organism: Sturnira hondurensis (assembly GCF_014824575.4). Taxonomy (NCBI): domain Eukaryota; kingdom Metazoa; phylum Chordata; class Mammalia; order Chiroptera; family Phyllostomidae; genus Sturnira; species Sturnira hondurensis. The sequence continues at coordinate 104,325 of NW_028097436.1, read as the reverse complement.
ACAACTGTAATAGCATAATCAATAAAATATATTTTTTTAAAAAACAGGACTTTTGTGTAAGGATCACNGCAAACTCACACCTAAAACAAAAGCAAACTATGCAAACAACTGGAACAGGAACAGAACCACAGAAATGAAGATCCCATGGAGGGTTAGCAACAGGGGAGTGGGAGAAGAAGGGGGAGAAGGTACAGAGAATAATTAGCATAGAAAGTGGGGAGAAAATAGACAGGGGGAGGGCAAGAGTAGTGTGGGAAATGTAGAAGCTAAAGAACTTATGACACATGGACATGAACTAGAGGGGTGTGCAGGGTGGAGGGGAATGAAGGGGGGAAATGGGACAACTATAATAGCATAATCAATAAAATATATTTTTTAAAAAAACAGGACTTTTGTGTAAGGATCACATTGATATGTACTTACTATATCAGGAATTTAGACATAGTCTTTGTGCTGATCAGTGTTGGGCGTTTTCAGAGCAACCGAACTGCAACCTGTCCACCTCACACCATCTCCCGTGAAAAGACTAAGCTGGCTGTGCAGCTCTCGCCCTTTGTCTCATAACCATGTCCATCAGTGAGAACGCTAACCACCAGCTGCCTGCCTTAAAAGTTTAAGAACAAGGGGAAAGATAGAACAGAAATGAGGCATCACCAAATGGAAGTTAGTGTGGAGCTGAGAAAAGCTAAGGATGAACAGATGCTGAAAAGGAGAAATGTAAGCTCCTTTTCTGCTGATGTTACTTCTCCGCTGCAGGAAAACCCTCGGTAACCAGGGCACTATAAATTGGTCTGTTGAGGACATTGTCAAAGGCATAAATAGCAACCATTTGGGAAGCCATCTCCAAGCTACTCAGGCTGCAAGGAAACTGCTTTCTATGGGAAAACAGCCAGGCATAGACAACATAATCTGGGCTGGTTTGATCCCAAAATTTGTGTCCTTCTTGGGCAGAACTGATTGTAGTCCCATTCAGTTTGAATCTGCCTGGGCCCTCACTAACATTGCTTCTGGGACATCAGAATTGCCAAGGCTGTAGTAGATGGAGGTGCTATCCCAGCATTCATTTTTCTGTTGGCATCTCTCCATGCTCACATCACTGAACAAGCCATATGGGCTCTGGGAAACATCGCAGGTGATGGTTCAGTTTTCTGAAACATGGGTATCAAGTGTGGTGCAGTTGATCCACTGTTGGCTGTTCTCGCAGTTCCTGATATGTCATCTTTCGCATGTGGTTACTTACGTAATCTTACCTGGACACTGTCAAACCTTTGTTGCAACAAGAATCCTGCACCCCCATTAAATGCTATTGCACAAATTCTTCCTACTTTGGTTTGTCTCTGTTTTTTTTAAAGATTTTATTTATTTATCATTAGAGGGGAAGGGAAGGAGAGAAGGAGAGAAACATCAATGTATGGTTGCCTCTCGTGAGTCCCCCGCTGGGAACTGGCCTGCAACCCAGGCATGTGCCCTGACTGGGAATCGAACCACGATCGTGTGGTTCACAGGCCCACGCTCAATCCACCGAGCTACACCAGCCAGGGCCTTTGGTTTGTCTCTTGCATCATGATGACCCTGAAGTATTAGCAGATAGCTGCTGGGCCATCTCCTACCTTACTGATGGTCCAAATGAATGGTTTGAAATGGTTGTGAAAAGAGTAGTTGTGCCCCAGCTTATAAAGCTCCTGGGAGCTACTAAATTGCCAGTTGTGACTCCTACACTAAAAGCCAAAGGAAATACTGTCACTTGGACAGATGAACAGACTCGGGTTGTGAAAGATGTGGGAACACTTGCTGTGTTTCCCAGCCTGTTAATGAACTCTAAGACTCATGTGCAGAAGGAAGCTACACGGACAATGTCAAACATCCCAGCCGGCCGCCAGGACCAGATACAGCCAGCTGTGAATCACGGACTCACATGATTCATAGACTCCCCATTCCTCGTTGTTGTTCTCGCTAAGGCAAACTTTAAGGCACAAAAGGAAGCCGTGGGCTGTGACCAACTATACAAGCGGTGGAACAGTTGAACCGATTGTATACCTTAGTCACTGAGGCATAATAGAAGCACTGGTGAACCTCTTAACTCTGAATGATGCCAAAATTATTCTGGTTATTCTGGATGCCATTTCAAATGTTTCCAGGCTGCTGAGAAACTAGGCGAAACTGAGAAACTTAGTATAATGATCAAAGAATGTGGAGGTTTGGACAAAACTGAAGTTCTACAAAACCCTGAAAATGAATCTGTATACCAAGCTTCATTAAACTTGACTGAGAGGTATTTCTCTGTAGAGGAAGAGGAAGATCAAAAGGTTGTGCCAGAAATTACCTCTGATGGCTCTACGTTCCAAGTTCAGGATGGCGCTCCCAGGACTTTTAACTCTCAGATTGTACAGCTGAGGCATAAAATGTGGTTGGTTGTGTGCTATGTTTGGTATAAGTGTGTCTTACTGTTTCTCCACCAAGAACTCTTTATTAATGTGGTTTGTAATTGTAGCACTTTTTACAGTGAAACTGTACTTGAACAGTTCCAAACTGTACATACTGTATAAACCTTCTCCTTTCAATGAGTTTCTTATTTCTATGTGGAATTTCCTATCTTACAGTGTCTTGTAAATAAAGATTAAGTTTCACCAAAAAAATTTTTTAACTGAGGAAAAAACATTAAATGATTAGTGACTTATTTAAAATAATAATAAATGGGTAAACCTAACACATTTTTCATAAAAAATTACTGTTCCCCCAAAATAAATAAGCAAACAAGTTTCATGAAGGGGATAACATTTTTTCATACTCTACACATCTCATTAATGTCCTCATCAGCGCAGAGCAGCTGGACCCTCCCCCACGCATATGCAGCCAGTCCCGTGTGATATCTTGTGTCCTGTACCTATTGAGAGTCCCATCAACCCTTTGTGAGAGGGGAAAAAATCATTTGACCCTGAAGACACTCTGGAAGGTGACATTTTTCAGGAGCATTCCCTGCCCATTCTGAGAGCTGCAGTTGCTCATCTGGAGGCCTAGCTTCCAAAGCTCCCCAACGCTGCCTTCACCCCCTACTGTGTGTTATTTTCTCTCTTACCTAGTGAAAAGTTCCGCACACCTGAATCTATTGCAGGTCAACTGTAACTGATAAATAAACAAATTAAACAGAAAAAATCTGTTAGAACTTCCTAGAAAAACATAGAAACTATATTAGGGACGTGAGGACTAAAAAGAGAAGTTGTATGACTCACTTAAAAAAGCAGGCAGTTTTCTCTTCAAAGAAGCTGAACTAGAATTACGAAAGCTAGGTTCAGACGTTTTTGTGGGTGGGGGAAAACACAGTGGTTTCCAGCACAGTCCCATTGCCCAGCACTGCAGGCGGGAGTGCGCAGTATTGAACTGCATTTATTCATACAAAAGCTCTATGTGATGCACTCCAGAGTGAAAACTGACCCTGCTATCTTTAGTTTAATGGAAGTTGGTGGTTTAGATCCCACAGTGTGGGCCAACCAGGGAGTTTAGGACTGTCTGCATCCCATCGTTAGGAAGCTGGCAAAGGTTACTGCAGGAAGGAATATTTCAATTCTGGGACCCACAGAACTGAGAGCTCTGCATAGCCAGGCGTCTGCCTGTCTCCCTCTGCCTCTTCCAACTCACCTTGACCTGGGGTTTCAGGGGTCACAAGGTGGTCTGTCAAGACTGAGATGAGCTGTGGTTCAGGCCTGTTACGTGCTGAATGTCTGTGCCCCGCCCCCAACTCCGTGTGTTGCAGCCCTCCCCCCACAGGGATGGTCTGAGAAAAGGCCTTCGGGTGATGGTCAGGGACACATGAGACCCTGAAGCAAAGGCCCTCATGGGGGTTAGTGCTCCCATACGAAAAGCAAGAGTGACATGTCTCTCCCCACAAAGACAAAGAAGAGGCCATGTGAGCATTCCATGAGAGGAGAGCCAACAACCAGTCAAGAGAAGAGGCACAAGAATGAAACTTGCCCTCTCAGCACCCTGCACACAGACTTGGGGCCCACAGAACTGAGAGGCGTGATCTCTGCTGTGGGGGGTGCCAGTCTGAGACACTGTTACAGCAGCCAGGCTCAGTGAGACAAAGCTCTGCCTGCTTAGCCTGTGTTTCCAGGCTCCAGCGTAGGAGCATGGCCCCCAAATCCCCTCCCTCCAGTACTCCCAATTTTATCTCTATCTTGGTGGCATATACCTGATAAATTGACTCTCAGATACCCACATCTGAAATAGCCCAGAGGAAGTGAGGAGAAGGAGGAAGAAGCAGATGACCCAGCAGGTCAAACTGTCTCACTACCCATGTTTTTTTTAATCGATTGAGTGAGAGAGAGAGAAACATCAGTTTGTTGTTTCACTCACTGATGCATTCATTGGTTGATTCTTGTATGTGCCCTGACTGGGGATCCATCCTACAACCTTGCTGCATCGGGATGATGCTGTAACCAGCTGAGCCCCTGGGCCATGGAGCTCCAGGTTTCTCTATGTCCCTTTATTCCTAACCATTAGAGCAGAATTGCAATCCACCTTATACACAATTGCCTCTTTGCCCACTTCTCCCAGGGTCCAATACCAAGCTTTGAAAAGAGTAAGTGTACAATGTCTGTTGGATTATAAATATCAATTAAAAAGCACCTATTCTTTTCTCAGTAATTTCACAGTAATCGTTATACAAAAACCATGTGCCTGGACAGTGCAGAACACTTTGTTGATAGTCCCCTATTGAACCCACTGAATTGTTTTACTCCCACTGCTGACATGAAATGTGTGGGTGTGTTCTTCACCTAACAACCAAGTTTCTGATTCTGTGGACAATAACTGGGCATCCTACAACTCAATTCTGACACTCTCAACCTGAAGTTATTGTTAAATCTCATGGGGTTCAGGGCTCAGTCCAACAAGAAGAAGGCCCCCCACTTAGAAGCCAACCACAAGTTCAGGTTGTCACTGGTCCTACTAACAATAAATTCAAGGGTTTCCATGCCCACTCCCCAATTCAGGTTTCATAATTTTCCAGAATAATTCACAAAATTTAGGAAAGCATGTTACTGGTTTATTATAAACCTGGTGGTTTTTTATAAACTGGATGTGTGACTAATGTTAAGCCATAACATTCAAGCTAGTCATGACATTGAACTTATGCACCCAATATATGTAACAATATCTAAGAAAAAAGCTTGTTGGTATCTCTCAGACTAGCCGTGACCTCTGTCAAGTACAGGATACAACTTAGTAACAGACAAATGGGAGAGAAACATAGTGTAACAGGGCGCAGAGCATGGGCCCCCTGAAAACCCCAACAAACTTTAATTGGGGGAGGGGGATAATATGGGTGTTCTAGACACTTTGCATTACAATGGCAAGTTGATAGCCATGTCTTTCCTGCAGGGAAGTGTCTGCCACCCATTCAAAAGGAGTACATGACTCTGAGAGCACGTAGCGGCTTGTGACATAGCCAGGGGATGTGAATGCTCACCTCAGATGTCCGTGTGTCATGGGGAAGTCTTGCCCTGACTAAAGATGGCAGCCAGAAGGAGGTAAAAGATATGGGGGAATTGGCAAATGTAGAATAACACAGGAGGGGCCAGATAAGAGGTACCATAGGAAGTTCCCAGCCAAGCATTTGAATGAGGGTGGGTTGAGAGAGAAGCAGGTAGCCATGAGGGAGGAGCCATGAAGTAGAGGGATTCCACCATGCAGGCTGGTGTAGTGAAGAAGCAGGCGTGCAGTCTGTAAGCCGTGTAGAGGAAAGGGTGTATGGAGGAAGCTGATGGAGCCATGCGGGGACCTGCCTAACCAAGCACAGATTCATGAGAGGTGCTTGGAGCTGAACTGAACTGTGACTAGGAGTGCTGACTTCTGCTCTTTTGAAGGACGTTACAGAGAGGCCACTCTCTTGGGCTGTGTGACTTCCCAGACTCTACCATGATTCAGTGTAACACAGCACATGTTTCCCCGAATCATTGCATGGAGGCTGAGGACAACACACCCCAGATCCTGAAGGAGAGAGCTGTAGTGAGAAGACGGTGACTCTGAAACCCACGAGAACACCTTCCAGAGGGGTTGGAGGACTGTTTGAGCAGCCGGCTTAGGACCAGATAAGGATGTGGGGGACTTTGGGGCATGGTTGTGGCTTATAACCACAACCTGGTGGGGAGCCAGGGAAGTGCTGGGTCTTGTGGGAGAACAGGGCTCCAAGCATTAGGGCTTTTAGTGCCCCCACCTGAGGTTGGAATCCTGTAAATAAAAACCTGTCTCCTTCAACAGTAATTGGGTCATGTATCAAAGTGCCAGGCGGACAAGCCCCAGATTGCTCGGTTGCAATAGCAAAAGCGATTGGGCTGGTACTGTTGGGGGAGGGATCAAGGAGCTTCCGTGCTCTCCTCGGTCGTCCCACCCTCCTAGAGCATCTGTCCACTAATCTTGAAGCCTCCTGACCTCCATCATTTAGGGGTTTCGGGGAGATTCCAGTATGTCAGTGTCATTGACTAAATCACTGACCACTGGTGACTGAACTCAACCTCCAGCCTCTCTGCCCTCCCTAAGGACTGGGGGTGGAGCTGAAGTTCCAACTCTCTAGTCAAATGGTTGGTTCTCCTGGCAACTAGTCCCTAGCCTGAAGCTATCCAAGAGCCCCACCTTGAATCACCTCGTTAGCATAAATTCAGGTAAGGTTGATAGGGGCTTATTGTGAAGAACAAAATATGTTTCTCTCATCTAGATCATGCAGTAAATTCCCAGGGTTTTAGAAATTCTGTGGCAGGAACTGGCAACAAATACTAAATATATGTTTCTTATTATCACTAACCCTGACAGCCATCCTGTCTAGAGTACACTATTGACAATATCAACATCCCCAATCTATGGATAAGGGAACTGAAATTTACGTAATAAGCACAGCTTGTAATATAGTGCTACTACATGCAAGCAATGACTGTGTATATGGTAGACCATATATACACTATAGTGCCTATATAACTGTACATATACTACACATAATGTTTTACCCCATAATCTAGAAGTGTTATATGTCAGTACAGCATTGTGCAGCACATCCATTAAATGTTTTATTCATACAATAACCTATATGGTGAAAACTATTATTTGACAGGTGAGAAACTGTGCTACAGTGCATGTAAATACATACATAGGATTAGACCTGGCAGGAAGTCACAACTAAACCGCAGATCTGCACCCCAAATCCTTTCCTCTGATCACGCCCCTTAAACACCCTTCTCCATGAAGCCAAAACCTCCATGGGTCTGCATGAGCCCGAGGCCTGCGTATGGATTTGTTTCAGGGCTCTTAGTCTGACCCTTCCCAACACATCAAAAGATCTTCTTTAATTTCACAATATTCTCTCTCTACTTTGGCTTAAAATGTTTATTCCACTAATCACTTTTGGAAATGTCAGCTTCACATTTCCTATATTCTTGTATTTGACAAAAGACGCCATAAATAAAGTTAGAAAGATAAATGATAAAGGGTGTATTTGTAAAAAGATTCTCACTTTATATAATAAATTATTAATATCCAAAATGTATAAAGGGCTCTTAAGAATAAACAAGCAGATGAGGCATCCTCTTAGCCATCTATTGCCACACGTCTAACAAGTGGGTGTCTGTGGATCAGAGACATGGCAGGGGGCTAGGTGGGTGGCTCTGGCTCCCACTTTCCAGGAGCTACAGAAAATCCAGAGCATCCAGTTATGCGGTAGCACTGGGCAAGCTGGGAGAAGACTCAGTTCCTGGTCATGATGGAGATGCTGGCTTCCCAGAGCTGGTCATGCAACACAAGGGGAGAGAAAACAGAGTAAAAGAATGACAAGATGAAAGCCACAGCCCTTTATAACCTAATCACCCTTACGCCATATATTGTTGGTCACACACAGGTGTGAGCATCAGGGTCATCGGGGAGGCTGACTGCCATTGACATAAAAATGATTATATACAAAGATAATTGTCTCCCCAGTGATTAGGCAAAGAAAATTGTAGCACTAAAAAATATTTTTCATCTCTCAGATTAGCAGAAACTTTAAGTTTCTGCTAATAGTATCTGTCCCTGACCACAAGGTGGGCAAATGGGTGTGCTTCACTCACCATGTCCTAAAAGTGTGCATTAAAGCATGGTTTGCAGGCACCTCTGATGTGCTGTCCCCACGTCTAGGTGTCTCTTCTGAAGAAATTCACAAGAATTTCACATTCACAAGATTTGTGTTCAGGTGTGCTCAAGGAAGAGGTGTTTGTTGTACAAAGAAAATAAAAACAAACAGGAGGCCTACAGATGGGGAATGGTTTCAAGTACAAAGCACACAAATTGTGTTGCTAAGTGAAGAAAGCTCCATGCCAAATATATGTATCTTGTGATCCATTTTAAGTAAAATCATTTTTTTTAAAAAAAACCTCTTTTGTCCAGGTAATACACACACAGAGAGATGACTGAAGTATAAGAATCCATATGCCTTGTTCACAGGTCAGCCCCCAGGGCTATGCACAGAGCCATCCTGGCTAAAATGTGTCACCAATAGTCACTGGCACCAATTCAACACCAACAAGAACCCCTAATTTGGGGTGCAATAAAGAAGGAGATTTTATTCGGTGCAAACAGATCAATTGTGATTCAACACAGCTACGAAAAGAGCTGAATAGTGTTACAGCCCAATTATGAAGCAGCCCAGCTCTGAAGCCTGCAGCCACGCCCCTCTCTAGTGAGGCAGCTGCACACTGCTGATGTCTGCGCCACTCTGCTCCTTTAAGAAACCAGAAAGCGGCTCTCTGAATCAGAAAGGAGCTCCTACAGAAAGAAGTCCCTGTCCCTGGTCCGGGATTGGTCCATCCTCATGCAAATCAGGACTCCAAATCATCAAAGTTTGATTGGTCCAAAAAGTACTGTCCTGACTGGTCAGAATAGAGCCACTCTGATTGGTTGGTGAAGGCCAATGGAGGATATACCCACCTAGCTCTGATTGCAGGGAAGGTCTCATTCTAGCTGTTAAAGTGCTAGTCCAGGCTGGGACAGGGCAGTTTGCGTGAGAGGCTGTTATGCAGAGAAGACTGTTAGGCCCTGTTTTCATAACCAAGCCCAGTTAGCCGCCAGGAGTCCTTGTTAGTAATATCTTCTTTTCATACAAAAGTATGCCCCCAGATATCTGAAACAGATAAAGATATATCTAGAAAGATACATCCTCAATTATACGAGGACTAATAGTATGAGACAATATTCACATTTGCGCTAGTACTATATATACAATGACAACTGATGTACTAACATTTTGTAATTTATTTCCTTTCAACAATGTTGTCACAACCAACTCTAAAAAGAAAAGCTATGACACGACAGTCATAGTGGCTAAAGTCACGACAGTAAGGCCGCCCCTCTGGCCTCCTCTGCAACTCCTCTCCCGGGCTTTTCAATCCCTAATTCAGTACACAGAAGGGGAGACACAAGAGGAAGAAGGGGGTGGGGAGAGGAGGCGAAGGAGAACCAGGAAGGGGAGGTAAGATGAGGGGCGGGGAGAAAAACAAGAAGAAAAACAACAGAAAGGAGAAAAGGTCCTTCGTGATTCTTCACTGTTGCAAATGGACAACGAACGGAGGAAGGTTAGGGGTGAGGGGTCGCTTCGTTTCACCTGGGTGTGCAAAGAGCCAACGTGTGTCCACAAGAGGGCGCACGAAGTATGCCTTGGCCTTGCTCAGCTGAAGTCATCCCTGTACCTGTAAATCTGTTAAATCGAAAAAAGACAAGAAAAATAAATTTTTACCCAGTGCATGACGAGGTGCGCACTGGCCTGTAGTGTGCGCGCGCGGCCGCGGGCGCCCTGCGCTGGCACGTGGAGTCGGGTCAATCTTGCCCTTCCCGCCCCACCCCACCCTCCCCACCCCCACCGCCCCCCACCTCCGGACTGAGGTGCATGTGGGCTGGGCACGCATCCCCTTCAAGTGGCTCCGGGTTCTCATCAGCACAGGTGGAGGAGCCAGTCGTTTTATACCTGAGGGCTAGACTCACTTACAAATTGGAACCTGAATGCTACAGGCACCCGGAGCATCTTATCACCCCCTGGTGGTTACAGCGAAGTGAAACTGGTGGGGAGTTCGCTCAACTCGGTGGGTGCAAGGGGCGGCGGACTTGTGACTCCTCCGGGTGGAAATGCATGACCTTGCAATTTGTTTTGAAAACGTCTAGGGCTGCTCTGGCTGATGTAGCTCAGTGGACTGAGCACAGGACTGTGAAACAAAGGGTTGCCAGTTCGATTCCCAGTCAGGGGATATGCCTGGGTTGCAGGCCAGGTCCCCATTAGGGGACACATGAGAGGCAACCACACATTGATGTTTCTCTCCCACTCTTTCTCCTTCCCTTTCCCTCTCTCTAAAAATAAATAAATAAAATATTTTAAATAAATAAATAAAAACGTCTAGGACTTATGGCTCTCACTGTCTTCATTTCATCCGCTGTACAGTCCCTCTGATTCTGTTGTGGATGCTTTGTCCCCGCGGCACCTACATGGCTGGAGCTCCTGTGCATTTGGTCTGGAGCCCCACTGCCTAGTGGATGGCGCCTTTGTTACCCTGTGTTCCTTTCCACCTTCTGCAACCTCTGGGTGCGAAATCCATGGCAGGCTCCAGGCCTGACCCACTGGACCCCTCAGGGATACCTGAGACCAGGACTGCACAGCAGTCAGTTTTTGGCTCCAGGCCAGCAAGGCTCAGAGAGGACCACTCCCCCAGGATCTGGACAGAGAAGCTCCCCCGTAGTGCTCTACCTGGGAAAATATTTGTAAGCCTTTGAGTCATCAAGCCAATTCATTTTAGAAGAGCACACAACTTCTAACAAACAGTAACAGCAGACATTGTGCGGAGAACTCGTAACTGAAAATGCCCCACTCACCACTAGGTGCGAGGTGCACCTTTGCCTTCGCACTGTTGGGGAGCCCCTGAAAGCCCGAAAGCCCCAAAGCTGGAGCTTGGGCAGAGAGTGAGGCTTCAGGCTTTATAGTCCCTCCTTGCAATGGAACTTTTCTTTAGGTCCATGTTAAAACACAGTGGGTGGGGGAAGTGTATGAAATGGGTGGAAGGGGTCAAAACATACAAACTTCAACATACGAGATAAGTAAGCCCTGGAATGTAATGTACAGGGTGGTGACTGCAGCTGACACTGCTGTGTGGTACATCTGAAAGTTGCTAAAAGAGTAGCTCATAAAAGCTCTCATCCCTGGCTGGTGTGGCTCAATGCATTGCTCGCCAGCCTACAAAGCAAAGGGTCACTGCGATTCCCAAGCAGGGCACACATGTGGATTGTGAGCCAGGTCCCCAGTACGGTGTACATGAGAAGCAACCGCACATTCATGTTTCTCTCCATCTCTTTCTCTCTCTCTTCTCCTCTCTCTAAAAATAAACAAATAAAATCTTGAAAAAAAAAGAAAAAAGTTAACTATGTATAAAGGTGGATGTTAACTAAACTTATTTCACCATATAGACAGGTAGCCCTCTAGATCCCAGGGTTCTGCATCCCACGATTCAACCAACTAGTGGAAAATATCTATTTTTAATTTACATTGTTGCTGTCATGTACTATATAGTTAGGTCTACAATGGTTGCATCTGAGACTTTTTTCTTGTCATTATTCCTTAAACAACACAGTATAACAACTATTTACATAACATTCCCATTGTATTATGTGTTATGGTACTCTATAGAGACAATTGGATGTAGGTTACATAAGGGACTGGCACATCCACAGATTTTGGTGTCCCTGGGGGTCCCAGACACAATCACTTGTAGATACTAAAGGATAGGTGTACACATATCAAATGATTGTGTTGTCACTACAACTAAAGCAATGTTATATGTCGGTTATCTCTCATAGAAAAAATATACAATGGCACCCATGGGTAATGACTAAAAATAGTCAGTATGTACCAACATCACCTAGAGCAGTGGTCCTCCAACATCTGTGTTTAAGAGACACAGCTGGGGAACTTATGAAAAAGGAAGGCTTGTTTGGCCCTGCCCCCAGAAATTCTAGGACCTAGGAGCCTTAGCCTTAAAGAAACGTGGGTGCCCAGTGATGCAGCCACTGCCCCAGCTTGCTAAGAAATACTATGGCTGGAAATGCTGAAGAGTCGTTTTGGAAGGCTCTTGCCTAGGTCTTTCCTTCGAGAAGGTTTATGGAGGCTGCATTCTTGTTGCAACACAAAAACTCCACAACCGACCACTATAAAGAACTCATGGTCTAACAGGGGTACTGTCTTTCACATGTTTTATAATAAGGAACCAAAGAAAGACATACAGTTACCATCACACCTAGTACTTATGCATTTATATGTATATAAAGATGCATGTAGGTATAAAATGGAAAGAAGTTTCAGGAAACAATACTTACTCCAGCGCAGTGTGATGACGGCCCCTCTCTAACCATAACTTTGTCCTGTGATCCAAAACTTACTAATGCAAGACCAAAAAACAAAACCTTACGTTTCCCTCCCTCAAGGTCATGCTTGCCTTTGTTCTGAATAAAACGTGCACTGCTGTAAACCCTCTCTGAGGTGTATATTTGGACTTCCGGCCAAGATGGAGGCATAGATAGGTACATTTTGCCTTCTCACACAACCAAAAAAAGGACAACAAATTTAAAAACAACAACCAGATCTGCCAGAAAATCGAAGTCCAACAACCAAGGAGTTAAAGAAAAAACATCCATCGGGACCAGTAGGAGGGCAGAGACAGGCAACGGGAGCAGAGGACTAGTGGCAAGACAACAGCTGGAGGATTGCGTGGGCAGGATGGCAGCTGCAGTCCCACATTTGCATGTGAGGAACCAGAAAAAACAACCAGGGAATGAGAGAGACCACAATACCCAGGGTTCCAACCCAGGAAAAGAAAGCTTCAAACCCTCTGATTGTAAAAACCTCTGGGAATTGTTGCAGTGGGAGAGACTCCCAGCCTCACAAGAGAGTTCAATGGAGAGACCCACAGGGTCATGGAACACACACAAACGTACCCTCCCTGGAATCAGCACCAGAAGAGCTCAATTTGCTTGCGGGTAGACAGTGACATGATTCAAAGCTGGCCGAGAGCTGAGCAAGCAGCATTGTTCCCTCTCTGAATGCTTCCCCACATACAACACCACAACACAGTGCCATAAGCAGCTTGCCCCACCTCTAGAGGCCTGAGCCTCTGCTCCTTACTATGTAACAGGTGCGCCCAGACAAAGAAATATGGCCCAGCCCCAGCTGGTGTAGCTCAGTGGATTGAGTGCGGGCCTGAAAACCAAAGGATCAAGGTTTGATTCACAGTCAGGGCAGTCACAGCCCCACTGCCAGCACTACCGAGGAGACTCAAAGACAATAGTCAACTCGGGCTTTTCTTCTTGAAGTGTTTCTAGTGCGCAGATTGTCTCATAATTGAAATACATTTTACACAACCTGTAAAAGCAAACAGAGAGCCTGGAGTTACACTCTTCAAATGAACACTCTCAGAGCTTTTGCCTTAAACTTCTCAGCTCACTTCCCTTGTTCTTTCACACTTTTCAGTGTTTCAATACTGCACTTCCTACCTAATATGATTTGTGTTCTGTTTGAACCTTCAAGTCTGAAAATGTTTCAACATATGCAATCATACAGAGAATAGTGTGATGAATCCCCTGTGCCTGTTACGCAGGTTTGACAATTAACAGCCAATCCTGTTTCAGTTAAAGACAGTGTGTCACCTATAAATAGTTCATGGAATGACACTAAATGAAGACTTTTTAAACATAACCACAATGCCATCGTCACAGCTTAAAAAGTTAACAATAATTCTTTAATATCAATATATGTCCAATAGGTTTAAAGTTCTTCAACTGGCCCTGGCTGGTGTAGCTCAGTGGATTGAGCACAGGCCTGTGAACCAAAGGATCGCAGTTCGATTCCCAGTCAGGGCACATGCCTGGGTTGCAGGCCAGTTCCCAGCAGGGGACGCACGAGAGGCTACCGTACATTGATATTTCTCTCCCGCTCTCCTTCCCTTCCCCTCTAAAGATTAAAAAAAAAACTTTTTTAAAAATATATTTTATTGATTATTCCATTACAGTTGTTCTATTTCCCCCCTTCATTCTCCTCCACCCTGCACACCCTCTCCCCTACCATTCCCCCCTTTAGTTTATAACCACATGTCTCAAGTACTTTAGATTCTATATTTCCCCTACTATTCTCTCCCTCCCCCTATCTATTTTCTACCTACTGTCTATGCTACTTATTTTCTGTACCTTCTCCCCGCTTCTCCTCCTCCCATTTTGCTAATGGGAGAGGAGTTGCTAATCCCCTGTTGCTAATTCTCCATGTGATCTTCATTTCTATGGTTCCACTCCTGATCTAGCTGTCCTCTTGGTTTGCTTTTCTTTTAGGTGTGGTTGTTAATAACTGAGTTTGCTGTCCTTTCACTGTTCATATTTTTATCTTTTTTTTCTTAGATAAGTCCCTTTAGCATTTCATATAATAAGGGCTTGGTGATGATGAACTCCTTGAACTTGACCTTATCTGAGAAGCACTTTATCTGTCCTTCCATTCTAAATGAAAGTTTTGCTGGATAAAGCAATCTTGGCTGTAGGTCTTTGGATTTCATGACTTGGAATACTTCTTTCCAGCCCCTTCTTGCCTGTAAGGTCTCTTTTGAAAAATCCACTGACAGTCTGATGGGTACTCCTTTGTAGGTGACTGTCCCCTTATCCCTTGCTGCTTCTAGGATTCTCTCCTTCATTTTAGTCTTGGCTAATGTAATTATGATGTGCCTTGGTGTGTTCTTTCTTGGGTCCAACTTGTTTGGGACTCTCTGAGCTTCCTGGATTTCCTGGAAGTCTATTTCCTTTGCCAGATTGGTGAAGTTCTCCTTTATTATTTGTTCAAATAAGTTTTCCACTCGTGGCTGTTCCTTTTCCCCTTCTGGTACCCCTATAATCCGGATGTTGGAACGTTTAAAGATGTCCTGGAGGTTCCTAAGCCTCTCCTCATTTTTTTGAATTCTTGTTACTTCATATTTTTCTGTTTGGTCTTTTTTTTCTTCCTTCTGGTCCACTCTCTTGATTTGAGTCCCAGTTTCCTTCCCATCACTATTGGTTTCCTGTGCATTTCTCTTCATTTCAATTAGTTTAGCCTTCATATGTTCCTCTAATTTGTGACTAAAGTCAACCAATTCTGTGAGCATCCTGATCACCAGTGTTTTTAACTGTGCATCTGAGAGGTTCACTATTTCTTTTTCACTTAGAGTTATGGGCTCTGGGGCTTTGAGTTCTTGAGTCATATTTTGGACTGTTCATGCCTGTTAGAAGCAGAGCCCTAAGTGTTCACCAGGGCGGGGCAACTCAGTCACTGGTTTGTGATGCTGTATGTGGGGGTGGGGTCAAAGAGGAGCAATGGCGGTCCCCTCTGCTGCTTCCCACTGCTGGGGCCCACACAGTCTGTCTCACTGCTCACTCCTTTGCTGATTTATCTGCATGTGAATGTGTGACCGTGGTCCGCCCGCCGCCCTGCACCCTCAATGGGTCTGCCTGTTTCCACCCCACACCTGAGATTTGTCCATGGCCACCTAGGCACCTGGGTTGGGGGAATCTTTCCTGTCTGACCCCGCTCCGCCGCTGGCTCCGCCCCTCTCACCCGTCCAGTTGAACGGTTCGTTGTTGTCAGACTTCCGTATAGTTCAATTTTCTGTGTTTTGGCTGTGTTTTTGTTTACTAAACCTTTGTTGTCTTTAAACTTGGTTGTGGGAGAAGGCACAGAGTTTCCACCTATGCCTCCATCTTGGCAGAAGTCAAAAAACCAAAATCTTAAAAAAAAAAGAAATATGGCCCAAATGAAAGAACAGATCAAAGCTCCAAAATACAACTAAACAATGAAGATATAGCCAACCTATCAGATGCAGAGTTCAAAACACTGGTAATCAGGTTGCTCATAGAAATGGCTGAGTATGGTCACAAAATAGAAGAAAAAGTGAAGGCTATGCAAAGTGAAATAAAGAAAATATACAGGAAACCAAAAGTGATGGGAAGGAAACCAAGACTCAAATCAACCCTTTGGACCAGAAGGAAGCAGTAAATATTCAACTGAAACATAATAAATAAATAAGATTTTTTTTAAAAAATGAGGACAGGCTAGGAACCTCTGGGACAACTTTAAACTTTCCAACATCCAAATCATAGGGATCCCAGAGGAAGACCAAGAACTTGAAAACTTATTTGATCAAATAATGAAGGAGAACTTCCTTAGTCTGACAAAGGAAATAGACTTCCAGGAAGTCCAGGAAGCTCAGAGTCCCAAAGAAGTTGGACCCAAGGAAGTACACACCAAGGCACATCATAATTACATTACCCAAGATTAAAGATAAAGAGAGAATCTTAAAAGTAGCCAGAGAAAAGGAGACAGTTACCTACAAAGGAATGCCCATCAGACTATCAGTTAACTTCTCAAAAGAGACCTCACAGGCAAGGAGGGGCTGGAAAGAAGTATTCCAAGTCATGAAAGGCAAGGACTTACATCCAAGTTACCCTATCCAGCAAAGCTATCATTTAGAATGGAAGGGCAGATAAAGTGCTTCCCAGATAAGGTCAAATTAAAGGAGTTCATCATCACCAAGCCCTTATTATATGAAATGTTAAAGGAACTTATCTAAGAAAAAGAAGATCAAAACTATGAACAGTAAAATAGCAATAGACAATTATCAACAACTGAACCTGAGAACAAAAACAAAAATAAACTAAGCAAACAAGTAAAACCAGAACAGAACCACAGAAATGGAGATCACAGGGAGGATTATCAGCAGCGGAGGGAGAATGGGGAAAATGGTATAGCAAATCAGAGGAGTAATTGGTAGGTACAAAATAGACAGGGGGAAGTTAAGAACAGCATAGGAAATGGAGAAGCCAAAGAACTTACAAGTACAACTCATGGACATGAACTAAGGCAGGGGGACAATGCTGGTGGGAGTGGTGTGCAGGGCAAAGGAGAATAAAGGGGAGAAAAAGATGGGAGAACTGTAATAGCATAATCAATAAAATATACTTTAAAATGAAACATATATTTGGATCATTTCAAATGCATAGTGCACCTTAATGTTGGTTATTTAGGGTGAATTTCAAATCATGTATTTGGGTAGCTTTTCAAACATAGGTTGTGTGTTTACTTCTGAGGACTTCAGATTGACACCCAAACCAAAACATTGCTAGTGGGGCATGTCTTCTTTTGTCCTGGAGAAGAACCCATCAAACTGCGGGGAAGTCCTCAATAGCTGGGCTGTTGGGTGCTCCCTTGATTCCTACTTCTGGCAGGTCTTGAGAAAACAAAAGTCGTATTTCAGAAACCCCAGGGTCTGTAGATTTATTTCCCCAACTAGGGCGATGCACTCAGACAGCCAATCTGCTGCACTAGCCTCTCCATTAAACGGCTGTGGCGGCAGCGTGGACTCACGACTTGATTGAGCCCTGCACACCTCGTGGACCTAAAGGAGGGTTGCTGCAAAGCTCCAGGTTTAAAGCCTGGCTCCTAACTCTCACTCTCCCTGTGGAGCTGCGCCGCCAACAGTCCAGAGAAAGTGGACTCCCCAGCTGTGCCGCAGGCCCCCTGAGGGAGAGAAACATAGAGATTTTACAGGCCTGCAGATTGGCCACGGTCCTGGAAGAGGAGGAAGGGGAGGGAAGCCACCCTGCACCCAGATGCTGGTGAGGAAATGGTTGAAGGAGACAGGAGCTCTGAGCAGGAGGTGCCTGGAGCTGTGGGCAGAGGACCCGCCCCTGCGGGAGTCTCCGAGTCCTTCCAGATTGTGAGGGGGCACCTTGGCCCTCTGCCCTGCCCCACTCTGCTGGAGCAGATCCAGTATTTATCTCCTGTTTATTCCTTTAATTTGCATCGACAAAAATGCCTCAGGACTGAGAGATATAGACGACACGGTTTCCTTATTTTTTTTTAAAGATTTTATTCATCTGTTTAGAGAGAGGGGAAGGGAGGGAAACATGGATATGAGAGAGGAACAGTCTGTAGGTTGCCTCTCCCAGGCACTCCAACCAGGAATGAGCCTGCTACCCAGGCAGGTGCACTGACTGGGAATTGAAGCTGTAACCTTTTGGTTTGTGGGAAGTCGCCCAACTGACTGAGCCAGGCTGGCCAGGGCACTTTCTTTTTTAAAAAAATGTATTTTTTCATTACAGTAGACATACAACATTACATTAATTTCAGATATGCAACATAGTCATTTGTTCATGGGGGAAAAAATCACGCCCAAACCTGTAGAGAGCCAAATTGATGTAATATGCCAAAGAAGTAAGATGTCAAATGCCCTGAAGAATAACAGCTTTTGCAGATTCTTTAATGCATTTGAAATCATGGAGTAAGGGAGGAATTTAAAGGAGAAGGAATGTAAAGAAGACTACATGAAGGTGAGAGAAAGCATGGCAGGAATTGGATTATAGCACAGTTACAATTCGGTGCTCTTTTGAGTGTGGTTCCCTCAGAAGGAGGGGGTCCAAGAGGAGGCCTTTCAAAGCTCTGTCACCTAGATGCTCAGAAACAACGGGCACAGCTGGCTTCAGGCCAAGATCAGCCTCTCCCTAAGGAAGTTATATGCCTGGGCTGGGATACGCATCTGCCCAGTTAGGAATCTGTCACTTATAACGGCACCCTTTTTTGTCCACAGATTTGACATTTATATACCTTGCCATAGCTTCCTTTTTCAAGGAGATTGCCTAAGAAAAGTATTTGCTTTTTAAATGTCTTTAAGCCTTCTGCTATAGAAATGGGAGGACTGAAATGCTGATGGATCCTGATTTCAAATAATTCGTAAATAAATGTTCACCCCTGAGGTCTCTCTCCACTCACTTATGGGGATGGGAGGGGCTACCTCAGACTTGTCCCACCTCTCCCAGTGGGCCAGGGCCTACCCTGATTACTGTGACAAGACAGTAAAAAGCTAGGAAAATTCCTGGGCAAGTAGAATGGGGAAACTGAGATAAGAAAATTAAACAAAGCCAAACAGTTTGAGCAATTTACAGCCAACTGGTGAATTGCAGGCCCTTATCTCCCCTAACCAAGGACTGTTGAGAGAGAATGGTTTGTACCTTTCCTCCTTGACTAGAGAATCACAACTTAAATCCCCCTGGTCTGGGGGACACAGGACAGAGACCCAGTTAATGTCATTTGTGCCAGCCTAACCCAATGAAGTCAGAGGAACAAATAACAAAAACTCCATTAAAAACCAGACAGGCCCAAGATAAAGGTAAAACAGTAAAGCAGACCAAAGAATAATCCCAAACTCCCCTATGTGCTCATTCTTATGCATCAGCATATTGCAAACACACCTGTAAAGCTGGTGAATATTCCACTGAAACCCTCCCCTAAGATTCTCACCCACAGAAGAAAGATAAAAAACCCTCAAGACGAAGACCCAGTGGGGGCTCACTCCAGGGCATGCCCATGCCCCTTCCCAGGCATGAACTTTTTACTTCCTCCTACACTCTAAGGGTCCTCCGGAGACTTCCAGCCAGGGGAGCAGTGAGCAGCGGCAGCTCAACCCAGGCTTACCCCTGAGCCTGTCTCCAGGGCCCCCTTTTCTCTGACTTCCTGGTGAGCTAAGAGCAGCCCCTTCTTGGCTTACTCCTTTCCTATAAGGTCCCTAGGGAGCCAAAGTAGAGCCCTGCCTAGGTTCTCTCCTTTTGCTTCTTCTACCCTCCGTCCCTTTGTCCCCAGTCTTAACAAACGTACTCTCAAAACCACCTGGACTCTAGCTTCGAAATCTTTCTGCACGACGTCAAAGACCCACACACTGCAGCCATCCTGAGGCTGACCCACTCTGGCCTGATCCCTGTCCAAAAACACTACCACTGAGGCCTGGCACCAGAGTCAGTGGCCACTGGTGACCAACAGTGGGTGGCTCTAGACTTTCAAAAATTCCTATCAGGGTGCCCACAGGTTTGGGAGATGGGCTCACCCCACCTCCCCACCTTCCCAGCCAGGAGTGTGGTGGTGGCCACAGCCTTACACCCTCCCTTGTGGCCAGCACACCCCTCCCTCCACCACAGGGGCCCAGAAAAGTCTGTGAGGAACATCCCCAACTGGAGGAACTGGTCCCAGAAACTCCCAGAGCCCTTGGCCACTTCCATGGTGGGATGGCGGAGGAGGAACCAGTGAGGCCACAGGCTCCAATGGACAGAGCCAGGGAAATAGAGGTGAAGGGCCTGCTGCGTGTGGCCCAGTGAAGGAAAGGCTCCGTAATGGTAGAGGCCAGGCAGGGGTCCTTGCCAATGAGCCTAGGAATCAGGGTCAGGTGCCCATGTCATGTCCCCAGAGGTTCCTCCAGTGCCCTACATGTGGCTCCTTCACTTTTCTGGGCCTTATTTTCAACTCAGTTAAGAAGTTTGATACTGGATCATTTCTGAGGATTTATCAGGGTATTAACTTCATATTAATAGAAGCAACAAATTTTAAAAAATACTATTAAAGGAATTATACCAAATAGTTGTGAGGTAAGTAGTAACTGACTGTGAGACCCGTAGATTTGTTTAAAGTAACAGTAAGGATACATGTAAATTGCCGCCTTCCACCTGAGAATAACTAATGTAAAACAAGAAATGGGAGGCACCCTCTCCCCTCCTCCCTCCAGATCACTGCCTTTGCTTTTCTTTCTCCTAAGCTCCAAGGTCCCCTTTTTTGTTTCTGTAACTCATTCTCTAGCCCACACAGCCCAGCTATCTCCCTTCTACTACCTCTGTGACGTTATTTTTATTTTTAGAGAAGGGAAGGGAGAAAGAAAGGGAGAGAAACTTCAATGTGCAAGAGAAACATCAATCAGCTGCCTCACACATGCATCGGGGCCCTGGCCTCACAAACCAGAAACATGCCCTTATGGGGAACGGAACCGTCCAGCTCACAGGCCAGTACTCAATCCACTGGGCCACACCAACCAGGGCTGAATCTTTTTTTAAAATATATTTTATTGATTATGCTATTACAGTTGTCCCATTTCCTCCCCTTCATTCCCCTCCACCTTGCACAACCCCCTCCCACCCACATTCACCCCCTTTAGTTCATGTCCATGTGTCATAAGTTCTTTAGCTTCTACATTTCCCACACTATTCTTGCCCTCCCTCTATTTTCTCCGCACTGTCTATGCTACTTATTTTCTGTACCTTCTCTCCCCTTCTTCTCCTCCCACTCCCCTGTTGCTAACCCTCCATGTGATCTCCATTTCTGTGGTTCTGTTCCTATTGCAGTTGTTTGCTTAGTTTGCTTTTGTTTTAGGTGTGGTTATTAATAACTGTGAGTTTGCTGTCTTTTTACTGTTCATATTTTTTATCTTCTTTTTCTTAGAGAAGTCCCTTTAACATTTCATATAATAAGGGCTTGGTGATGATGAACTCCTTGAGGTTGACCTTATCTGAGAAGCACTTTATCTGCCCTTCCATTCTAAATGAAAGCTTTGCTGGATAGAGCAATCTTGGATGTAGGTCCTTGCCTTTCATGACTTGGAACATTTCTCTCCAGCCTCTTCTTGCCTGCCAAATTTCTTCTGAGAAATCAGCTCACAGTTTGATGAGAACTACTTTGTAGGTAACTGTCCCCTTATCTCTTGCTGCTTCTAGAATTCTCTCCTTCATTTGAATCTTGGCTAATGTAATTATGATGTGCCTTGGTGTGTTCCTCCTTGGGTCCAACCTCTTTGGGACTCTCTGAGCTCCTGGATTTCCTGGAAGTCTATTTCCTTTGCCAGATTGGGGAAGTTCTCCTTTATTATTTGTTCAAATAAGTTTTCCACTTGTTGCTCTTACTCTTCCCCTTCCCCTTCTGATACCCCAATAATTTGGCTGTTGGAATGTTTAAAGATGTCCTGGAGGTTTCTAAGCCTCTCCTCATTTTTCTGAATTTTTGTTTCTTCATATTTTTCTGTTTGGTTGTTTCTTTCTTCCTTCTGGTCCACTCCATTGATTTGAGTCCCAGTTTCCTTTCCATCATTATTGGTTCCCTGTTCATTTTCCTTCATTTCACTTAGCATAGCCTTCATTTTTTCATCTAATTTGTAACCAAAATCAACCAATTCTGTGAGCATCCTGATTACCAGTGCTTTGAACTGTGCATCTGATAGATTGGCTATCTCTTGATCACTTAGATGTGTTGGCTCTAGGGCTTTAATCTGTTCTTCTGTTTGAGCCTTTTACTTTGGTCTGGCCATGCCTATTACATAGTGAGGGGCAGAGCCTTAGGTGTTCACCAGGGTGGGGCAACCCAGTCTCTGGGTTGTGATGCTGTATGTGGGGGCGGGGTCAGAGAGGGAACAATGGCACTTGCTTCGCTCTCTCTTGGATTTCAGTCCTTTCTGCTGTTCCCACAGCAAATTGGGCCCTTGTGGTGCTGGTTCTTGGGTGGGTGGGCTTGTGTATGTTCTAGGACCCTGTGGGTCTCTCCAACAAACTCTCCTGTGAGGCTGGGAGTCTCTCTGGGCACCTCAATCCTCACAGGGGTTTTCAATTGTTGTTTTGAGGCACTGGGGCCCTGGGTTGTGTAGTCTATCATGCCACCCATTTTTGTCTGGTTGATCTGTGCACGAATGTGTGACCATGGTCAGCCAGCCACCATGAGTGCCTCACTGGGTCTGCTTGTTGCCACCCTGAACCCAGGGTCTGCCAGCTGCCGCCTGAGCGCCCAGGTCTGCCAGCCACTGCTGTTTCCTGCTGTGACTGCCCCTCTCTACCCCTCTTACTGGTCTGGATGAGTGGTTGTCAGACTTCCATACAGTTCAATTTTCTGTCAGTTCTGGTTGTTTTTTTGTTTCTAAATTTTTGTTGTCCCTATTTTTGGTTGTGCGAGGAGGCACAATGTATCTGCCTGCACCTCCATGTTGGCTGGAAGTCATTGAATCTTTATGGACAGTTTTTTTCAGGTGCCAGGAGATCTGAGAAGACAGTGGGTCATGTACCGTAAAAGACCCACTGTCTTACATCTTGTCTCAAACTGACCTTTTTATAAGGAGAAGAAGAGGGTGGGTAAGGGGTTTGGAATTTAAGAAAAAAGTAGGTAAGGGGTTTGGAATTCAGGGAAAAGATAAAATCTGCAGTCTGGCAATTTTCCTAGCATCCTTTCATCTGTGACTATTTGTCTGCATCCTGGTCTAAGGGCATTCTCTCCCTGGAACACAATGGCTCAGTTCCCATCTTGATCCCTTCAGTCCTCCTGAGGCACAACCCTCAAATTGCTGGGTGGTCTTCTGGGTGCAGGGTGGGTCCCATCATACATCCCATTTCCTGGAACAGTAGCTTTTTACCTGTATTAGTCACTAAGCCTGTTAACTATAATTTAAAGCTAAAAATGTTTGACTTCCTGAGCTCCCCCACCACCATTCCCACTTGCTTTCTCCCACCTCTATGGATTCTTCCTTACATTTCCTCCTCAATTTCAAGTGCATTTAAAAATTGCAAAACTATCATTCTCCGGGGCATTTGAGGTCTTGCTCCCCAACATGTTTATTGCCAGTTTGACTCAAATAAACTGATAAAAATTATCTACAGGTTTGGACATTTCTTAGGTGCACACCTGGACCAAGAAAGCCACACAGGATGGCAGGCATTCCACATCGAGGTAGTTACACACAGGTCCTCTGCCCATTTGGTATTCTATCAGCCTCCCTCCTGGAACCGCTTGAAGATTCCCAGGAAGGTCAACAACGAGAGTCAGATCAAAGGCCCACCTACAGGTGCAGGATTATATTTTTAGACATTTGGAGTGAAGTTTAGGAGCCAGAACTTTCTTATTATTTCTAAAGCCCACAATGCAGGCTTTGGGGTGCTCCTTCTTTGGGTTGATATAACAACATCCAAACCTGTGGAGAATTTTTATAAGAGTTTACTTGAGCCCAACTAATGTAATATGCCAAGAAGCAAGGTCTCAAATGCTCTAGAATATTTTTTAGGTGTCTGGAATTAAGGTGGAACTATAAAGAAGATTCAGTGGAGGTGGGAGAAAGCAAGGTAGGAGTTGGATTATAGGAGAGTCAACAAGATTCTGTGCTCTCTTGAGCTGGGCATGCCTTCAAGGGATATTACTTCTAGCATCTCAAAGGTGTGTTAACCTAGATACACAAGGGCTGGCTTAACCCCTCTCCCTCAAGAAGTTGCAAGCTGAGAGGAGGTGGGAGGCTGCCACCATACCTGTGCAGGGAGAAGTTGTGACTTATTACAGCATTCCCTTCTTTTGCCCACATCTGCAAAGTACTACGCACTGAGAGCTTTTGATTCCCAGCCTCTCCGTGCATTTGGGGGAGAATTTTTACCTAAGAATGTCTTTGCACAACCTGACAGTGGCCAAGACTGATAAGGGCCCCCTTCGGTGACTGCTGGATTCAGTAACAGCTGTGGGCAGCTTCTTTCACCTTCAACACCTATACCAATAATTGTCATTTCCTTGTCACACCAGTGAGCCAGGGACCCACACTGTTCCCTCCTGGGATTTCCAAAAATGCTGACTGAACCCTGGTACCCCTGAAGTGTTCTGGTCCCCCTTGGCCTGAGGAGAACCTTTCATTATACTCCATTGTATTGAAAGACCCATCACAGCGTTGGACAAGATACTCCTCTACCTTCAGTGTCCTTCTGTGGGCTAATAAGCACACAGGCATGAGACAGGTTAGCGGGAGAACTGCCTTTAATGCATACATATGCATGGGGACCCACCTGCAGGAGAGGTTTAGAGACACAAAAGGAAAGTGGGGTGCATAAGACACCCTGTGCTGGGGTAGAGGGAGGGTGCCTTGGGGACCTCACAGGGTCGGTGCAGGAGGAGGGGAAGAGCAGATCTTTGGAGATCCCAGCTTTGTCCTGCCCTGTAGCTGCATCAGAAGAGGTTATCTGATACTCTCTGATTCTGGGCAAGGCCCCTAATTCAAGTCTCCTACGCAGTCAAGTGTGCAGATATTTTTTAAGTCCGCAAGGTCTTGGTTGCCTCTAACTCAAAATAATCCACATACCACAGAGGCACATCTGGTTTTGTTTGTTGGTTAGTTTCTTTTTTGAAGAGGGGAAGGGAGGGAGAAAAAGAGGGAGAGAAACATGGATTTTGTTGCCTCTCTCCCACCCCAAACGGGTCGGTAGGCAAGGGCAGGGAGGAGCCTGGCCTACAACCAGGCTTGTGCCCTGACCTGTGACCTTTCAGTTTGTGGTGGGACACTCAACCCCCTCCCCACCCCCGCGCCACACCTGTCAGGGCCACAGAGACACATCTTGAGGTGACTGGTTCTGAGCCCCCACAACAGCTTGCAACAGCATTAAAGAGCAAATTTAAATTGTCCATGACACTTGCTGAGCACTGTGAGACTATCAGGAAGGGTGTGTGTGGGAAAGGGGTTCTGGCTAAACCCACCCAACCTAAGGGCATTCCTGCTGACCACATCACCGGAGGGAGTGGAGCTTGAGGGACCTGGCCAGGTGTCCAGCATGGTCAGATTTCTTGAGGGCTCAGCGTTCTGATTAAAGTGACTTAGGATTCTTGCTGAAACCCGACCATGCAGAGATGAACATGGAAACCCAAAGTCAGTTTTTCTACTTGAAAAAAGGCTGTGGGAAGCCTGAGTGGAGTTGGGGTCAGGAGAGAACTGGCAATACAAGAGCATCAGAACCTGCAGAGAATTTTTATAAAAGGTTATTTGAGCCAAACTGACTGCAGTTGCTGGGAAGCAGTGTCTCAAACTTTAAAAAAAAAATGACAGTTTTGTAGTTTCTCTTATGCATTTGGAGTCATGGGGGAACATGAGGAAGATTCCATAAAGGCGGAGGTTCAATGACAGGTAGTTAAGATTATGTACTGTTGTGAAGGGAGTTGCCCTTAAGATAGAGGCATAGAATCAACTCACCAGGCTTGCTTAAGGCAAAGAGGAAACTTTTGGTAGTTAAGTCATAGGCCTGGGGCCTGAGACTACCAGTTATGACCTACCCAGTTAGGAATTTATGACCAGATCACCTGAGAGGTTACTTGCCATAGATTTCCCCTGCCCTCTTTTTTTTGTTGTTGCCAACAACAGCCCAGCCTTTTCCTAGCAGAATAGAGTAAAGCAGAGATCATCAAGCTGAATATGTGTGTGCCTTTCTCTGGGCTTCAGGCAGAAAAGTGTGAGAAATGCTGGCTTCAGAGTGAAATCCAAACTCTTCAGCCTGCTGTGTGAGGATCTCAGACTTCACCTCCCAGCAAGCAAGTAGCA
Organism: Sturnira hondurensis; assembly: GCF_014824575.4. Lineage (NCBI taxonomy): Eukaryota > Metazoa > Chordata > Mammalia > Chiroptera > Phyllostomidae > Sturnira > Sturnira hondurensis. The sequence goes on along the minus strand of NW_028097436.1, from coordinate 78,139 downwards.
CAGCTCACCTTCACACAAGCTTCCCACAAGCCTTTTCCTCTGCTTTCAAGCTCCGGAAAACCCAGTAAACCTTAAACAGGCATCACCAATATCGAAGGCCACCTTGGAGCTACTTCAGGTAGATGGTGAGCTCTGCTTGCCTGCTGACTACCCTGTCAGTTCCCTTCAAAAACAGGGGCTGAGTCCTGGCTGGTGTGGCTCAGTTGGCTGGAGGGCCATCCCCACCCACTTCCCCATCCAGGTTCAGGTGCATACGAAAGGCAACAAATGGATGCTTCTCTCTCACATCAAAGTTTCTCTCTCCTCCTCCCTCTCTCTAAAAGCAACGAAAAAATGTCATTGGATGAGGGTAAATACATATATTTATCTTGAGACCCTCCTTACCTGCAGACCCCCCCACCTTCTAGCTGCAAACACCCCCACAGGGGATGTCGCTTCTGCATACCTGTCCTCCAGGAGAGCTCTCCCCAAAAGGTTATGCTTCCCTCTTTGCAGAAGAGCCACGTGTTCACTTGTTTTACCTTCCTGCTGTGCCTATGAGATTTTCAGGTCTTCTGGAATAAGCCCCACTTGCTCGCCCTTACCCGGGCTGCTCTGAGTTGATGCCCAATGAATGTCAGATTGAATGAACTCAGAGATGAGGACATTATCTCCATATTCTGAGAGATGACTGAACAAAGACAACCAGAATGCAAAGGAGAAGGTAGATGGGGGCAGAGGAAGGGGAGACGACACTGTCACTTTAACCAGTTAGGTGTGGGAGATAAAAGGCAGAAGAAAGCTGAAGGTGACAAGTTTCACGTCTGATTGAACAGTCCAAATTTATCTCCAAAAGACTGTGAACAACAGACTACAAATAATCATCACCCACAAACACCACAGTAAATCAGCTGCAAGGTCCCTAACCTGGCAGGGCAGCACTATGCATGGTGGGTGCTTCCAGGCCTGTGTCACTTTCCTGGGGCCGGCAGCACACATCTCACCGCCAACCAGGTGACTTAAAAGGACAAGAATTTGTCCTCTCGCAGCTCCAGAGGACAGACTCTGAAATCAAGGTTGGGGCAAGGCGTGTCTGTCTGAAGGCTCCAGGAACGAAGCCTCCCCTGCCTTCTCCTGACTTCGGGCAGTTACCGGCAATCCCTAGCGTTCCTGGCCTTGTGGACACATTCATAACTCAGGTCTCTGCCTCCATCCTCACTGTGCTTCATCCTGTGCATCTGCATTCACAGGTCCTGCCTACAAAGATGCCCATCACCGGATTTCAGGCTCACTCACCCTAATTCAGTCTACCTTTGTCTTACTTAACTTATTTATATCTGCAAAGACCTATTTCCAAATAAGGTCACATAAGAAATTACGACTTCAACATATCTTGTTGGGGGTGGGGGCATGTTTCTACCCATTAGAGGACCTTCACTTCCACCCCGATTTGCACATGAAGTAAATCGAGCTTGAGGGGATGGGGCTACAGCACTGATTTGTAAAAGAAATATAAATTTGGTTATTTGGTTGACCAAAGTACATATGTGCTTAGCGTGAACAGTGATAAAGGTGGCTTTTGTTATGGGAATGAGTTGATTTTGTTAAGTACCCAAGCATGGGGGTGGACCTCCAGGGAACCAACCCGTGATTAGAGGATTGTAACTTTGGTACCACACCCTGACCTCTAGGAAGGGAAGGGGGCTGGAGGTGAAGTTCCACTGGGAATGACCAATGACTTAATCGGTCCTGCCTCAGCAATGAAGCCTCCACAGAACCTCCAGAGCCAGGATGTGGAGAGCTCCAGGTTGGCGAACACAGGGAGGTTCTGGGAGAGGGGTGCCCCTAGAGAGGGCATGCAAGCTCCCTGACCCTTCCTACATACCTTGTCCTTATGTCCCTTCCACCCGGATTGGATTTCCTGAGTCTTGTCCTTCTATCATGAACTGGTGATCTAGTGAGTAAATCGTTTCTCTGATTTCTGTGAGCTGCTTGAGCAAATTAACAGAATTAAAGGAGGTTGGGGAACTTCTGATTTACGGCAAGTTGGTCATAAGTGCAGAAAATAACCTGGACTTCCGACTGGCACCCTGGTTGGAACCTCCAGTCTATAGCTGGCTGGTCAGAAGCACAGGTGAAAGCTGACTTCTGTGACTGGTGTGTGCATGTGACTGGTGTGTGCACTTCTTTGTCTGTGTGTGCAGGGGCTGAACTCTCCTTGCAGGACGGTACTCACCACTTGTGGAAACAGATACTGTCTCTGGGTAAGACAGTGTCAGAATTGAGGTGCACTCTCAGGCACCCTGCTGACACCCAAGATCTGTTTGTTGCTGTCAAGGACCTCCTCACCACCACCTTGGAATTGGGGCAGACAACCTCAAGGTAGGGGTCAAAGGAAGACTTGGAATAAGTCTTTAGAAAGGCCAGTAGCTAGAGAGTGTCAGAAAATTCCTGAAGTGGATCATTGCCTAAAATTAAAAAAATTGAGTGACAGTAAGTTGATCCATGAACAGCATGTGTTTGAATTGCCAGGGCCCACTTATATGTGGAGTTTTCCAACGAATAGGTACACTGTTTCAGTCTGCTCTTGGGAGCTGGCAGTGCAGAGGCACACTGTGTGCACTATGTATGCCACTTTATTATTATTTGTCAAATTATAAGGGAAATCTTATTCAGGAAGTTATAGAGGCACTAGAAGGGCCCTTGGAACTCAGGAGAAAGAGGGATCACAGATACCACCATGAAGGACAAAAGAGGAAGGCGAGGCTTCCAGCCAGTGGAAGACAGAGGGCAGGCCCTGGGGAGAGATGGGGGTGGGGAAAGGTGAGGGTGAGTTCTGCAGAGAACTGCTTTATTATTTTTAAATGTATTTCTAAAATTATAGTTGATATACAATGTGTCAGTTTCAAGTGTACAATGTAATGATTAGACATTTCTGTAACTGACACAGTGATGTCCAGCAAGTCTAATTCCATCACACATAGTTGTTACAATATTATTGACTATATTCTCTATGCTGTACTTATATCCTTGTGACTGTTTTATAACTACCAATTTGTAGTTTTTTAAAATTTATTTTCAATTTGTACTTCTTAATCCCTTTACTTTTTTGCCTAGCCCCCAACCCACCCCATCGCTCTGGCAACTATCAGTTTGTTCTTCGTATCTGTGAACATTTTTCTGTTTTGTTTTGTTTGGGGTTTTGTTTTGTTGTTTTTTTTTTAGATTTCAGATATAAGTGAATTCATATATTTGTCTTTTTCTGCCTAACTTATTTCACCAACATAATAATGTCTAGGTTCATAAATGTCACACATGGTAAGGTTTCATTCTTTTTTTTATGTATCTGGCTGTGTAATATTCTGCTGTGTATGTACCACATCTTTTTTTATCCACTCGTTCACTGATGGACACCTAGGTTGCTTCCATATCTTTGCTATTGTAAATAAAGCTGCTTTGAACACGGGGGTATATATATATCTTTTTGAATAAATGTTTTCAGTTTATTTGGATAAATGCCCAGAGGTAGAATTGCTGGGTCATGTGGTAATATTACTTTTTAATGTTTTGAGGAAACTCCATACTGTTCTCCAGAGCAGCTGCACCAGTCTGCAGCTAACGGTGACTGGGGCTCCCTTTCCCCCCCGCACCCCCACTAGCACTTTTTTGTTGATTTATTGATGGTAGCAGCCTCTCTGACAGGTGTGAGGTCTCATTTGGCTTTAATTTGTGTTTCCCTGGTGATCAGTGATGTGGAGCACCTTCTCATGTGTCTATTGGTGCTCTGTATGTCCTCTTTGGAGAAGCTTGCATTCAGGACCCCTGGCGATTTTTCAATCAGGTTGTTTGTTGTTCCTATTGTGTTGATACTGGGTTGTATTAGCTCTTTCCAAATTTTGGGTATTAATCCTCTTATTGGATATGTCATTTGCAAATGTATTTTCCTGTCTAGTAGGTTGTCTTTTTGTGTTGTTGATGGTTTTCTTTGAGTGGCAAAAGCTGTTTAGTTTGATGTAGTGTCATTTGTTTATTTTTGTTCTTGTTGATTTTTCCCCAGGAGATTTCTCCAAAAACATATTGCCGATACCAATGCTAAAAAGTTTATTCCTGTTTTCTTCTAAGACTTTTATAGATTCAGGTCTTACAGCTAGGTTGGTGGTCCATTTTGAGTTTATTTTTATATACGGTGTAAGAAAGTGGTCTAGTTTTATTTTTTTACATGTATCTGTCTACTTTTTCCAACACCATTTATTGAAGAGACTGTCTTTGGCCCATTTTACATTCTTGTTTTTGTTGTGGATTAAGTAACCATATAAGTATGGGTTTGTTTCTGGGCTCTCCATTCTGACTCACTGATCTACGTGTCTGCCTTTGTGTCAGTACCATGTTGTTTTGGTTACTGTGGCCTTTCACTATAGTCCAACTTTGTTCTTCTTTCCCAATATCACTTTGGCTAATGGAGGTCTTTTGTGGTTCCATCTTAATTTTAGGGTTACTTGTTCTAGTTGTATAAAAAAAATGCCATTGGTATTTTTATAAGGATGACATTGAATCTGCAAGTTGCTTTAGCTAATATGGATATTTTATCAATATTAATCCTTCCTATCCACGAGCACGTTCTATCCTTTCATTTATTTGCGTCTTCAATTCCTGTCATCGATGTCTTCACTGTAGTGTTCAGAGTACAGGTCTTTTGCTTTTTTGTTTAAATTTATTCCTAGGTATTTTGTTCTTTTTGATACAATTGTGAATCAAATTACATTCTTAATTTGGCTGATCATTTGTTTTTAGTGTATGAAAACACAATAGCTTTCTGAATACTAATTTTATATCCTGCAACTTTATTGAACTTACTTATTAGTTTCAGAAGTTTCTGTTGGAATTTCTAGGGTTCTCTCTATATAGTGTTATCTGCAGATAATGACAACTTTACTTCTGTCATTCCAATTTGAATGTCTTTTTTTCTTACCTAAATGCTGTGATTAGAACTTCCAATACTATGTTGAGTAAAAGTGAGCATTCTTGTCTTGTTTCTGATCTTGGAGAAAAAGATTTCAGCTTTTCATTTTTGAGTATGATGATGGCTATGGGTTTGTCAGATGTGGCCTTTGTTATTTTGAGGTATATTTTCTCTAAACCTACTTTACAGAGAGTTTCTGTCATAAGTTGATATTGATTTTGTCAAATCCTTTTTCTATATCTATGGATATGATCATATGATTTTTACCCTTCATTTTATATGATGTATCATGTCCACTGATTTGTGGATATTGAACAACCTTGCATCCCACCCAGGAATAAACCCCCCTCGATCATGGTATGTGACCTTTTTAATGTATTGCTGAATTTGGTTAGCTAATATTGTGTTGCAACTATGTTCATCAGTGTTATTGGGTTATAACTTTCTTGTTTTGGTAGTGTCTTTGTCTGGTTTTTCTGTCAAGGAAATGCTGTTCTCCTAGAATGAGTTTGGGTACTTTCCTTCCTCTTCAATTTTTTAGAATAGTTCGTTCATTCTTCTTTGAATATTTGGTAGGATTTACCTGTGAAGCCATCTGGTCCAGGAGTTTTGTTAGTTGGGAGTTTTTTGATGACTGATTTAATTTCATCACTAGTGACTGTCTGTTCAGGTTTTCTGTTTCTTCCTGATTCAGTACAATCTACACAATGTGATTATACTATGGACTTGAGCATCCATGGGTTTTGGTATCTGTGAAAGTCCTGGAACCAATTCCCCATGGACACCATGAATAGCTAAGTTTGTCGGGAGTTTAAAGTTATACATAAATTGTTGACTTTGAGGGTGGTCAGAGTCCCTAACCCCCACATTACTGTTCAATGATCAGATGTACTTGGAGTATTTGAGAAATGAGGAGTAATTCAAAATTCTTCCTGCCTGGTAGAAAAACATGTGGTACCATCCAGGTGTCCAACAGCAAAAAAGTAGATGGAGCTATGCTAACATAGGAGGTGTAAAACACCAAAAAGTTAAAAAGTTCAAGTGCAGCTAATAGAGAAGGGAAGAGGACTGTGATGAATGGGTACCTGTTACATATCTCTGGGCTGGGTACTTAAATCTTTATTGATCCGTATGTACTGGGTGTTGTGTTATCATGGTGTGAATGGAAGAATGCATCCACTTCTCCCTAGCATCTAAGGAGGTTACACAGCAAGGGGGCAGGTATAGGACTTTCCTACTATTGCTGGGACTGAAGGAAAGAAACAATTGAGGTAGGCACACCATGGTTCTATGACTTAAACGGTATATCTAGTAGGCAGGCTGGGTGGACGTGGAGGAGCCAGGATAAGGTCTGGGCTCTGAAACAGGATCTGGAAACAGATCCAGGTGTGGAATCCAGGTTTTCTGCCTGAGACAGGATCAGGGTGTAGGATCCAGCATGCAGCAAGCCCCTCTTTCCTACAGAAGAGATTTCAAACTGTTATGTAGACCTTGGGGCTCCATTCTCTGTGGGCTCTGGTGAGAATTAAATGATAAAATGCAGGTGGTGAGCAGATCCCAAGCATATTGTTCATGGTTTCTGTATCATATCAATAGATGCAGACGCCCTGCACCCCCACATCTGTACCACCGGGTCCTTGACCCGTTCGTTTCCTTTCTCAGTCCCACTTCTTATTCTGAAATTCCAGGATCCTGGGACTCACCTCATTTAAGGAACAGACAGAAAGGATGAAACCCATGTAAATGGAAACATCCACACAACTGCAAGGATCAGGGTGGTTCCCTCCTGATGGAGCTGAATCCTGTCCAGGGCAAATGCGTGAGAATCGTGAGGATGGAGAAGGCACCAGGCAGCAGAAGAGACACTGTGGAACAGGGCCTCCCCAAGCCTTGCAGCTGCTGTGACATGTGACAAGGCCCCATCTTCTTACCACAGGCTCCCCAGATCGGTGCCCTGCACTCTTCCAGGATTCCAAGGCTAAGCCATCAGCCCCTGACAGCCCAGGACTCCCAGCGGACCCCCTTTCCTGACTTCACCTCTAAACAGTGGCAGGGATGTGACCCCCACTTCCCCGCCACCCGCCTCCAGTCCTCCCATCCTCCAAGTGGATCATCTCCTTTCATTAAGTTTCACTCCAGCTCCCTGGGTTGCTAAGTTGATCAGTGTATCGAGTACAGCTGGCCCTGGGGTGTCTGGCTGAGTTGGCGTTAACACCCCAATGCTAGTGAACAGCTCCCCAAACTGGTGTTTGCAGTACTGATGTTGTTTCCTGGGCCACAGCACCCAACATCGATTTCAGGGAAAGGGAAGACAACTTTCTCCAGTGACAACTGGGCCATTTTAGAGGCGCTTCTGCTGGAGCTCTGAGCAGTGAGCTGTGTCGGCCTATGTTTAGTTTTAAAGCCTTCTTGCCTTTGGCAGAAGGAAAAAGAAAACATAAAAGTAGGTTAACAGCCCTCTTGGGACAGCTGGGAGGCCTGTCTTGTGAGAACCTTATTAACACAGAGCCCTGCTCTCAGTGGCTTATCGCTGGGCCTTTGCACAGGCCACATGCCTCCCGCTGTCCGTCAGCTAGGACCCTGTGTTGGTCAGCATTTTCTAGAGAAACACAACCAGTAAGGGGGGAGGGTGTGTGTGGCCGCGCGCGAGTGTGCCAGCGTGTGTAGAGTGTGGGGGGGAGGGGGAGGGGGGAGGGGGGAGGGGTGGATATTGTCTCACTGGCCTGAAATCTGCAGGGTGGGCACGGTTGGAAACCCAGGGAAGAGGTGTTGTTGCAGTCTGGAGTCTGAAGGCAGACTCCAGGCAAAGTTCCTCCTCCTTGGGGACATCAGTCTTTATTCTTAAGGAGTTCCACAGACTGGATGAGGCCCACCCACATTACTCAAAATCTATTAATATAAATGTGAATCTCATTTTAAAAAATGGTGTTTGACCAAATGCCTGGGCCCTGTGGCCAGGGCAAGGCGACACATAAAATGAACCATCACATTCTGCTTCTCACTCCCCGGAAGGGCACAAGCACTCATGGGTCCACCCACCCACAACGGCCCACCTCTGCCCAGGGTCCCCTGCCCCCTTGGCCGTGCACCCCAGACTCCTCCTGCCTGCCCGGTCTCCGTCTAATTTCCCCCACCTTCACCAGGGTACCCTGTACCCACAGCTGGCCACCTCCACTCCCCTACTCCCTCCTCTACACTGCTCTGCCCACCACCTCCACCAGAGCCTGAGTCAGAGACCCCGGCTGTGTCTTCTCTTCCTCTAACCGGATCTTGAAACAGCACTCAGCTCCCTGACCAGCCCTGGTTCATGAAAGGGCTCTTGCTCCTAGCCTCCCCTGCTTCGCTTTACCCCCGCCCCACTTCCCCCTGCCCTCCCTTGCTCTCCCCTCCTTTCCTCTGGTCTCCAAACCTGCCCTTTCTGAAGCTGCTTCCCCATCGCCCACACCCACCTAGTGTCTCTACTGCTGTAATTCCAGATTTGTGCTCCAGCCTCGCCCTTCTCCCAGATACCTGCTTCCAAGCCTGGACCCACGTCAGGCCCAAGCCACAGCTGTTCCTCATTCTAAGGCCACACAGCACAGGGAGGAGAAATCCGCCAGCCAACTTCGAAGTCACCATCTCCTTGCCTGCATTTCTGCTGCCCTTTATAACGTGGCACCCGCTTCTGCTTCTCCAATAGGTCCTGCTTCTGCTGGACCGAATAGTGGGATAGTGGTCCTGGTAAAAGGATGGTCCCGTCAGGCCACGCCCAATCGAATTCCGCTCTCTATCCCTCCAGCCCAGGCTTTCAGTAACCGCTCTTGCCCCAAGAGGACCAAGCTCCCGTGTCAGGGCCTTCCCCCATGCTGCCCCCTTTGCAGGAATGCTCTTCCCGAACACCTCTGCTCTGCCTGACAGGGGCCTGCTGTGCTGTCAGATACCACTTCCTCTCGGAGGTTCCACCTGAGGCCGTGGCAGGCTCCTCCGGGCATTCTGTCGCCCATGGCATTATATTGAAGAGTCATTTGTTATCTCCTGATTCTCCTCCCAACTCTCAGGAGCCAGGATCTTCTGTCCACCATGGTCTCCCCAAGGATGGGACAATCGGTGACACACAGCAAGCATTTTATAAAAACATACACAACCAGCAATGGTAACATAAAACGAAGACCTGCACAGGTCCTGGTGGGCCTTCAGTGGCCTGAGGGCACAGCTTCCTTGCTGGTGCTTCACAGTAGACATTGAATACAGCCCCACTTGACAGTGAGGAAAGCACCTTCCCATGGCTCCCAGTATCCCCCACCAGTTCAGACACCCCACAACCTTGTTCAGTGGCCATAACCCTGTGCTGACCCTCCTTCCCTTAGGGACCCTGTTCTTACCCAGCTGGAGCTTAATCAGATCCCTCATTCCAGATGTCACTGTGGCAGTGGAGCCTGCCCTGACTTCTTTAATACTGTTACCAGACATTGTTCCACTTTTCTTGTCCTCTGCAGCACAGATCAAACTTGGCAGATCATGATATTGATTTCACTAACTGCTTGCTTCCCCTTTACCCCCAGAAGCTAGTTGTGTTGACACATGTACTCTGTGCACCTGGAAAAGCACCTAGCCCAAGAGAGCCTAGGAGGTTCTTGGTATATTTGTTGAATGATGAAGGATTCCAATGAGGTGAACAGCATCGGCTCTGTTTTCTGGATGAGGAAACTGAGGTGCCGAAAGATGAAGTAGGCCTGAGATCATATGGTCAGGAGTCAAGGAGGAAGGCTTTAACCCAGGTGCTTAGGACAAATGCAAAGTAAGGGCAAGTTCTGAGTTGAGATGGATTGAGAATTTGCAGGGAAGGAGCTGGGCTGGGCAATGGGGACTGACCTGATGTTGTGTGCTAGCAGTCTCTGGGTTCTGCATGTTACCTGCTTTAGGGCCACAGTAGAGCAGAGCAAGGAGCACAGGTTCCCAACGCTCAACTGCTGATTCCTCAGCCAGTCTCAGGGCTGGGATCTCCAGCAGAGGGTCTGAACCTTCACAGAAGAGCCACAGGCTGGGATTTTTGCCCAAGCCTGTGGTCCCTGATTCACTGGTCTGTGGTTCCTCCCAGGGGGGCCCTCTCCGCAGGCTGCATGGCTTCAATGGTGCTGGCCAGTGCTCCTGGGGGTGGAGGGGTTAATACTGAGTTCCCAGCAGTCAGATGCGGGTAGCTCCCTTTGCTATCCACAGGCTCCAGGTGAGATCCTTGGGTGACCATTTGATTGAACAACCACTGTTCACTGAAAAGAGCTTCACTCCTTTGCTTTCCTCCATCTCCTGCTGAAGTCAGAGTCCAGGCATTTGACAGATGCGGCTCCCAGTAACTTCCACCAGCCAGGCATGGCAATTGGTAACTTGAAGAAACAAGCGGCACCAGACCATGGAGTGAAAAGACACACAGGGCAAAGGGCTGGTGTCTTGACTCACCCACCAGGTCCCAACTCACTTAGCCAAGCCATTTTCTTTTGGGAAACTAGTTTGTTCTGCTTGTCCTTGAATCAGTCTGACTGAAAGCAGAGGTGTCTGTGGGTCGGTGACCCTTCGGTGCTCGGTGCCCAGAGACTTCTCTGCTTTGCTTTCTGTTCCCTGGGAGAGTTCACGCAGGCTCGATGGAGCAGTGGCGTGGGTAGGAGAAAATCAGACCTGCTCAGGGGACTAGAGATACTCTTCCTTCCAAGCTCCGGAATCTGGAAGGTTAAGGATGACACAGAAAGACCCCTCCTGATTTAGGAGCTATATTCAGCATGGGGTAGTGTTGGGGGGATTCGGGATGCCCTAATTCCTGCTTGCCACTTCCAATGGCCTCTAACCTCCCCCTGAGCCTCTGACTCGATGAGAACGGAGAGCCCCGAGCTCCCCTCCCCTGCAACTCGGAGTGAGATGCACCGGGCTCCCCGCGCACTCCCCAGCCTTGTCTTGATGCTCAGAAGGGCCTTGCAGTGGGCAACCTTACTTAAACTGAAACTCCCCATATCTGTTTAAGCCCAAGAAAGTGCAAGCTGACACCTCGGACGTCCCAGGCGGCGAAGGCAGACAGAGGGTGTCTGCGTTTCTCTCGCCCTTCTCGTCTATTCAGCGGCCGCAGCCGGCTCTTAGAAGGGGTTTTGGCCATCAGGGTGGTGGCGCCTGCCTTGGGAGGTCACAAGGGATTCCTAAAAGGAGCCGCCCCCTTTCCCCATTCAGCCCCGGGCCCAGGATCCGCAGTTCCTGGCAACCACAAGCCCCGGGGCGTGGGAGTGGAGAAAACAGTGGAAAGGACAGCCCCAACACCTCTCCACATCGGGGGTCCTCATGGCGAGTGTGTCCTCGATCACCGACAGCGGTGCGGTCCCCGCCGTGCCCTCTACGCCCCCGCCCACAGCCCGCTAGGCGCGCCCCAGGCCACGGGGAGGCCAGGCTTGGCGGCGGGGCAGACATCCCGACCGGCGCCAAGACCCGGACGCGCGCGAAGAGGGGCGGGGCGGTGCACGAGCCGGGCCGGGGGTGTCAGATGTCACCCGGGCGCACACCTCGGCCGGGGGGCGGGGAGCGAACCACTGAGACGCCGAGACCTCCGCGATCCTAGAGCGGAGCAGGAAGTGTCCCAGGGGAGGGAGCCCGAGGGTCCGGCCTTTTCTTTCCTCCGCGTCCGGCGGGCTCCGGCGGCGGCCCAGCCTGCGGAGCCCTCAACCGGGACGCGCTGCGGCGGTGAGTTCGGCCGGGCTCCTGCGGCCCGCGCAGCGCCCTTCTACCCCCTCCTCCGGCCGCAAGCACCCAGGACTCCCGGCCCTGCGACCCCCGATCGCGCGCGCCTCCCGGCCCCGCGCGCCCCCCCATCCCGGAGCTGATCGTCGGTGGATCTGCGGGCGGGGGGGTTGGTTAAAGTAACACCAATATTGTTTTTCAGGCGCCTACATTTGTTCCTACTCTTCCCTTCTAAGTGGAGCCGTGGTTTTCTGGATGAGCAGGAGACGGGGCTTGGTTGGCCAGGGAGGGAGTCGGGCCCTGCAGAGAGCCCGCCTCGGGAAGGACACCGGGAGGCCGACCGGGAAGGATGAGGAACGGCTGCGGAGACTAACGCCGCGGCCAGAGCGGTTTGAGTTGGACGCGGGGAAGGAGTTACGGACTGTGAGGTGAGGAGCCGGGAACTGGCTACACTGGGGGCGCGCGAGCGCGCGAGTGTGTGTGTTTGTGTGTGTGTGGTGTGCGCGTGGGCGCGCGCTGCAGGGGAAGCGGGAGACGTGGAGCGAGGAAAAGCTCGGCCTTTCCTCGGCCTAAAATGCCCTCCCCTTTCCTTTCTACTGATAGCGCGCAGTCCCTTCCCCTATAAGCCCGCCCCGCCCCGCGCGCCCCGCGGGGATCCTCTGGGACCCACGTTAGTTCGTTCATTCATCAGGCATCACTCCTGGCCTCTTACCGCCAGGGGCCCGGCTGACAAAGAGGAACACCGCGGTCTAGTTGGGGCTGGTTCTCAGCGGACGCCGGACCCAGAACGATGAGGGTGGGGCCTGGCTCTCCCTTAGGTTGAGGCAGACCTGAGCCCCAGAGTTTCTGCAGTTGTGTGGCGGCTGAGCTCAGGAGCCGGCCCTGAAGAAGGCGGATTAGGAGCCTGCTGAAAGGGGCCCAGCCGGACTCCTTCAGTCCTTTTCTGCTAGACTGTTTTTCCGTGGAAGGCAAAGCAGTACAGGCTCTTGGGTTTTTCTGATTGCCGTACCATGGGTTTGTGGCTCTTCTGTGAACTAGCAGCGAGGGCCGCAGTTCACGTGGGATCCTTGGGGCCCCTGAGCTGTTGGCAGTTAAGGTTAAGCTGGGATGCCTCATGTAGTCTGGTTGTGGAGGTCCAGTGACTGTGCCCTGTGGTCTTAGAGGCCTGAAGGAGCGGGAGGGGGTTTCTCTGGGTCCCGTAGTCTGTGAGTAGTACTGTTACTCTCATGTTTCCCTATGTGTGTTCACTGGAACTGGGGGGATGGAGGGTCCCTGAGCGCCCTCTGTGCTCATATGGGGGCTCCCGCCTCTGTCCTGTCTGGGGAAGGGCTCTTTGGTGTGTACAGGTGCCTTCATTATGGTTTCATTATGCCCTGCTGGTGTAGCTCAGTGGCTTGAGTACCGACCAACCTGTGAACCAAAGGGTTCTGGATTCAATTCCCAGTCAGGGCACACACCTGGGTTGCAGTCCAGGTCCCCAGTGGGTGGTGAGATGCAACCGATCACTGTTTCTCTTGCATGTTGATGCTTTTCTTCCTCTCTTTCTCTGTCCCTTCCCCTTTCTCTAAAAAATCTTTTTTTTTTTAAGATGGCAAGGGTAGAGAAGGTGGTAGAGGCAAGGTCAGGTATCTTAGATTTAGTGAGCTGGGGGAGGCTGATCTGGAAGTGCTGGTGTTTTTAAATGCACAGAGTTATTTTCTCCAAGAATCTCAGGATGTGGCTGTCACTTTTGATATCCCATTTCTTGTGTGAGTATCTTCCCAGCCAGGAGCTCCCCACCCCCACCCCCCGCCCCCATCCCCAGTCTCCCAAGGCAGACTCTGCGTCAGAGCTGGCTCGGCACTTTTGCCAGCATGTGGGTCTCCCATCCTGGATGCGCCCTCATGTCTCTTCCCTGCTCATCTGTCTTTGTCTTTCCAGCTCATGTTGTGAAGGTCTCAAGGGCAAGGACGGTGACTTTGGCTCCAAAGCTCCAAGATAGCAGCCTGCCTGGCTTGGCCCTCTCTGGTCCTCTCCAGGAGGACCCAGCCACTGAAGGTACCCTAGAGTCTTAATTTCTTCTGGCTCCTGCATGTAGCCCTGTCAGTGTGCTGGATGCTCAGAATGCCATTGTCATGTTGCAAGGCCACTGCTTTTCTCCTGGACTCCCCGCCTTATTTGTCCAGTTGACCAGTTAGGGGAGCATGTAATGATGCTGTTGGGGGGTGGTACTGCCCTCCCTCCCTTTGTGCAAGGACCAGCCATACTGACACTTCTCATAGGTCCCAGAGCTTCTCCCAAGGGTGGTCTCTGGGCCTCGTCGCTTTCCCCATCACCACCCCCCAGAATCTGCTGCAGGAGACCAGAGCATTGAAGCCAGTGATTTCTGTTTGGAAATAGGGTCGTCTTCTGCTGCTGACCCCCATCAAATCCCATCATGCCCACAGCCCTGTGCCCCCGAGTGTTGGCTCCGAAGGAAAGTGAGGAGCCCAGGAAAATGAGGAGCCCACCGGGAGAGAGCCCTGGCCCCCAGGGCGAGCTTCCCAGCCCCGAATCCTCCCGACGCCTCTTCCGCCGGTTCCGCTACCAGGAGGCAGCAGGCCCCCGTGAGGCCCTGCAACGCCTCTGGGACCTGTGCCGGGGCTGGCTGCGGCCCGAGCGACATAGCAAGGAGCAGATCCTGGAGCTGCTGGTGCTGGAGCAGTTTCTGGCCATCCTGCCCCGTGAGATCCAGGGCTGGGTGCGTGCCCAGGAGCCTGAGAGTGGAGAGCAGGCTGTGGCTGCTGTGGAGGCACTGGAGCGGGAGCCGGGGAGACCCTGGCAGTGGGTGAGCGGAGCGGCTGCTCTTGGCCGGCCAGAGGCTGGGAGGAGCGAGGGTGAGAGCGGCTGGGCAACAGTGGAGATGGGGCCACTCACCTTCTTGCAGGGGCTGAGGAATTCCATCTGGAACTCCATGCTTTGGTTGGTCCTACACAAGTGCCGGTGTCTTGGTACAGCAGGTTACCTTCTCTATCTAAAGGCTTTAATTAGGGGGAAGATAAGCCATCCCCTCTTTACATCCCTGTCCAAGGCCTGGACTGAGCCTCCAGTGCTCGACCACTGGCCCTGGCTAGCTGGGGCCCTCACCACCTGTCCTGAGACACTCTCTGTGGGATTTCAGCTCAAGCACTGCGAGGACCCAGTGGTGATTGATGACGCCGACGGTCCTCGGGACCAAGAGCAGGAGCCGCTGCCAACAGAGCCCCAGAGCCATGTTGCAAAGAGCCAGGAAGCCCCGCTGGTGGCTCTGCCCCAGGGCCCAGGGCTCCAGAGCAGACTGCCAGGCCAGCTCAGCGGGGACCCAGGTAGGGAGCCTGGGGGTGTGGGGGAGGAGCCTGCATGCCCTTCCTGTGTGTCTTGGTGGTGGCTCTCGACCTCAGTAGTTTTCTCTTGTTTCCTAAGGAGCCATAAACCATTTTCCAGGTCTGGTTTCCTCCCTAGAGCAATTGAATCAGAATCTCCTTAGGGTGTCTGTTCTCTTCTGGCACCCAGTCCACCCAGAGGGACCTCTGCCGTAGGGGGTATCTGAAGCTGCACCATCTTCTCCCTGTGAGGGCGCATCTCTGGGCTTTGCCATTTTGGGGATAGCTGGGCACCATGGCTGTCCCAGTGGCACCTATGTCAGGAGCCGAGTATGGCCATCTCCACTTGTCTCCCTGAACCCGTCTGTACCAGCTAAACAACTCCTGACCTCAGGCATGTTATTATGCTGCAGGAAATCCAGGAATACCCTCAGAAGGAACAGGTAGGCATCTCAGGGTTCCTGGCTTGAATGTCACCTGGACATTTCTGAATATCTGTCCAGAGTATGCTGGTGGCTACAGGCAGGTGGGTGGCTTTGGCCCAGGTACACTTGACTTTGAATCCTTTCACTGTACCCGGAGCATGCTTCTGAAATCTGCAAGCCTCAATTTCCTGGTCCATCCAAAGGAGGCAATCATTGCCCATATTGGATTTCTTGAGGATTAAAGGACTATATCCATAAAATGCAGAGCCAAGGGCCTGAGCCAATCATGATTTTGAGTTGATGTCATCCCTACAGGAAGTCGTGCTGCCCTCAGGTTGAGTGAGTGACCTGTGTGGTGCGGGGGTTACTTCGGGCAGGCTTTCCACATTGTATTGGGTTGGCCAAAAAGTCCTATGGGTTTTCCATAAAAAAAGACATACTTTTTATTTTCCCCAATAACTTTATTAATTTGGATGTATCAAGTATATTGGCTATCTCCCGCGTAGGTGTCATGTTCGTTGTTCTCAATGTCTCAGTCTGATCACTGTCAACTTCGGCTGGGCTACCCAACCATGAAACACCGTCTGGTGAGAAATCTCCAGCACAAAACTTCTCAAATCACTTTTTAAAAAAAGACTTCATTTCTCTTATTTTTTAGAGAGGGAAACTTCAACGTGTGGGTGCCTCTCATGCACCCCCTACTGCAGACCTGGCCTGCAATGCAGGCATGTGCCCTAGACTGAGAATCAAGCCTTCGACCCTTTGATTCTCAGGCCAGCATTCAACCACTGAGCCATACACACCAGCCAGGGCCACAAACCACTTTTGACAAATTCAATCAGTCACGACGCCTTCTCTGTACATTGCCCAAATCTCTTTTTACATTTCAATTGCATTTTTACTTTTCTTAAAATAGTAAAGTATAACATGCCGGAAATGTTGCATTTTTTTCTTCCGTCTTCAATATTAAATTGAAGATAGCTACACAAAAATGTACCCATTTTGAAAAGTTTTTTAAATGCATGCTGATAAGATAGCTGTCACGATACAATCTAACAACTTTCAAATGAAGTTAAAGGCAACTAAGTGCTATTATGGCCATCTTATGGTAAAAACCAAACAAACTTTTTGGTCAGCCCAGTACTATAGATAACATGCAAAGGAGGGGGCGTCCAGGAGAGTACTCTTTCAATTCACAGAACTTGTCCTTGGCATTGCAATAAATTTTTCAATTCAAAAAAAAGTTAAATTTTTTTTGGTGGGGGGGTGAAACTCTTGAGTCCTGTATAAATCAAACTCTTCGGCCTCTTGTTGTTTGAAGTCCAGATGGCTGTATTAGGTTTCTAGGAACTTCTGAACCAAGTCCCACAGGCAGGGTGGCTCAGACGCCAGACATTTATTTCCTTCCAGTGGTGGAGGCTAGAAGTCGGAGATCCAGGTGTGGGCAGGCCTGGGTCCTTGGGGGCCTTTCTTCTTGGCATGTGGATGGTCATCATCTCTCTGTTCCTTTACATGTGTCAAAGTCTCTTACAAGGACACCAGTCAAGTAGGGTTGGGGTCCATCCTCATGATGTTACATTAACTTCATTACTTCTTGAAAGACCAACATCTCCAAATATAGTCACAGTTTGACATCCTGGAGGTTGGGACTCCAGCATATAAATTTGGTGGGGACACAGTTCAGCCTGTAATGACAGGCATAAGGCAAGGACTGTCAGTCCAAATAAACTCTGCGTGTACAGGCAGCCTGGGCTGTGCAGGTTGTGCCCCCAGAAGGGGCTCCCCAGCCTAAGCTGGTGCTTTGTGGGGAAGTTGGGAGACAAGCCAGTTGCCACCAAAGGGCAGCAGGCCAAGCGGCTCTGCTCCATTTTCCCTGAGCTGTAATAAAGAAACAAGAGACCTGGTGAGACACTGGGATGAGCCTCCAGTAAAAATAAACAAATAAAGCCACATAGTTCCTAATCTTGAAAATCTTCCTAAGAAGCTGGATTTTGTTTAGAGGTTGAAAAGTTTCCACAGTGATTTGCAAAACTGTCTATGTACTCATGTCTCATGGGAAAGGTGGGGTGGAGCTGTCATCACTCAGAAAGGTGTGAAGGAAATCACGCCTCACATCCACACCCTCCCTGCCATGCAGGGGGGTGGGGGGGAGGCGGGCACCTCTCTCAGGGACCCCCAGTGTCACCACCAGCTGAGCTGTCCTGTTCTGGACCTTTGTTCTAAAGAGCTGTGCCTGTCCCTGCTGCAGCCTGGGTCTGAAAGGTGGGGGACACTGGCTCTTGTGTCAGCCTTGACACTGATTGAGTGTGTGGCATGGAGTCAGCCTTCAGGAGACTAGGACACCGTCTAGGTGCAGCTTTCCTGTGAAAGGACCACCTTTTGAAACAGCTTCTTTTCACATGGCTATGCCCTGGGCGACGTGTGAGGCTCACTGCTTACAGAAGCCTGAGCCAGGTGGGGTTGCCAATTGGGAGAGCATCCCTGCTGGAATAGCGCCCCCACCCAGGCCCCAGGGTGGGCCCAGTGAGGTGTCCCTTCATTCTATACCTTCCAGCGATGGTGTCAGGGCACTGCGACAAACCTCTGGAGTTTGCAGTTGGTAACTTAAACGTGTATGTATTTATCTGGCCCTGGAGCCCCACCGTAATCTGTACTGCTGGCAGCTATTAGTGGTACTCAGAGCTCCCAGCTTTATTTTTTCCTGATTTTGAATCATGAGATTGATATCTCTGCACCTGTGGAAGTTGCTTTCCCAATTTGGTGGCAGAGCCAACTGGAGCTCAGGCATTCCCTGTTAAAAGTCCCCTGCATTGTCTCTGAGAGCAAAGGAACAAGTCTTGTGGTTTGCCTGAAGCTTTTTGTGTGCATTATCTTGTGGTCCTCCCTTTGCAAATGAGGAAAAAGGACTGAGGTTATGAGATAAGCTCTTCTCATCTCTTTCAGTTTCACAAGACTCATCCCTCCAGGACCCAACCTTGAGGGACACACAGCAGGTGACTGCCCTCCAGCTGCCCTTGGTGAGTGACCTTCAGAAGCCTTAAGAACCCCCTTTGTACTCTGTCAGCTACAGAGAGACCCTGGCAGGTTTGTGTCTGCCACACAGGCTGTTCAGCCCCATCCTAGAAAAACTAAGGGGACCCACCCAAGTTTACATGAGTCCATCTCTCCTCCCACCTCAGAGTCTGGGCTGCTCACTTTGAGGCTTTGGTGTCCCCTCCACTGAGAAAGGGGAGGGAGGGCAGATTTCTTCAGTACCATTACACAGCCATGTAGAGGGGTCTTAGGGAAATTCCACGTAAGGCCTCCATTCCCAGGTGTCAGCTAGGCTTGGTCTGCAGGTGTCCTCCTCACTCACACCTTCCCATCCCAGCTCCTGCCTGGGGGTTTCTGACTACCGCCTTCACTGTTCTCCCGAACACATCCCACTGGCTGCCACGAGGTGCAATTGTGAGAGTGTGGGTGCCATCAGGCCCCGGGGGACCCTGTTGCTGCTGGTTCTCAGCAGGTGGAAGGCTAGCTGAAGGACAGTATGTGCAGTGTGTTCTCTACACAGTGCATTTGACAGGACTTTAAACCTTGGGTGGGTGGGCTCCGGGTGGGAAGGAATAAGCCAGCATGTGGGGTGGGATGTCCTCACCCTGGGAGCTACCCCAGTGAGCAAGGCACATGTCCCCAGTATCTGCTCTGAGCTGCCTGAGCTGATGAGTCAAACTATCCAAAGGAGGTAGAACTATTTTTATTGAAAACGGTTACTTTTGACTAGTACGCCTCACAAGGCGATGCTGTGAATGTAGTACCTACGGAGCTTTGGTGCTCACCTTCAGATTCCCAGTCCCTGTAGATGCCACAGTTCTCTGAAGACACAGACTTTGATGAGTCGGTACTGTTTAATCCTCACTGAAGAGTGTTTCTGCCCATTGCATCAAGAATCACCATCCCAAAGGTCTTATTGTTGAGGGTCTTTTTAACTTTTACTTTTAGTTGTAAAATACGTGTAACAAAATTTACAATCCTAGTCATTTTTAATGTACAGTACTGTTTTTAAGTGTTTGGTGATCTTAAGATTCATTCCCATTGTTGTGCAGCCAATCTCCAGTGTTTTCACTTCTCCAAGCTGAAACTCCTCAGCAATGTGGTAGTCATTCCCCGGGCCCCCAACACCACAGGCTTTGGCACCACCCTTCACTCCGGAGAGCGAGCGTGCACAAGTGGAATGACACAGCAACTGTCCTTTTGTGCCTGGTCGGTTTCCCTCAGTGTATTGTCCTCTAGGTTCATCCACAGTGTAGCATGTGTAGCATGTGTTAGAAATTCCTTCCTCATTAAGGCTGAATGATATTCCACGGTGTGCGTATAAGCCACTGTGTTTAGCCATTCATTTGAAGATTTTATTTATCTTTACAGGGGAAGGGAAAGAGAGAGGGAGAGAACACCAATGCATGGTTGCCTCTCGTGGGTCCCCTGCCGGGAACTAGCCTGCAACGCATGCATGTGCCCTGACTGGAAATCGAACCACAGTCCTCTGGTTCGAAGGCCCGTGCTCAGTCCACTAAGCTACACCAGCCAGGGCTATCCATTCATTCTTTGATGGACACTTGGGTGGCTTGCACCTTCTGGCTACTGTTAATAATGCTGCTTTGAACACAGGTGCATTTAAAGTTTTGTTTGTTTTTTTGTTTATTTGGTAATTGCAGACTCACATTGTAAGAAATAATAGTCCCTTTGTACTCTTTACACTGAGTGTTAAGGTCTTATGGAAATACAATACAGGGTCACAGCACATTAATACACAGGATATGGAATGTTTGCTTTCAGAAGGACCTTTCCTATTGCCTTTTACAACCACACCACTGCTCCACTGGTCTCCAATAACCACTGATGTGTTATTCATCTGGTAGTGTTGTTTCTAGAACATTAACTAGGTGGGAGGTAGGCTCTTTTCAATTAGCATATTTCTGTGGTTCTCTGACCACTGTTTTGCATGTGTCAGTAGTTTGTTCTGTTTTTATTGCTGAGGAAGAACCCATGGTACGGATGAAGCACGGTTTTGCTGAACCGCTTCCCTGCTGAAGGAGACCCAGGCTGTTAACAGTTTGGGGCATAGTGCAATTGTTGGGTTGTCTGGCGTCTTTTTACATTCCCAGTACATTCTCCACATCTTCACCAGCATGTGGTGTTGCTGCTTTTTATTTTATTTTTAATTTTTTAAATCTTAGAGCCATTTTCAGGGACCGTAATGACTTCAGTGTGTTTAAGACTTATAACATGGCTTTCCTCTTGGCAGCTCTCTCTAAATTTCTGCAGAAACCTACTCAGGTGAGCAGACTTACTGGTTGGCTTTCACTGTTTTTTATTTTAGCCATTCCATTTATTTTATCTCTAGCCACAAGATACACAGTGACATGTCCTTAGGATTTAAACTGCATTTCTGTATGGCCAGTGAAGTTTGTTATCTTTTCCTATGCTTGTCTGCTGTCTGTATCCGCATGACATTTGCCCACATTGTAATTGGGTCATTTACTTTTGTTACTGTTGAGTTTTGAGAACTCATGATATACTCCATATATTTGTTCTTTGTTGGATGTATATTCTGCAAACATTTCCTCTCATCACAGCCTGTTCACGGGGTCTTTAGCAGAGCCCAGGTTTTTAATTTGGATTAAGTCTGATTTGTCAGTTTTTTCCTTTGAGGATCATGCTTCTGGTGTAAGAGGATTCTGCCTAGTTTTGATCCCAAAGATATCCTCCTATGTTTTTTGCTTTAGTTATACATTTTACATTTAGGTCCAGGATACATTTAAGTCTACAATCTATGATCTAAGGTGGAGAATTAAGTCTCAGGTTGTTTTGTTTTGATTTTGGGGGTTTTTGCTAGTGGATGCCCAGTTGTTTTGGCACCTGAAAAGCTCTTCTGCTCTGTTGTCAAAAACCAGTTAAGTGCATTTATGTGAGTCAAACTTGGGTTCTCTGTTTCACTTCATTGATGGATTTGTCCTCTCCACTAAGAGTATACATTTCTACGTTAGTTTTGAAGTTGGGTAATTTTATTCTTTTTTTTTCAAAATTACTTTAGCTGTTTTCATCTCTTTGTCTTTCTGTATGCAGTTTAAAATAGCCTTGCTCACATGTGCACAAAGTCCCACCGAGGCCGTGGGTAAGAGTTTTGTCAGGCCGTGTGTCAGTTTTGGTAGCGTCGACATTGTCACTATCTGAGTCTTGTGATCTGTGAATGCCCGGCACCTCCCGTCCACCTTCCTTCTCTGACTGTCATTGCTGTTCCACTGTATAAGTTGTGTAATTTTTGTGTTAGATTTATACCTATGTTCTTTATTTTTTTGAGCAATTGCAAATGGTATATTTTTAGTTTTGTTGACAATATGATAATTTGTAGTATAAGAAACACAACAGATTTTTGTATGTTTATTTTATATTCTGTGACCTTGCTGGATTTATATGTCACTTTAAGAAGGGTTTTTTTGTGCATTTGTTTCTTTTTAACTAGAGTCCTGGATCTTCTATGTAGATAATCATGTCATCTGCAAATAAGGACAGTTCTATTTCTCTCCAGCGTGTATGTCTTTATTTCTCTTTCTCGCCTCATCTCATTGGCTAGAACGTCCAGCACAGTGTTGGACAGCAGTGGTCCAAGGGGGCATCCATGCCTTGTTCCCAGTCTTAGAAGGACAGTGTTCATCTTTCACCATAAATATGCTGTTAGCTGTAAGGTTTTTTGTTTGTTTGTTTCTTTTTTGTTTTGTTTTAAGAAATAGAGTTTTGCGCCCTGGCTGGTGTAGCTCAGTGGATTGAGCACAGGCCTGCAAACCAGAGGATCGCGGTTCGATTCCCAGTCAGGGAACATGCCTGGGTTGCAGGCTGGTTCCCTGCAGGCCAACTCCCAGCAGGGGACGCACAAAAGGCAACCATACATTGATGTTTCTCTCCCTCTCTCCTTCCCATCTAAAGATGCATAAATAAATAAAATCTTTAAAAAGAAAGAAATAGAGTTTCTAGGGTTTTTAAAAATTTTTATTTATTTATTTTTAGAGAGAAGGGAAGGGAGGGAGAACGAGAGGGAGAGAAACATCAATGTGTGGTTGCCTCTTGTGCACCCCCTACTGGCCCGCAAAGCAGGCATGTACCCTGAGTGGGAATCGAACCAGCAACCCCTTGGTTTCCAGGCTGGCACTCAATCTACTGAGCCACGCCAACCAGGGTGGTTTTTGTAAATTCTCTCTGTCAAGTTGAGGAAGTTCTGAGAGTTTTTATTGTATAGGGGTATTGAGTTTTGTCAGAGCCTTTCTGCTTCAGTTTTTGATGAGCATGTGAATTTTCCTTAGGCTGTTAATATGGTAGATTATGTTGACCGAGATTTTAAAATTCTAATCCAGCCTTGCATCCCTGGGAGTCAACCCCTTATTGTCATGGTATAAAATCTCTTTGTATATTGCTGGGTTTTGTTTACTGTTAATTGGTTAAGGATTTCTGCATCTATTCAGGAGTGGTATAGTCTTTGTTTTTCTTCACCACCTTTGTCTGGTGTTGGTGTCAGGGTAATACTAGCTTTACAAGATGAGTTTGAAAGTATCCTAACCCCCCCACAATTTCCTAAAAGACATTGTGCAGAATTGGTGTTAACTCTTCTAACATTTGGTAGAATTCTCTAGTGAAACCACATGACTTTGAAGACTTAGAGGGGGCATAGCAGAAGTGGTATTTTTATTATAGGTTCAACATCCTTACTGGGAATGGGGTGTTTCACACTACCTGCTTCATAGTGGATGATCTGGGCTGGTTTGTGTTTTCCAAGGGGTTGGTTCTTTTCAGCTTAAGGTGCACGTTTATGTGTGCGGAGCGTTTTGTTCATCGCATTCCTTCACCATCTCACCCTCAGCAGGGTCTGTTGCAGCCCTGCTTTATCCCTGGTGTTGGAGATGCGCCCTCTCTTTTTCTTCCTTGTCAGTCTTGCTGGAGGTGTCAGTTTTATTGATCTCTCCGAAGAACCAGCTCATTGTTTCACTGATTTTTTCCTACTCTTTTTGTTTTTACAATTTTATTGAATTTTTTCAATGTGTCTTTATTTTTTTTTTTCATCCTACAGGCTTTGGGTTTATTTTACTTCTCCCTTTCTAGGTTCCAGAGGTAGGAGTTTACGTTGTTCATTTGGGACTTCTTTCTGGTGTAAGCATTTCTAATGCAGGCTCTTTAGCACTATAAATGTCCCTCTTAGCACTGCTTTAGTTATGGCCCACAAATTGTGAAATGATGCTTTTATTTTCATTCATTTCAGTATATTTGGTATTTCTCAAGGGGTTGGTTATTTAGAGTATGTAGTTTAATTTCCAAGGCTTGTAGATTTTCCTGTTAGCTTTCTATTTTTTTAAAAGATTTTATTTGTTTTCTTTTAGAGAGAGGGGAAGGGGGAGAGAGAGAGAGAAGGAGAGAAGCCTTGATTGCTTCTTGCACACACCCCACTGGGGACTCTACCCACAATCAGACATGTTCCCTGACTGGGAATTTAACCAGTGGCCTCTTGCTTTGCAGGATGCTGCCCAACCAACTGAGCCACCCTTTCTGGGGTCCAGGAAGCTTTCTATGATTGATTTGTAGTTTGATTTCATTGTAATCACAGAACACACTGTCACTTCTTTCTGATTTGTTGGGGGTTTCTTCTCCTGGGACCTCGATGGCCCAACCTATGGTCTGTCTTGTATATTATTTTGGTATTTGAATGGAACATATATTCTGTTCTTGTTGACTGTTCCATAAATGTTGATTAGAGCCTATTGGTTGATGGTTCTATTAAGCTCTTCTGTATCCTTGCTGGTTTTCTGGGTAGTTGGTTGTCCTTCCAGTTTCTGAAAGAGAGATGTTGATGCCTCCAAGTGTGGTGATCCTTTAAGATCTATCATTTTCTGCCTGTGCAACTCTCTGTTTGGTGCACATACATTAGAATTGCTGGTCACATGTTTACATGCATATTTAGGAATGCCTTCTTGGGGGGTGGGCCTGCTTATTATCATTAATGTCTCTTATCATTTTCTTTGTGCTCAAGTTTACCTGTTATTAATGTAGGTACTTTTCCTTTTTTTTTTTTTAAGATTTTATTTATTTATCTTAGAGGGGAAGGGAAGGGGAGAGAGAGAGAAAGAGAAAGAGAGAGAAATATCAATGTATGGTTGCCTCTCATTCGTTCCCTGCCAGGAACCGGGAACTGGCCTGCAACCCAGGCATGTGCCCTGACTGGGAATCGAACCGCGATCGTGTGGTTCGCAGGCCCACGCTCAATCCACTGAGCTGCACCAGCCAGGGCAGTACTTTTCCTTTTGATTAATGATTTCATAATATGTACTCCCATCTTTTTACATCCAACCTGCCCACATCATTGTTTTTGAAGTGAGTTTCATTCATTCATTCATTTTATTTATTTATTTATTTATTTATTTGAAGTGAGTTTTATTTAAATAGCAAATACGGGCAGACCTCATTCATTGTACTGCATTTTGCAAACACTGATTTCATCAACATTGAGGTGTGATACCTTCCGCCAGCAGAAACATCATCACTCACTGAGGGCTCAGGTGATGGTTGTTTTTCAGGGAGTGCTATTGCACACTGAATAGACTACAGTGCAGTGTAAGCATAACTTGTGTATGCTCTGGGAGTCCAAGAGGGTTGTATGACTTGCTTCGTTGTGACATCTGCTTCATTGCAGAGGTCTGGACCCGCACCCACAGTCTTCCAGGCCTTCCTGTAGTTGAGTCATGTTTTCTAATTCACTGCCAGTTGCTGTGTTTTCACTGGTATATTTAGGCCATTTGTATTTTAACATAAGTATTGACATATTAGGGCCTAAATATGTCTTTCCCCTCTTCTGGTTTTTGCTTCTGTTTTCTTGTTCTTGCCTTCTTGTGGGTTACTTACATTTTTTAGAACGCCATTTTAATTTACCTAGTGTATTTTTTTTATATTGTTAGAGAAAACATATTTAGTGATACTTGTTTAAGGGTGGTGAGGCAGACTTTATCTAGGACCATGGTGGTAGGTATAAAATCACCACAGTGGGGTTTTACAGTATGGGACAGAGATTCGGCTCAGCTCCAAACACAGCATGGGCAAGAGGGGATTTGTAACCATGGAGCGGGGTTGGGGATCAGTGGGTGGAAGATTACTAAGAGGATGCATGAAGGATAAGGGGGACTTTTGGGTGGTCTGAGACCCAATTTATAATATGGAAGGGTTTCCCCCACATTTGGAAGCACTCTCAAAGACAGCATGGATGCCACAGGCAAAGGGCTCAGCCCTGCAAGAGTGCCCGCCCACCTCTCCCACTCTGGACACCAGGCCCATGCCAGGCTCATCCATCTACTTACTGGCTGACTCTCAATCAGAGGTTCCCACAGTCCCCTCCTTGGGTTTGATTAACTTGCTAGAGTGGCTCACAGAACTCAGGACATTTTACTCACTAGATCACTGGTTCATTATAAAAGAATATAGCTCAGGAACAGACAGATGCACAGGGCAAGGTGTGGGGAAGGGTTGGGGGCTTCCCTGCACTCGGAGCCCACCACCCTCCCCGCAGCTCCACGTGTGCACCAACCAGAAGCTGTATGAACCCGGTCTGTTTGGGTGTTTATGGAGGCCTTATTGTTGTTGTGATTGATTAAATCATTGGCCAGCAACAGTGGGTTTAACCTCCAGCCTCTTTTCCCTCTGTGGAGGTTGGCGGAGGGCTGGGACTGAGTTTCAAACCTCTAGTCACTGGTTTGTTCCCTTGGCAACCAGCCCCCATCCTTAGATAGGGTTCAAAGTCACCTCAGTAACATAACTAAGGACCTTTGTTGCTCTTATCACTTAAAAGTTTTAGGGTTTTAGGAGATCTGTGCCAGAATTTTGTATTTGTCCAAATACAAATTACAAATCACTGGGTCACAGTGGGCATTCTGTCCAAACTGACCTAACAGGATTATTGCTAAAGACAGGCCAGGTGATCAGACAGCACCTGGGTCGGGGGCTGGCGTGAGGCACCTGTTCAGATATCTAGGATGTTGAGATATCTGGGGTGACCAGATATGGGGGAGAGAAGGGGATTCTTATAAGGAGGCGCACAGTTGGGCCCAGGAGTAGGTTCAGGAACCTGACCAATGTTTGTTAACCACAGAATTTTTGTCAATATAGCATTTTCAGAGATTATTCTGGTATTACATTATATATGGAGTAACTTACCACACCCTCAACTTCTCTTCACTCTTCCCCTTTTCTAGCACAGTTGATTTAAAGAGTTCCTTTGTTGCATTTATAAGCACATCCCAGTGTTACTTTTTGCTTTAACTGTCAAGCCTTAGAAATTTAAAAGAAGGAAAGCCTATTGCATTTACCCATATTTTGTTTTATCATCTTCCTTTCTTAAGCTTCCTTCTTTTATTATGAGGGGGTGGTAGGAATTTTCCTCTGCGGTTCTAGGTTCTTTTGGCTGGTCTACTAGTTAAATGTCCATGAGACAGATTAACAAGAGGAAATAACCAAATTTAATACATGCAGACACATAGGAAACCGACAGAACCAGAGGGTCCAGACAAAGGTAGAATGAGGAAGGCGTGACCTGGTCAGCTGGGAGCCAGGGCTTCTGAGAGGAGGGCGTGGCAGGACCAAGAGAAGAGCAGTGCTCAGTGATGAGAACATCATCACCCTCTGGGGGCTCAAGCTCAGGTATTTCTGGAGATAACTTATCACAGGCAAGGAAGGCCCGACTTAATCTCTTTGGGGGACAAGTGTCTGTGGAGTCCTTGGGCCTCCAGCACCCTCATCTTGAACAGGTGTCAGGCTGAAGGCTTCATCCTTTGTCGTGTCCTTGTTTCCGTTCTGTGTAGCACATCTCCTGCCTCACCTTGAGGAGAAGCACTCTGGTGGTGCTCAGTTCTGGACTTACCTGGACTCATCTGAGAGGTCTCCCTCCCTGTTCACCCCTGAGGGCTGTTTCCTCCTGAGGTGGCATTGGACGCTGGCGGCCAGAGATGGGATTCCTCTGAATTTCCTTTCTCCCTGCAGGGAAGATGGGTATTGGTTTTTTTTAAGATGTTTCTCTTCTGTCTTTAGTTTTCAGAAGTTTATCATGATGCATCTTGGTGTGAATTTCTTTGGATTATTGGCTTGGGGTTTACTCTTCTTGAATCTGTGGCTTTATATTGAACTATGAAATCTTGAGCCATTTTTTCTTCAGGTCCTTTTCCAGCCCACCTGCTCTTTCCATCCAGGACTCTCCTTACGCAATTTTACTCTTTTATTTCAGTGTCAGGTGTACCTCCGGCTCTTTGCTTAAGGTTTCATCCATGTTCTCTCTGTTGTTTAGATTGGACAGTTTCCCTTCCTGTCTTTCAGTTGGCTGATCCTTTTCTCTGTCCTGTCCATTCTGCTACTGAGCATGCCCTGAGTCCTTTGTTTCATCCAGGCGGCCCCAGAGATTTTGTGGTTCTGTTCCAGACCACCACCATGAAGCAAACATTGCAGTAAAGTGCGTCATACTTTTTGGTTTCCCAGTTCATATAAGTTGTGTTTATACTATTCCGAGGTCTATTAAGTGCCATGAAATTGTCAACAAAAAAACAATTATACATACATTAATTTAAAAATACCTTATGTGCCCTGGCTAGTGTAGCTCAGTTGGTCGGAGGATTGTCCTGTAACTGAAAGGTTGCTGGTTTGACTCCTGGTCAGGGCATAAACCTAGGTTTAATCTCTAGCCTGAGTGCATACAATCTCCAGGCACCAACCCCTGAGGGCAACCAGTTGATGTTTCTCTCTCCCACTGATGTTTCTCTCTCTCCCTTCCTCTCTCTCTAGAAGCAATGAAAAAATGTCCTTGGGTGAGGACAAAAAAACCCCACCTTATTGCTAAAAATTGCTAATCATCATCTGAGCCTTCAGTGAATCGTACTCTTTTTGCTGGTGGAGGAGCTTGGCTTGGATGTGGCTGCCTGCTGACTGAGAAGGGTGGTGGCTGCTGGAAGTCTGGGTGCCTGCAGACATTTTTTTCCATTGAATATTACAGTTTTAGGTATACAATGTAGTAAACTTAGTGAGATCATCAACAGCTTAAAAAAGGACCAGTCAGAAATGAAGGCTACACTAACTGAAATGAAGAGTAATTTACAGGGAATCAACAGTAGAGTAGATAAAGCCAAGAATCAAGTCAGCTCTTTGGAATACAAAGAAGCAAAAAACACCCTCCCTTACTGGAAGATTCTGTTGTAAAAATTGGCAAGATTTAGAAAGCGGAAGCATGTTACATGTCCCCAGTCACCCCCGAAGATGCACAGATGTTCGATGCGCTGTCTTCTGGACCTCACTGTCGTGTCTGTGTCTTGCCGGGGTCACGCCGTAGATCCTCATGCACAAGTGTAAGCATTTCCCCAGAGGACACAGAAGCTCACTAGGTGTCTGGCGCTATTGGTGGGCTGTCGCTGAGCGACTAGAGGGCCGCTGCCCAGACACCCATGCTGGCGCTCTGGCTGGCTTCCCCACTGGTTTGTGAGTGTCCTCCCGTATCTTTGCAGATACCACCAAGGGTCCCAGGGGGGAAAAGACCTATATCTCTTTTGATAGCACGTGCTGCCTCCTTTTGGGGGGGACTCTGTAGAGCCAGACGCCCACAGAGGACTCTGTGCTGGCTCAGGCCCAGGCCCAGATTCCTCTCATATTTTGCTTATGAGAAGTGGAGGCAGTTAGCATCTTCTCTGCATTGAGGGGCTGTCCAGGAGGGGAAAACCTCCTTTTCTCTACTTTCTTAGGTTCAGTGGCCAGTTCCCTGCAAATGGACAAGAGAGATTCCCAGGAGACAACGGCTGATTTTACCTGCCTCGCAAATGAAATGAAAATCCCAGACAGCAGTCAGAGATGATTTACCATTTTCATGGAGAATTGACAAAACAAAGGAAAGGGGTTTTGAGCCTCAAGGGGCAGAGTTGTGGGCAGGGAAATATCCCTGGGCACTGACAGAAGACAAGGGTTATTCAGTAGTTTGCTGTGCTGATCTGGGTTGATAAGAGTCGCCAGTTCTATCTGGTAATCCAGGGTCAGTCTGCCCTTCCTGGTAGGAATGGGGATTGGGATCCCTGGGTAAAGGAAAATTCAGACCCTGCCTTTCACAAGGAGGGGAGGTTGAGATAACGTCTGAGATCTTCAGTTCTCTGTTGGCTTCAGCTCAAAACAGTCTTGGCCAAGCTGGCATGGTGTGGAGTAGGTTATTTGATCCCCTTCAAGACCAACATTAAGTTCGTTCTTCTAAGCCTGTGGCTTCCAGAGGCCTGTCTGCCATTTTGTGTAGCTTGTCCCCAGGGGACAGGCTTCCCTCATGCTGGCCCCTGCCTAGCAGCATAGCCACATGGGGACCCTCCCAAATGTAGCATTCAGGCTGCACCCCAGACCAACAGAGACAGAATGTGTACTTTTGCCCCTATTTCCGAGTGAGTCAGAGGTACGTGGAGTTTGAAAAGCCCCGTTTCAAACTCCCAATTTCAACTCTGGTGAGGTCGTCAGTGATGTGGGCTGTGAAGGGTTCAGAAAGAGAAAAAATGTGTAGAGAATAAAGTTTCTATTTACTGTCCAAGAAAAGAGAGGGGCATGGAGTGGAGAGATACACCAGCATTGAGGGGTGGGGGCTTTGAGCTTGTATTGGATTATAATTGCATTAAAAATGCCAGGGGTGGTTGCTGTTGTTTGGCCCCTAGGCTAACACAAGGCTACAGTTCATTTCAAAGTTATCTTCCTCCTGTGGCTGTAGGGAGCGATTAGTTCTGTTCTTGCTTCCAGCAGTTTTCTTTTCTGCGGACAAGCTTAGAAGACAAGCAGTGTTTAACAAGGGCGTGGGCCTGCCAGCTAATGGTGCCACAATAGCCAGTGGGGCTGGCTTTGTCTTTTGACACTGTAGAGTTTGTTTTGTTTTGTTTTGTTTTGTTTTGCTTTATTATTTCTCAATTATCAACCAGACATTTTTGAAATATTCTAGTTATTTATTTTTAACCTTTTCTTTGGAATTTATTTCAAGCCTGGGGAAGTTACAAGAATAGAACAGAGCCCTGCCTGGTGTGGCTCAGTGAATTGAACACTGGCCTGGGAACCAAAGCGTCATCGTTCAGTTCCCAGTCAGGACACATGCCTGGGTTGCGGACCACATCCCCAGTAGAGGGTGCACAAGAGGCTACCATACATTGATGTTTCCCTCTTGTCTCTTCCTTCCCCTCTCTCTAAAAGTAAATAAACAAAATATTTTTAATATATTTTATTGATTATACCATTACAGTTGTTCTATTCCTCCCCTTCATTCCCCTCCACCCGCACCCTCCCTCCCCCACTATTCTCCCCCCCCTTAGTTTATAACCACGTGTCTCAATTTCTTTAGATTCTATATTTCCCCCACTATTCTCTCCCTCTCCCCTATCTATTTTCTACCTACCATCTATGCTATTTTCTGTGCCTTCTCCCCCCTTCTCCTCCTCCTCCTCCTCCCACCCCCCTGTTTCTAACCCTCCATGTGTTCTTCATTTCTATGGTTCCACTCCTGATCTAGCTGTCCTCTTGGTTTGCTTTTGTTTTAGGTGTGGTTGTTAATAACTGTGTGTTTGCTGTCCTTTCACTGTTTATATTTTTCATCACCTCTTTCTTATATAAGTCCCTTTAGCATTTCATATAATAAGGGCTTGGTGATGATGAACTCCTTGAACTTGACCTTATCTGAGAAGCACTTTATCTGTCTTTCCATTCTAAATGAAAGTTTTGCTGGATAAAGCAATCTTGGCTGTAGGTCTTTGGATTTCATGACTTGGAATACTTCTTTCCAGCCCCTTCTTGCCTGTAAGGTCTCTTTTGAGAAATCCACTGACAGTCTGATGGGTACTCCTTTGTAGGTGACTGTCCCCTTATCCCTTACTGCTTCTAGGATTCTCTCCTTCATTTTAGTCTTGGCTAGTGTAATTATGATGTGCCTTGGTGTGCCTTCCTTCTTGGGTCCAACTTCTTTGGCACTCTCTGAGCTTCCTGGATTTCCTTTGCCAGACTGGGGAAGTTCTCCTTTATTATTTGTTCAAATAAGTTTTCCACTCGTGGCTGTTTCTTTCCCCCTTCTGGTACCCCTATAATCCGGATGTTGGAACATTTAAAGATGTCCTGGAGGTTCCTAAGCCTCCCTCATTGTTTTGAATTCTCATTTCTTCATTCCTTTCTGGTTGGATGTTTCATTCTTCCTTCTGGTCCATTCCATTGATTTGAGTCCCAGTTTCCTTTCCATCGATATTGGTTTCCTGGACATCTCCCTTCATTTCAATTAGTTCAGCCTTCATATGTTCCTCTAATTTGTGACTGTACTCTACCAATTCTGTGAGCATCCTGATAAATAGTGTCTTGAATTGTGCTTCTGAGAGGCTGGCAATTTCTCAGTCGCTTAGAGTTATTGGCTCTGGGACTTTGAGTTCTTCTTGCGCCATCTTTTGGGCTGTTCGTGCCTGTTCCGTAGCAGGATCGGAACCCTAAAGTGTTCACTAGAGCAGGGCAACTAAGTCGCTGGGTTGTGACGTTGTATGTGGGGGCGGGGTCAAAGAGGGACAATGGCCTCCCTCCGCCGCCTGTTGCCGCGACCCCCACCGTCACCACAGCCACCACCGTCACCAGGCCCACTCGCCTCACTCCACTGCACGCGAGTGTGCCACCGCTGTCAGCCCTCCACCACTGGGTTTGCCCCCTGGGGCCTGCGTGGTCCGTCTCGCTGCACGCGAATGTGCGACCGCGGTCAGTCTGCCCCGCACCCCGACTAGTTCTGGGCTGCCTGTGCTCCTAGGTCTGTCCTGCCCGACCCAGCTCCGCTGCTGGCTCCACCTCTCTTACCGTCCTCGTTGAATGGTTCGTAGCTGTTGGACTTCCGTATAATTCCGTTTTCTGGTCTCTGGGTGTGTCCTAGTTCTCCAAAACTTTTGTTGTATTCAAACTTGGTTGTGGGAGAAGGCACAGTGTTTCCACCTATGCCTCCATCTTGGCGGAAGTCACAAAATATTTTTTAAAAAAGACTACTACAGAGACTTCCAGATACCCTTCACTGTAATTTCCGTATATTTGTTCTCCCTTTCCCTGTCTGTCTCATCTCCTGTCCCTACACACATTTTTTTCTGAATTTTTAGAGTGAGGTGCAGAATTTGTGCCCCTCTATCTATTAAGACAGAGGTATATTTTCTAAAAGCTAGGACAATTGCTTTCCTAACCACAATACAGCAGGTTCTTGAACAACGTAGCTTTCAGTGTCCTTTCATTAAGGAGGGGAAAAGTCAGTTCCAGGCTGGGGACAGGGCCACCTGCTGTCCGAGTAGATTTGGCTGTTCACCCCACATCTGTGTGGGCTTCCTCTGGGGTCTCCAGTTTCCTCCCTTGTCCCAAAGATATGCACAAGGGCCACTGGTACGCCTCTCTCCTTTGGTCTGAGCGTGGGAGGGCAGCTATGAGTGCCTGAAAGAGAAGAGTGTCCTGTCCAGGCCGGGTCCTACCTGTGCCCTGAGCTGCCCCTCAAGGCTCCTGCCCCCACGACCCTGAAGAGGACCCAGCACGTGAGGAAGTCGTTTTCTTACGCGTTCTTACTAATCTTAAATGTCTGTCAGCTCGCATTTATTTCAAGGTTTGATGGGAGAAGTGTTTTGGGTCTTTGTTTAGAAGTTTGGTGATGTTTTTGTGACTAGAAATATGCTTTAGGAACTTGGTCTAGTTTATATCAATTGGCCTCTGATCAAATTGGTTTCCTTATTTGTTGTTTTGCGTACAGTCATGGTTTACAAGAATCTATCGTTAGCATTAAATAGGGACTTACTGTGCGTCTGTCGCATTCTGGAAATGTAACGTTTAACTAGTACATTCCAGGTTGGCGCGCGTTTTGTTGTCCTGGCTCCGGGGTTTCCTCCTTGGGTTTCCCTCTTTGTTGCGGCACTGGTGACTGGGGGATAAGGCTAGGCTGCCGTCAGGTGCAGCTCACCGAGGTTCGGGTCCCACCTTGCGGCAGGAGTGCCAGGCCGGTCGGGTCCTTCCCAGGGTGCCGTCCAAGTGGTGTGCCCCACAGGGGTCCCGTCAGTGCTGGGCACCAGGGTAAGGCTCTTAGGTAACTTTTAATATGACATATATAGAAATCGGGTATGATTGTTCTATAAATAGATTAACTTTTTTTTAGGTTTTATTTATTTTTAGAGAGGGGAAGGGAGGGAATAAGAGAGGAAGAGAAACATCAGTGTGTTGCCTCCTGCGTGCCCTGCACTGGGAACCTGGCCCACACCCAGGCCTGTGCCCTGACTGGGGATCAAACTGATTCTCAGGCAGCACTCAGTCCACTGAGCCACACCAGCCAGGGCAACATTGTTTTGTCTTATTAAAAATGTTTATTTATTGATTTGAGAGAGGTGGGAAAGAGAGACAGGCATCACTCTATTGTTTTACATATTTATGAATTCTTTGGTTGATTCATCTTTGTGCCCAGACTGGACATTGAACCCACAACCTTGGTGTATAGGGACAGCTCGGTAACCAGCTGCGCTACCTGGCCGGGGCGGCATTGTTTTTAATATTCCCCAAAATGATGAATGAAAATGGTGTCTACAGCGTTACTTTTTAAACAGATTTTGAGCTATAAGTTGTATATAACACACCTGTTTAAATGCAAAGTGTAGAGGGTTTTTCAAAAATGTCTGCACTGAGTACCAGTACCCCAATCAAGACACAGAGCATCCCCAACACCCCAAATTTCTCTTGTGCCCCTTGCAGTGAAGCCAGGCTCTCATGCCCAGGCCAACACTGACATCCTTTTTGTCTCAGTAGATTCACTCTTGCTGAGTTTCATGTAAATGGAGTCATGTGGGCTGCCACATCTCAGGTCAGGCTCCTCTTACTCAGCCCAGCGATTTAAGCGTCCTTCTCTCTGTGTGTTTCAGAGGTTTCATCCTTTTCATTGCTGAATAGTACTCCACTGTACAACTGTGTCACAGGTGGGTTACCCACCAGCTGGTGATAAGTGTTGGGTTCACTGTAATTTTTGCTGGCTGTGAATGAAGTGCCTGTGAATATTGACATGTAAGTCTTTCTGTGGACGAATGTTTTCATTTCAGAGGTAGGGGCCTCGGGTGGAGGTTGTCGTGGGGTCAGCATGTGGCTGTGGCTGATGTGCATAGTGCTCACCACTCATTCTGCCACAGGCATGTCACATCTTCACCCTGCTTGGATGTTGTCTTTTTTTTTTTTTTTTTACAAAAGCACATTCTGGCTATTGAGGGGAGATATGTAATTGTGGCTTAATTTATCATTCCCTGTTGACTAATGAAGTTGAGCATCTTTTCATCTGCTGTGGGTCATTTATGTGTCGTTTGGGAAGTGTCCACATACTTTGCCTATTTACTGGGTCGCTTGTCTTACTGCGTTTTAAGAGCTTTTAAAAATATCTGTGTTTGTGGGTAGAAGTCCAGTGTTGGATGTGCATCTTGGGAATATTTCCTTCCATTCTGTGGCTTGCCTTTTCATTGTTTTCATTATGTTTTTTAAAGATTAAACATTTTTAACTTTGATGAGGTCCAGTGTATTGATTTTTTTTTTATCACTTATGCTTTTTGTGTCCTAACAAATCTTTGTCTACCTCAAGTTCACAAATAATTTTTTGGGAAGTTTTATAGTTGTAGAAGTTACTTTTTGCGTATGATACAAGGCGTAGGGTTCCTTTCTCTCCCCTTGCCCCCATGTTGATATTCGCTAGTTTGTCGCCATTCACTGAAAAGATTTTCCTTTTGCCTTTTGAATTCCTTGGCACCCTTGTCAAAAATCAGTTGTCCACACATGTCTGAGAATTTGAGCCCAACCTCAATTAAGCTTTGCTTTTATTCTTTATTCCAATATCACTGTAATGATAGTATGTTTTGAGGCTGGTTACTACTGTGAGTTCTCCAGCTTTCAAAATTCTTTGGGCTGCTTCTAAGTGCTTTGCTTGCCCATATACATTTTAGAATCTTCCTGAAGTTTTTGCTTGGGATTGCACTGAATCAATAGTGCGTGGTGGGCCATATTGACATCTTGTTAAGTCCTTCACTTCTTTGTTCTCAGTGTTCATTTGAAGAACATGTTTTATAAACACTTTCCCTAAGAATTCCACGGTTTTTGATGCTATTGTAAATGGTCTTTTAAAAAAATTTGTTACCTAGTTTATATAGAAACAATGAAATACAAGTGGTTTTTGTTACATTGACTTTCTATCTAGAAACTTCGTTAATTTTGCTTATTAGTAACAAGTAGCTTTCCTGAAGATTCCAAAGGATTTTCTCATTGGGTTGTGGGCATTTTAGCTTCTAGGCCAAGGCATTTAAAGTGTTTCTAGTACGTATTTATGTATAGTGACAAGATGATTGTTGAAATTTCATCACCTTAAAAAAAAATCTTTATCAGAGCAATCATTGATTTTAGCCCTGACCAGGGGTGGCTCGGGGTCACCAGGTTGATTCCCAGTCAGGGCACATGCCTGGGTTTCAGGTTTGATCCATCCCCAGCTGGGTGCTTGCAAGAGGCAACCAGTTGATGATTCTCTTGCACATTGATGTGTTTCTCTCCCTCTCTTTCTTCCTCCCTTCCTCTCTCTCTAAAAATAAATAAATAAAATCTTTAAAAAGATAATAGTGTTTTATATTATATTCATATTTTATATACTAATGAATGTGAGCTTTCATGTATTTTAATAATTGCTCTCTTGCTCTCCTTCTTTTTTCATTGACATGAAAGGTTCTTCCACGTGTCCTAAGGGCTCTGTGTATCTTAGCCCTCCCTCTCTGCCTCGTGAGTGTGTAGGTCTGTTCTCTGTGTCGCTGGCCTTTCAGTCCCCCTGGTGCTGTTTCATTACTGTAGGCGTTTGTAATTTTTGTGTGAATATCTGCCCGTTGCTCTTCTTATGGTCCCTCTCTATTTTTAATTTCTGATAGCCATTTTTTCCTTTTGCTGTATTAGGGCTTTTATTTTTGTAATAGTTGTGAACAAGAATCAGAATCTAGTTTTATTTCTGAATAGTCAACCAACTATATCAGATACATTCAACCAACTATATCAGACAAAAGTCATTTCTCTCTCCAATGGTTATTAGGGCTGTATTTTTTCTTGTAGATTAAACTTTTGTGTGTACCAAATTTGGTTTCTGGACTTTTACTTTTCTTTTGTGTTGGTCTATTTTTGTTCCAAAACCACATTTCCGATTTTGAAGCTTTTAAATCAAAATGTCATCATTCTAATTTGGTGAACACTTTCTTGCAGTTTGTCTATCTTGCTAATATTGCTGATTAATGAGGTATATCTACAATTTAAAACAAGCTGGTTAAAAAATAGGAAAAGCAACTCATTGGAAAATAGAAAAACGAGCAAAGACTATGAACAAGGGTCTCAAAGAAGACCAAAGCTCATTGGCTAATGAGCCCATATAGGGATTTTCATCCCTATATGGGCTCCCCCCACGACTATGGGGCCCGATTCTCCAACCTTGGATGGCCCCAGTGCTGGTGGAGGCAGCATTTCCTGTCCGTGGGCACGTTTCCCCAGTGGGCAGTAAGTCTTCTGCCCCAGAAGCACACTTGCACATGTGGGGAGAGAGATGAGAGTTCATTGAACTGTTGGTGGCTACAGCGAAGTAAGCTGGTCCCAAGCTACCATGGCAGGAAAATGATGGGCATTTAGTAGAAATCTTAAACAGAAGTTCAGCATTTAAAAACATGAAACAGTGCTATGATGACATTTCAAGCTATATTCAGAGGTAGCTGGAGTTTTTCCATACCTCGGAGGGCTTCCTCAGTGCAGAGGGGCCCACGTTCCTGCCCACAGGAATGCTGGGCCTGGTAGGATGTCCCGGGTTTAGTCACCGCTCTGATGATGGGCAGAGAGAGCTCGTCTTCAGCCTCTGTTATCTGTGATCATCAATGCCGTCGTGAAGGAGCTTGTACAGACAAACTCTAAAAATGGAGCGTCGCCTCACTGGCCGGGCGCTCAAGTAGCATGATGGCCACAGTCCTCTCACAGGCCTGGGACTACGTGCATGTGTGCTGCCAGCACTGAGCAGCAGAGCCTTTTTCTGCACACCTCTGGCCACTGGTGAGTCCTCTCGGTTCAGATTTGGCCATACCTGGTAGGAAAAAGGTGGATCCCGGGCAAGACCCGGGGAGCAGCGCTCTGCACACTCCCTATCACACACATATCACAGGGGTG
This sequence comes from Sturnira hondurensis, assembly GCF_014824575.4. Classification (NCBI taxonomy): domain Eukaryota; kingdom Metazoa; phylum Chordata; class Mammalia; order Chiroptera; family Phyllostomidae; genus Sturnira; species Sturnira hondurensis. The sequence continues at coordinate 40,529 of NW_028097436.1, read as the reverse complement.
TGCGTGCCCTCAGCCCCAGCTTATCCCTAGACTGAGGCATCCGTGTTCTCCTGTGATTTCAGAAGCGGGTTTCACCTTTCGAGGACATGATCTTCTGCTTCTCGGAAGAGGACTGGTCCCTTCTAGATCCTGCTCAGACTGGCTTCTATGGGGAGTTCATCATCGGAGAGGACTGTGGGGTCTCACTGCCTCAGAGTAAGACGTCCTTTGGTCCTCTCTTGAGACCAGGGACATGGGGGACCTGCATCCGATCTTGCTCACCACCCCCCAATGCTGATGGGAGGTTACTTGCACTCAGTGACCCCAAGCACACTTAGCAGAGGAGGCTTTACCTGCTACCATCACGTGTAAATTAGGCTTGCTGGCTGTTTTGCATACGAAACCAAACATAACAGGTTCCTCTGTATCGCTGTTCTTCTCTCTGATCCTGCACCTCTTCACGTGTGGCTCCCATAATTAATGCATGGGCCTGGAAGAGCCGCCCCAAGCCCACAGCATCCACCCTCCCTGCCTGCTCCAGCCTTTCTGCAGCCCTGCACGGCCCTCTCACTGCTGTGGCCTGTCCTGGGTCTCTCTAGATCCCTGAGGAAGATGTGTCCTCTCCTTTTCTGTGCACAGATGACCCAGCAGCCCAACTGGACCTTTCCCAGGGAGAGGAGAACGAGCCACGTGTTCCAGAGCTGCAGGACCTGCAGGGGAAGGATGCTACCCAGGTCTCCCACTTGGGTGAGTTGTGATTCTGCCACTGGGTGGACAGAGTGGAGTGGTAGGTGCGAGGTGGGCCACTCCTTGCCATCTCTCTGCATCCCTCTGTATATCCACCCTGTCTTGGTAGAACACATCTTGCCTCTACCCTGACTCCTCAAAGAAAGAATGGCCTCCTCTTGAGAGGCCTGCTCCCTGTCTTGTCTGCCCCAGCAGGCTCTGCAGCCTTTGTCTCTGCAAAGAGCACTGGGGCCTGAGAAATCCCACCACAGAAGTGGAAATGACCATAGGGGTGGCAGGCACTCATTCATAGTCATGTAGACAGGGTGGAACCAGGACCCACACCAATGCCATGTAGCTTCAGAGCCTGTGTCTATGGTGTCGGCTGTTTGTCTACAAATTCACTTTATCGACAAACACTGACTAAGGGGCTACCCTTGGGTCATGGTCTGGCATCACAACAAATTCACTTTTCCATTTTCTTTGGAAAGATTTTCCAAGTCTCCAGCCAATCCTAGTGGAAGAAAGAGGAAGACGGGAGGAGCTTCAGGTGCCAGAACTCCAGCCCTGCCAGCAGATAGCGCTTGTAGAGAGCACCTGCCCAGGTAAGGAGAGCCTAGGAAGGCATGGGGTGCACCCTGTGTGTGTGTGTGTGTGTGTGTGTGCGCGCGCAGGTGCATCTATACACACGTGTGTGTGGGGATGGCATGTGGTGCATGTGTGTGCATGTCTGCTGTGTGGCAAATTACATGTGTGTGATGCATGCATTTGTGTGTGCGCACGCCATGGGAGTGTGCACATGTGACATGTGCGTGCATGTTTGCTGTTGTGGGTAGGGTCAGGGATTGAACTCTGAGGTCCCTGCCAACCCACCAATTGTCAGCTGAAGGTGCTGATTCCCTTTTGCTAAGGTCTCTCCCAGCTGAGCTCCCACCTCAGGCCCTCCTCTCGTGTCCTTCCCCTATAGGCTGAAGCAGGTGTGCCATGGTGCTGCTGCCCATGTAGGAACGTGTTTCTTCCCCAAGCACAGGGCCAGAATCCTGGGCCAAATCTTGCACCTAAGAGCAGGGTTGTGAATGCCAAAGCGAAGGGACTCTGGAGAGCATGTGCCTCACCTGCCCTCACAGGTGGCCCACACACATTTGCACTTCAGGTCATGTTAGTAAAAGTCACCACTTCCAGAGGCAAAGACTAAAATATAGACAGCCATCTTTAATGTCCTTGGGGTTCAGGGGTTCTTCCAAACATCAAACCTGGGTCTCTAGTTCTCTTTCTTTCCTTTTCCTTTTCCCTTTCCTTTCCTTTCCTTTCTTTCCCCTGCCCCCCCTTCCCTTCCCTTCCCTTATTATCTTAAAAAAAAATTCCAGTTGATACTTGCCTAGCAGGGGAGATACCACCATCATGAAGGTGGCTTTCCCAAGACGAAGCTTATCCATTGCGCTCCAGACGTGCTGACCCCTGTGATTTCTCCAAATGTGGGAAACTTGACTGCATAATTTGTGGTAGTGGGGGACTGCATTTGCGCTTTCCCCTGAAAAAAAAAAATCTAGTTGGTGTAAAATATTATATTAATCTCTGGTGTGTCATGGAGACTGTCCACAACTGTGGGGACTGAATCACACACAACGTGTTTTATCCAATATGCCTTTTGGAGCAAGATTTGTCTGTTCTTGTAATTGCACTTAGCACTCACTATACAGGGCTTAGTGCCATTTCTCTTCACCCCGTCAGATGTAGACAAAATGGGTTTTAGGGTTTCAACAGATCCAGAAGGAAGGTGGCCCTTCCCCAACCTTCCCCACATACTTGGACCTCCCTCACCACTGGTTTTCTGAGGTGCCTGCTACAGGCCAAGGGTGGCCCCTCCTCCCCCCCGCCCCCGGGTCTGTCAGTGCCACACTGACCAGCATTAGAATGCTGCCCTGAGTACCAACTCTGGGCATCAGGTACTTGATGGTCAGGTACCTGATGATCTCTGTGGATCAGGTAGTTATTATTGTTTAGTTTCTATTTTTGCCTTTTACCCCTTTACCCTGGGTAAGCTCTGTTTTTGACCTCCCCCCACAGAGTAAGGTCATCATGAAGTTTTATGCACTGTTTCTGTATGGTACCTTCTGAAGTAGGTAGGTGCTGTCTCACTCAGACCGGCTCATGGAGCAAAAGCCATCGAAAAGGCAGCTGAAATAGCGCATTTCTCTCCTACAGTGTGGAGTGGGTGAGCCCGAGACCGAGGCCCTGGCAGAGTCCAGAGCGAGGTGGGCTCTCCACCTGATGGCTGCCTTCTTGCCCTGTGCTCCCTGAGCCTTGTCCCAGTGTGTTCTGTGGGGGGGAGGGCTCACTGTTCACTTGTGTTCTCGCTCACTCATGCTCTTCAGCTTCGAGATGTATGTAACCCTAATCACCCGAAGGCTCTACTTCCTAATACCACCTCAGAGGGAGAGAGCTTCAACCTACATATTTTTAGGGGGACACAGGTACTCAACCTATAGCAGGTCCTCCGATGTCTCCATTTTGCCGTGACTGTCAGACTGCAGAGCTGAGGGAACCAAATGTGGCATCAGACCTGGGGCCTGGCCTTGAGTCCATTCTGCTAAGCAATAGTTTATTTTACTTTTACTATGCAATCAAAATTGTGGTTCTGAGTCCATTGCCTCTTATTTGCACATAGTTCCTCCCATTTTTCTTTTTTTTTTAATTCATGGGCTATCTCAGCACATTTGTTTTTCACATTTTTTGCCCCAAATTTTATTTGTTTTTAGAGAGAGGGGAAGGGAGGGACAAAGAGAGGGAAAGAAACATCACTGTGTGGTAGCCTCCCGTACATCCCCTGCTGGGAACTGGCCTGCAACCCAAGCATCTGCCCTAACTGGGAATCGAACCAGTGACCCTTTCCTTAGCAGTCCAGTGCTCAGTGCACTGAGCCACACTAGCCAGGGCAGTTTTTCACAGTTTTAAATGTAATACACTTATTCATCTCCTTTTTGGTTTGTTTGTTTTTTTTTTAATATTTTATTTATTTATCTTTAGAGGGGAAGGGAAGGAGAGAGGAAGGAAACATCAATGTATGATTGCTTCTCATGCATCCCCTGCAGGGAACTGGCCCCTGCCGGAAACTGGCCTGCAACCAAGGCATGTGCCCTGACTGGGAATCGAACCCAGATTGTGTGTCCTTTTTGGTTTTATGTCTTGTAAGAAATCCTCCCGATCCTAACATGTCAAAACAATTTTTTATAATGTCTTTGTCTTGTTTTTTTTTCCCCTTGGCTTCCTGTCCTCCCCACTTCTCTCCTCTGCCCTCTGCCCCTCAAGCTCAAGGGGAGCACCCATTATCTATTCCCAACCCACAGAGTGCTGTCCTTGAGGAGTTTGCACCAGCCTGGTACAAGTCTTGCCCAGCTCACGTAGCACTGCCCCAGGCTTTGGTGTCCCCAATCCTGATTGAGCTTAGTTCCCCTCACAGCCAGGGCAACTTCTCTCTCTCTCTCTCCTTTAAGTTTTTTCCTGTAAAACAAATATAGGAATCAGAGCTGCCTTGTTGGGTTATTGTCGAAGATTACATGATTGAATACATATGCAAGCACACAGTCAGACCACAACTCTTCACCATTTTCCTATTATCCTTACAGCCAATTCAGGGGATTCCCCCGCTGCCCCGCACAGCCCCTTTTGAACTCATCACTGCTGAGCTGAAGCTCCCTGGCTTTACTCTTTCGCTGGTGTTTTGGGAACACTTCTGAATCCCACCTCATCTGGTAGGAATTACTGACTGTGTGTGGATGGCCTGCAGGAGCACTAGCAGTTGCTTATGCTCCTTTTTTAGAAACCCTACATTTGTCTTTGGCCACGTTCACCAACTGGAGGGAGGGCCGTCCCATGTGCACTGTTAGTTTCCTAGGGTTCCCATGGCACAGTGCCCCAGGCTGGGAGGCTCAAATGACAAGAACTTACTTCCTCAAAATTCTGGAGGCTGGAGCTCTGAGATCTTGGTGTCAGAAGTAGGGGTGAGGTCCCTCCCCTGTAGACTCTCTTCTTGGCCTGTAGATGGCCAGCTGTCTTGGCCCCGTGCTTCCACACAGTTGTCTCTCTGCATGTCTGTGTCCTAATCTCTTCTAGTAATGATGCCGGTTGGATTAGGGCCCACCCTAAGGATCTCATTTTAACTTAATTACCTCTGAAAGAGCTAAACTCCAGATATCCTATTTGGGTATATGGGGTTATGACTTTAGCATAATAAGAATCCTTAGCCCTAGCTGATATAGCTCAGTGGATTGAGCGCGGGCCTGGGAACCACAGGATCGCGGTTCAATTCCCAGTCAAGGGCACATGCCTGGGTTGCAGGCCAGTTCCCAGTTCCCAGTTCCCGGCAGGGGACGCACGAGAGGCAACCATACATTGATATTTCTCTCCCTCTCTCCTTCCCTTCCTCTCTAAAGATAAATAAATAAAATCTTTTTAAAAATCTTATTTAAAAAAAAGAATCTTTAGGGGGTGTAATTTTGCTCTTAATATTCCATCCTCTGGTCCCCCAAATTTGTGTCCTTTTCACATGCAAAATACATCCACCCTCATCCCACAGCCTCCAATGTCTTGGCCTGCATCACCTCTTAAGTGACCTCCTCATTGCTTTCCTGTAGCTGGAGGTGACTCAGCGCCTCCCAAGGATAGCCTGGATGAGGAGGTGACCATTGAGATCGTTCTGTCCAGCTCTGGGGACGAGGACTCCCAGCTAGGCCCCTACTGCACAGATGAGCCACGGAGCCCCACGAGGAAGCAGCTTGGCGCGCCCACCCCGCAGCAGAATGGTGCCCCACTCGGGGGCGAGGTGCACACCTCAGGGAAGTCCTACGTGTGCCCCAACTGTGGTAAGGTCTTTCGCTGGAGGGTCAATTTCATCCGGCACCTGCGCAGCCGCAGGGAGCAGGAGAAACTGCACGAGTGCTCAGTTTGCGGGGAACTGTTCAGTGACAGCGAGGACCTAGACGGGCACCTGGAGGCCCATGAGGCCCAGAAACCTTTCCGGTGCGGCGCATGCGGCAAGAGCTTCCGCCTCAACTCCCACCTGCTCTGCCACAGGCGTGTCCACCTGGCGCCCTCCGGGCCCCGGCCAGTGATGGGAAGTGAGCAGGGGGCAGCAGGGCCGGACATACCACTGGCCGAGGGCAGGGCCCGGCTGAGCGCCCAGTGCTTTGACTGTGGTAAGCTGTTCCAGCGGCCTGAACACCTGGCCAGGCATCGCAGCAGCGTGCATGGCAAGGACCGGGCGCGGCCCTTCCGGTGTAGGTACTGTGTCAAAACCTTCCTGCACAACTCCGACCTCCTGCGCCACCAGCGACTACACATGAAGCGCCGCTCCAAGCAGGCGCTCAACTCCTACTGACAGAGGCCAGACCCTCCCAGAACCAGGATGGACCTGCCCCAGGACACACTTCATCCTCCCGCCCTTTGCTCTCAGGTAGAAATGAGATAGTGGCCAACTGAGCTTTTCTTCTGTCTCTGCTGTGCCAAAAAGCAGGGAGGGAGGCATAACCAGGTTGGACTAGCCCGGTCTCTCTGGGTCCTAGAGAGATCGCTCAGTGCTTCCCAAGTGGGCGGAGGGACTGGGCCGCTCCAACTGCGGTCACCCCTTGGAGTCTATCCCATGCCACACTCACTTCATTGCCATGCAACCCTGTTTGAACACCCACCCCCATCCTGAGGTTCCAGGGTAACCACTTCCCATCTGAGAACAAGAAGTCGTGGGCAGGTAATGGTTAGAGAGAGGCTCTGGGGAGCAGGGCTGGGCTCACCTGGCAGGCCATGTTGCCTGCAGGCCCCAGGAGCGCATGCTGTTGTGTGGCATTTCAGGGTTGGAACCCCCATCCCCCGCACCCAGGGCGCTGTAAGCTCCTTGCAGTGGAACTGTGTCCTATGTTTATTTGTGATGGTGGCTGCTTATTAGGGATTGTGAGGTCACTGAGGGCAATACCCCATTTTAAACTATGTTGTGCACCGCCCCTCCCCCCGCCCAGTGTCATTTCTGTGTACCCTGAAGGTCCTGGTAAATGGTGTGGGGTGAAAACAGTTGTCATCGTGTGAGAGGCACTTAAGTTCCCCTGCCTGGGCCATCGTGTCCTGGAATGGGGAGGTCAGGCCCAGTGAGGAGTTCCGTTGTCTGAGTGAGGGGCTGGCTGTGCCGAGCAGCCTCCGGTGAGGTCAAGCTCTGCATACACATTAACTTGGCTGCTGTTCGTATTCTTTTGCTAGAGCTGCCTTAAGAAAGTACAAAAAACAGGTGGCTTAGAACAACAGAAATGTATTGTTTCATTTCTGGATGCTGAAAGTCCAAGGTCAAGGGGGTGGCATGTTGGTTCCTTGCAAGGGAGGGTTTGTTCTACGCCTCTGCCCCAGCTTCTGGGGATTGCTGGTGGTCGATATTCCTTATAAAGCATCATCCCATCTCTGCCTTCATCTTCATGTGTTGTCCCTGTGTACATATCTGTCTCCAAATTTCTTTCCCCTTTTTATAAGGACACCCATCACATTGGACCAGGGCTCCCCTGCCTACGCCGGTGTATTCCTGTCTTAACTAGCAACATCTGTGGTGATCGTATTTCTGAGAAAGGCTGCATTCTGATGCACTGTGGTCAGGACGTAAATATGAATTTAGGGTGGTGGGGAGATGACCCAACCCACAACGCCAGACTGTCTTGTGGCACCGCTCATCCCGGATGAACAGATGGATCAGTAGACATTTGAGGTGGCTGGTTCCCCACCCCACTGGAAGCAGCAGAGCCGTGAAAACCTGTGGCCTGGAGTTCTGGGTTGGGAGGACTGTTGCAGTGAGACCTCCAGCCACGAAAACCATGGTCTGGCTATCCCTGGAGGACTGGCAGTGTTGGCTGGGCGCAGTGTCGAGAAAGCACAGGGGCTGTGCAATGGTGGTTGAATCACAGCCACCAGGTGCACATTTTGTGTTCTTTGTATGTCAAGTCCATTAGCGGGCAGCCAGACTCCTTGTCACCCATGTCATTTTCACACTGAGATGCCATTGCCACAAGCCCAGTGGAAGAGCCACAGGGTTTTCTAATTCTGATGACTGTGCCTGTGTAGACATACCTACACACTGAGAAGCAGTAAATGCAATAAAACTGTTAGGTCAGACCTTGGACAAGAAATAAACATTGGGGCTCGTCATTTCTAAATAGTTGGCCTCTTTTATTGATTACCAAGGAAGGGAAAAATGACTTTTGAAGGCCATGGGAGGGGGAAATTCCGATAGAAGCCAGGCCATATGTTTGCCCCACTCTCCTGCACTCTTGCCCAAGAGCTTGTCAGCCAGAACTTTATTGTCCATCTACTTCGGACATTTGTCTAATGCTCTACTTACTGCTGTGTCTCGCCCGTAAAACCAGATCCTAAATAAGAAACAACGGGGATGGAACTGCAGGAGAGGGAACCCCTGCACTCACTGACCCAGCACACCCTGGAGCCTACCTAGTTAGAAGCTCACATCACTTAGGATCCAGAAACCCTCATGGGTGGTGTAGCTCAAACCCCAGGTAGTCCAGTTCAGAAGAAGCCAGTGGGGTCACCTTCATGCCGGAAGGCTCCTCCAGGTGTCCGCTCTGACTACTTGCTCCCTCCCTGGGAGGCAGCAGGCAGGTAAGCTGCGTCTCCACCTGCCATCGAAGGACAGACCCACATCTGAAAAGCATCTGCCCTCCCTGTTCCTTGGAGCCCTTGGCATTGTTGCCACAGTCTTCTAGGTACAAAATAAAGATTTACCCACTGAACTGATAGTCATTTCACACATTCTGTTGTAGTTTAAAAAGTGACATGTAGCCCTGGCTGTTGTGGTTCAGCAGGTTGAGTGTCACCCTGCAGAGCAAAAGGTCACCAGTTAGATTCCCAGTCAGCACAGGCCTGGGTTGCTGGCCAAGGCCCCAGTTGGGGGCACTTGAGAGGCAACCAGTAGATGTTTTCTCACATCGACTTTTCTCTCCCTCCATTTCCCTCACTCAGAACATGACTAAATAAAATCTTTTTTAAAAAATGCAGCACAGCTTAAAGAGGTGGTTGGCCTGACAAGGAGGGCTTGAGGTGTAAGGATGCTGAAAATGGCCCTCATCAGACATTGCCTTGTGACACATTTAGTCCTCAGGTAGGCGGTTCTGGTCACCTGATTGGACCCCTGTCCCGAGGAGAAGGAGTTAACTATGCCAGGGACAGCTTGAACACCCTACCTGGTCACACTACAGCTTGCTGACCCAACCTCAGCTGTTACCCTGTATCCTGTCTCACTAGCTCAGTGACGGGGCCAGGTGGTGGGGAGGTCCCTTGCCACTTCTAACTCACATCATGACACAAATGGAAAAGAAGGCAGGAGTCCACACCTGCCTTGGAAATCGGGTCGTGTCACTTTGCTCCAGTCAGATGGCTTTCCCCCTGCCAAAAGCAGAGTTTGGACCAGGCCCGCACATGTTTACGTGCAGCGTAAGGCAGGGGATTCAATGATACCTAGGTTGCTCATCTTGTCAAAATACGGGTGGGCCGGGACACATGCCCTGAAAATGTTGCAGGTCAGAAAAGGGCAAGTCGACCCCATCCAAGTTATACAGCGGAGCCCTTTGAACGTGTCTGCTCTGAGAAGAGACAGAGCCTCCATCCAGCCCACTGAAGGTAAATTAGAATGAGGGTTCTGGATATTTGTAATTGTTTTTCCAGAAGATTGAGTGGGAAAGAGTGTAAATTAATGTGGAAATCCAACTGGCCCTTACACATCTTCAGCAAACACTGACCTTTCCAGTTTGGTGCTGAGAATAGCTGGACCATATTTACTTTGATTTCCCTTTCAGTCAGTCACATTATTCTAGAATGGCTTGGCTAATGCCGGGATGATATCTTTTGGCCATGATCTAAAACCTTCACTTGCAACTTCCTTTAACAACTGTCTGTGCTCAAGAAGCCCAAAGTCTGACTAGATGTGTGCTCACCAAATTTGTATAAGCAGAGCCAGGTGCTGCAGTGAAGGCAATCACCGAGATGGGAGCCCTGGGACCCAGCTTTCTGGAGGCAGGCTTCAGTCCCTGCGGGGACTTCCACAGAGCTGCCGGTGGTGACAACAGAGACCTGTGGCTTGTGCACTGTGTTAAGATATTAGGCAGGTGGGCAGTCCTGGGGTTCACAGAAGGTGAGCACAGACCTGTGTTGCCTTCAGGAAGAGATGCCTGGTGCATCTTTCAACATGTTCTCTGCTGCTAACCACCAAGGACGGATACTCATTGTGTCCCTCTGTTTCCAAAGTCCATTCAGTGTCTGATACAAAATGGGACTTTGTTCAGTGCAGCAGAAGGCACACTTCATCACATCTGCCTTCCTGGGAGTAGGGCTTCGGCAGCTAGCTGGCCAGGTGCCAAGAAAGCCCTACACAAGACGTCAACTTCAGACACCAGTTACGTGTCTTGGGGACCACTCAGGTTAATGCTGGGCTGGCTACAAACAGGTATTCCAACGACCTTGCAGGTTTCACTATTCCCTACAATGACTTCAGTAACTCATTTTCATTTATGGCTAGTTTTTATGACAAAGGATAAAACTGATGAACAACAAAAAGGAAGGGATGCACTGGGTGAGGATCCAGAGGCAGAGCTCCCATGCCCTCCATCCTGGAGTGGGTTGCAGCCGCTCCCTGCCCAACTCAGCCCATCACCCTGGGCTCCACTGAGCTCTCCTGAGTTCTTAGCACGTTCCATGAGGATGCCCCACGTGGTCCATCCAGCCTCCAATCTCCAGCCCCCTTGACTCCCCTCCCCTCCTCAGAGGCTGGCCCAGCACAAAGTCCCAACTCTCTAATCATGATTGGTCTTTCTGGTAATCAGCACCCCTGGCCCCATCCTACTCCCCATGGTTCACCTCCTTAGCATAACAAAGGCATTCCAGAAATTTCAAAGGTTCTTGAAGTTCTGGGCCAGGAACCAGAAACAAAGACCAGATAAATTCTTTATTGTGTCACCCTGACTTCAGAGAGTGCCTGCAAGGTGCCTGCCCCATTCTGCTCCCAAGTCCCAGCTGTGGCCATCTGTCCTGTTGCCTTGTTCCCTTCTGTGCGGGCTTCAGCCACCAGAGCTTGCTCACTTAAGAACACCGGCTTGCTGGTTTCTCAGAAATCCTGCTATGGTGTCCAAGGCAGCGCTAAAAGCCCAGTGAGAACTGTACTAACTCTGGAATGGGAGTTTCCTAGGAATGCCTGCTCTTATTAGTGCTTTTAACAAGGTGTGATTTTCGGCAGCTAAGGAAATTACACAATTAGAGACTAGGAAAACAAAGAGGCCATTGTTAGGATTTTATTCAAAGATGGTGGACACCTTAAGGATATGTGGCTTCATGTCCCAGGCAGTGTGTGCTTGTGCACAGTGGGGCCTGCAGAGGGACCTGCAGGGCAGCTTCATGACTCCAGTGGACAGCTAAAGAATCCAGGAAGGAATATATGCAGGTGTGCTACCTGTCCAAAGCCTGTGTGCCTGATGTTTCAAAAGGTCAAAACTCAAAACATCAGAGTTTGCAGTAAGGAAAGTTCTATTGATTGAGAAAAAGGGAGCTCTAGTCGTTCATCATCTTCAGAGTTCAGTGCACACACCAAGGCACATCATAATTACATTACCAAAGATTAAACTGAAGGAGAGAATCTTAGAAGCAGCAAGAGATAAGGAGACAGTTACCTACAAAGGGGTTCACATAAGACTATCAGCTAATTTCTCAAAAGAAATCTGCAGGCAAGAAGGGGCTGGAAAGAAGTATTTAAAGTCATGAAAGGCAAGGACTTACATCCAAGATTACTCTATCAGTAAAGTTATCATTTAGAATGGAAGGGCAGATAAAGTGCTTCCCGGATAAGGTCAAGTTAAAGGAGTTCATCATCACCAAGCCCTTATTATATGAAATGTTAAAGGGACTCATCTAAGAAAAGGAAGATGAAAAATATGAACACTAAAATGACAACAAACTCACAACTATCAGTAAAGGAACCTAAAAATATAAAAGAAAGAAAAACAATGAAAAGAAAACAAAGCAAACTAGAACAGGAACAGAATCAGAGAAATGGACATCTCATGGAGGGTTCAGTGGGGAGAGGGAGGGGGAAAAGGTACAGGGAAAAAGGCATAATTAGTAGGCATTAAATAGACAGGGAGAGGTCAAAAATGGTATAGGAAACAACTCAAAGAACTTATATGTATAACCCACGGACATGAACTAAGGGGGCGATGCTGGAAGGCTGGGGTGGGTGAAGGGTAGAGGGGAGATAAAACGGAAAAATTGGGCCCTGGCTGGTATAGCTCAGTGGATTGAGGGTGGGCCTGCGAACCACACGATCAAGGTTGGATTCCCAGTCAGGGCACATTCCTGGGTTGCAGGCCAGTTCCCAGCGGGGACTCACGAGAGGCAACCACACATTGATATTTCTCTCCTCTCCTTCTCTCCTTCCCTTCCTTCCCTTCCCCTCTAAGGATAAATAAATAAAATCTTTAAAATAAAAAATTTTTAAAAAAAGGAAAATTGGGAAAAACTATAATAGCATAATCAGTAAAATATGATGTAGAAAAAGAAAAAAGATAAAGGGGAATATAGTTAATAGTATGGTGATAAACTTTCACATACACAAAAAGAAATTTTTCAACAAATGACCAAATCTTGATAAGGTAGATAATTGGGAGCCAGGAAGATGAACTTGAAAGGTGAGATGAACCTTCCCTGAGTTCTAAGATGCCACATCCTGGGGGTCTCCTGACTGGCAGCAGGCCTCCCTGGTTTCCTCAGATGAGCTCTGGACAGGCCCAGGAGGCCCTGACTAGTGACACCCACATTGTGCAATGGGTCATACTCAGAGCATAGGGGCAGGGGACCTGATGATCCATGAAAGTGATAGGGGACTTAAGAGTTGGGAAATTTTAGTTTAAATAATAGCTAATAAGCTTAGTAATCAATACATATGAAAGCTTTTGTTCCAGGAACTGAAGGTATGACCCACCCTGACTCCAGGATAAGGAGTTCCACCTTTGTTCCTCAAAAGGACTGCAAGCAACTCAAGATGATATCTGAGCCATTGTACTCCAGGGTGAGGTGACCACTGCCCAGGACACAGCTAAAGACCACCACCTGGGGCACAGCTTAAGACCACCACCCAAGATAAGAATGCTGAAGTCATTTTTTAAAAAAAATTTTTCTAATTTATTTATCTTCAGAGAGGAAGGGAAGGAGAGAAGGAGAGAAATGTCAATGTATGGTTGCCTCTCGTGAGTCCCCTGCCAGGAACTGGCCTGCAACCCAGGCATGTGCCCTGACTGGGAATCGAACCTTGATCGTGTGGTTCGCAGGCCCGCACTCAATCCACTGAGCTACACCAGCCAGGGCCCTGAAGTCATTCTTTAATACAATTAACATTTCCCTGAATTTCAAAACCCCTCACCCACCTCGTTTATTCCCTGCTACAAAAACCTTGGCCTGGAAAGAAAATACAAGATGGTCTGTTAGGGTGTTGAACTGGCCATCTTCTCAGATGGCTGGCCATCCGAATAAAGCACCCATAAAGATCCCATCCCTGTCTCTGCTTATTGGGTTTGGTAGTGACAGGCAGCCCAAACTCCAGTGTCTTTCCAGTTTCAAAAGCACCCACCTCTGGGCTTCAGGAGGCTGAGCCCCTGACCACCACTCCCCCACCTCCCCCCCACACACTCCAATCAGCCCTGCTCTAATCTGGCCTTCTCTCTCCTGGCTTCCAAAACCCACCACTTCAGAGTCTGATGAAGGGTAGGTGTCCCAGGGAACTTCATTTCCTCCTATCCCTTTCCCTTGCCATCTGCCAGCCTCAGACCTCCAGTTCTCACCATACCCCCACCCCCACATCAATCTCCATCCTAACCCCTGACCCCCTGCTTATCCCCACAACCTCTGCATGGAGCGTCTGCAAGCCAGCCTACTGAAGAAGCAGGAAGGCAGACCAAAGAGAAAGGTCTGCAGGCTTGACTTCCTCTACAAAGAGCCTGCTTTGCTCTAAATTGGGGACCTCCTCCCAGCTCTAGGCTCAACCTAGAGTTTCCCTCTAGGTGGCAAGATTAAAACTCCACGCCTGCTACCCTCCCCTTCTCTTATCTGTTGCCCTGAGATTAAATCCCCCTAAGTATGAACGCACCTCTCTGAAGCTGAGCAAGACTTACCATGGGGAGTGGGGACCCTCATTTTTCACCCAGGTTTTAAAGGCCCTTCATATTATCCCCTCATCTAGAATGGACTAAGGAGAACAAGGCGCACAGCATTAACATGGCAAGGAATTTTCTGGAAGAAATTCACCATCTCTTCCTAAGGGGAACTGGTTCCCAACCCTATGGCACTCTCATAAAGGCACGCCCCTGAACTGCATTCCTTTAAATGGGTTCGCTGTGGCCCATTCATTTGGTGAACAAGGAAGCTGAAACCCAAACCCAAAGGTTTACGCAACTCAGTCAGAGTGCCAGTTGGTGGTGGGACAGAGTGCCCGTCCCTGCCCCAGGCTTCCCAGCTGTAGCACATTTCCTTGGCTTGCAGTGGGAGCACCCCCAGTTGAAGCTCAGTTTCCCTCACCCAGGTCTGGCGCCTGACTCCACACTCATGACCACCTGTCCCGTACTGCTTCATCTAGTCCTACATTTTCTGCTGTACCCGCTCTTGCAGAGGCTGGGTATGTGCATGGCCCAGCCTGTATTCACTGAGCAGTGTGGGGAAGAAACGTTTTCTCCACCTTCTTCTAGGCAGGGATTGGGGGCCTGCAAATTAAATGGAAAGAAGATATATAAACAAAAAGCCAGATTTTTATTCACATGTATGCAGAAACTCACAGAAATGTGTGACTCAAGTATGTGGTTAGAATACGGAGCTTACACCATCTTACTAGGGGTGCAGAGGAGAAGGGTACTTCTGGGAGAATAAATGTCCTGATAGTGGAGTGAGGAGAAAGGGAACCTCACTACAAAGGACTTTCTGGAAAGGCCCTTTTGACACTAGATTGTGACAAAGTCTGTCTGGGTGTGGTGTCGACTTCAGTCTCCTTTCCTGGGATAAGAGTCAGCATTTCCTGGTTGATGAAATGCCCAGGATGGGAGGGGGTATAACACGACTCAGTGCTTTGGGGAGGCTCTGCTTCTGGGCAAAGAAGGGGTTTCAGGAACTCCAATGCCTTTAGGTCAGAATAGATTTCAGTCTGAGCAGCAGATTTTAGGGCGGGCTGTCCTGATGATCCCCACTGGCTCACTCTGAGGCCCGAGCTGGTGTCTGGCACCTGAAGGCTGAGAGTGGAAGCACATACTGCCGCACACCTCTCCTGAGGACGTCCTGGGTGGCGCCTCGGAAGGAGATTAAACGTAACACTTGCTGTAACAGTCCGGAAACGTGGAACACATGATTTTTGTTTTCTTGCCTTTTTGTGGGTGTGTGTGTGTGGAGGTGAGCTGTTTTTTTTTTTTTTTCCAGCTTCGTTTTAAGAGGCAGAGAGAAGGGAATTGCTTTTCTGCATGTTTTTATGGCCACGTGGGAAGGAGAACTCTAAGACAAAGGCTTATCTGAAGGCTTGTCTGGAGCCAGACAGCCTCTCCTCCCCAGCCCTGAGCTCGGCTCCCTCTGCTCAGCCAGAGCCTGGGGAAAGTGGAGGCAGGGCTGCTCGAGCCCCTGCTTCCCTAGGGCCAGTGCTGGGTCCCGGGGTGTGTCTGAGGACAGTACAGCAGCCTAGGAAAGACAAACATTGTTTTTAGTAAGGAGACACTGGTCTGCTTTGAAGGGGCAAAGGGAAGAAACCATGGGAATGAAAGGGGAAAAGCTGGCATTCAGGCTGCCTGTCACCACCAGAACCAATAAGTAGAAGGAAGGGTTGAGTGTTTATGGGCACTTTATTCAGATGCCGGCAATCTGAGAGGACAGTGGGTTACGTACCCTCAAAAACCTTAACATGTCATCTCAAGGCAACCTTTTTTACAAGGAGAAGATAAGTATAGGTAAGGGGTTGCTGCTTTTAAGATTCTCTCTTTGTCTTTCATCTTTCTTATTTTAATCATGATGTGTCTTTTTGTGAGCCTCTTTGGAGTCATCTTGTTTGGGACTGTCTGCAGTTCCTAGACTTACGTTCTTTTTCTTTTACCAGGTTAGGAAAGTTTTCAGTCATTTCAGTCAAACAGGTTCTTGACTCCTTGATCGCTTTCCTCTCCTTGTGACGCCCCTATGGTGTGGAAGTTGTCATGCTTCATGTTGTTCCAGAGGTTCCTCCGAACCTCTTTTTTCTTTTTGCTGCACTGACTGCTTGTTTTCTGCTACCCTTGTTTTCCAAACTGATGATCAATCCTCTACTTCAGCTAGCCTGCTGATTTCTCCTAGTGTATTCTTCATATCTGACTGGCTCTCTTTTATGGTGTCATTTTCCTTTTTTATGCTTCTATCTCTTTATTGAAGTTCTCACTCAGTGTTTTGAACATCCTTTTAACCATCCTTTTGCACACTGTATTTGGTAGCTTGCTCGTCTCTATTTCATTTACTTTTTCCCTGAGATTTCTCTTTTTCTTTCTTTGGGGCATTTTTCTTTGTCTCCTCATTCTGGCTGCCTCCCTGTGTTTGTTTCTGTGTATTAGAGCTGCCATGACTCCCAGTCTTGGTAGGGTGGCCTGATGTGGTAGGTGTCCTATGGGATCCACTGATGCAGTCTCCCTGAACACCTAGGCCAGGTGGTGTAGGAATGTCCCTTGTGTGGGTTATGCGGGCCCTCCTGCTGCAGTTGAGTCTCGTTTGCTGTTGGCTTCTCTGTGGGTGGAGCTGCTGAGCTCACTGCTTGGCTGCGAAGATTGACCCCAACTGCAACATGTTAGTTGCTGTGTGGAAGCTGGCTCCACACAGCTCATATTGCCCCAGCAGGGTCTGCTACCTGCTGAGATCTCCCTTCATGTGTGCATTGTGTGGAGCTAACTGGGCCGTGCTCTGGTGTGATCAGAACCACTGGGACGTTGGTTCTGGGGCCGCTTATGTGGGACTCCAGTGGTGTCAGGTGCTGCCTGTGACCAGCCCTGATCTACCTGTTTGGAGTTCCAAAGTGATTCAGTTTGTGGTGCCTCTGCTGGGCCTGGGTATGCGTGAGAGGGGCCCGTTCTCACCAGCACCAAGGTGGGGGGAGGTCAGCAAAAGCCTCAGTTTCCCTGGGATCTGGCTCCACCTGCTGCTAGCAGTCTGTTAGGTTCAGTCACCTAAAGAGCCTCTGGTGGTACACAGGTTTCGTGGGGGAGGCTCTCAGTCACCAGGCAGAGGCAAGTGGTGTTCACCAGGCTAACAGAGATTCACATTCAGTGCTGCTGGGTTTGTGGCCACTCAGCAACAGTCTGGGGGCACACCAAGGTCAGATGCCTTCCATGGTGAGGCAGGGCCTCAGGACTTCATCAGCATGAGGCTAGCAGTGTTCGCCAAGGCAAACCAGTGATGGTTTGGCTGTGTGAAGGGAGGGCTGTGCACAGGAATGGTGGTGCCAGTATTGCCTGAAAGGGAAAAATGGCCTCTGCTCAAGAGCCACACAACTCGATTTTTCCGAATCTCCCCACACCTCCTGGAAAGTGTTGCACCAGAGGACGAGGCTGGCCTCAGCCTGCTGACAGTATTGCGTAGTGGAAGCTCAGCACATCAAGGACACTGGGAATCAAGAGGGTGGAGCTAGTGGTTCTCTAGTGGAGAGTGGGCACCACTGCTCTGGCCCACAGGGGCTGCTGGGCATTGCTGCTCTAGCCATAGCATTGCTCCGGCCCATGCAGGAATCTGGCACTACTCTGGCCCAGGGCTCAGGACGGCGCTGCTAGGCATGCTGGGCCACTTGCTGCTCTGGTGCATGAGGGGGTCAGGGTGCCATGCCCTGGCACCCTGGCCTGACCATGGTGCCAGGTCTGCACACATTTGGCAGAACAGCATTCTGAAAAAATAAAATGTGTGTGCATCTTCCTACAGAACAAACAAAAAGTTTATTTAAAAAGTAAGTCAGAAAGAGAAGAACTCAGCAAAGAGAGTCTGGAAGGCATTAAGTGGTTGAGTCAGCCCCATGAGAAGAGAATCTCCACTGTACCTGGGTAGGGGTGTATCTGCCGACAGGAGGGTGTGACTGTGTTTATAGAAGTCTTCTATTAAAAGTGAGAACAGGGCTACATCTAAAAAGGAACTCAGCATTTTCCAGCTTTACTGAGTAACAATTAACATATAAAACTGGATGTATTTAAGTTGATCGATGAGATATGTTGGTATATGTATATATGGTGACTTGACTCCCGCATTTAGGCTAGTTACCCCACCCGTGTTCTCACGTAGTTACCTTTCTCTTAGGTAAGCACAGTGAAGCTCTCTCGGCAAATTTCAGCAGCGCAGTGCTGCGTTATTCACTACAGCTGGCACATCGTTTGTTAGGCCCCAAGGACCTGCTCATACTCATAGGGGTCTCCCTGTGAGCAGATGTGTAATACAAACAAGACATTGCTTAATTACACACAAAATTTGACAATCGTTCCAAAATATCATTAAATACCTAAAGTTCATGTTTTCCTGATTGTTGTAAAACTATCAATTTTTGATACTGTGCTTCTCTTACATCTTGCAGAAATCATCAGTGAGAGTTTTTCATCCTCCTCATGAAGCCAACACTCAGTCTCCGCTCCAAACACCACAGTCCTGTTCGCTGGGGCTTGCCCCGTTCCGCCTTGGCCTGGGGGAGCTCTTCATGTGGGTCCCAGAGTTCTGCCGCCGCCCGCGGCAGCAAGGTGTTCGCGAGGTGAGGCGATGGATTTAACTTAATTAAAATAATGGAGAGGTCCAAGTGCTCCTGGCGGCAAATGGCAAGTTTATTCAAGGAACTGCTGGCTTATATGCAGAACTACAGTGGCCTGAGAACAATGCTGTTTTACAAAAGTTTGTACATTCCCGAAGGCTATCAAGAGGGCAAGATGTTCTCACATCCTGAGAACATTTGCCCACAGATAGCAGTGTCCTCATGACTATCTCTTTCCTGGAACATGACGCACATGCCAAGACCTTGTTCTTTCCTTCAAGGCTGAGAAGGAGAAGGTCCAGAAGATGTCAAGATACCCGCCGGCTCCCGGGACCAGAAACCAAGTCCCGCCACCGTTTTCACAGTGGGGGCTCTGTCCTTGGTTCCCTGCGGCCTGGTGGGCTCCCACAGAGTTCCAGTAAAACCAGTCTTTTCTTTTCTTTAAGATTTTATGTATTTTTTAGAGAGAGAAAAAGGGAGGCAAAAAGAGAGGGAAAGAAACATTGATCAATTGCCTCTTGCAAGACCCCAAATGGGGACCTGGTCCGCAACCCAGGCATGTGCCCTGACCAGGAATCAAACTGGTGACCTTCCGGTTCTCAGGCTGGCGCTCGATCCACTGAGCCACACCAGCCAGGGGAGAACCAGCCCTGCTTTCAGGCGCAGCTGGAGGTGCACATTTTCTCTTCACTTTAGGCTTCGCACTCCCTTCTCCAGGGAACCACACTTCTTTTCAGTGGAACACATCTATGTAGGACTTGGCACTCCCTATTGACCTCAGTGTTTTGTGTTCTTCCAAGCCGGTCAGGCAGAAGAACAGTTCCCCAGAAACAGTTCCCTGCCTCTTGTTGACAGGAGATGAGACCAAGGACACATCTGGCAAGTGCTCCCTGCATTGCAATGATTCATTATTTTTGTGCCTTTCCCAAAGGTTAAAGTTGGCACTTATTTTTTTCTTGTACACTAGTAATTCACATGAAGTGAACACCTGAAGTATTTATAAAAGGAATGAATGTATAGTAGGTGCTTATAAAATGTGCAAAAGGAATGTGAAAGTAAACAAACAAACGCTTTCTTTCTTAGCTAGGTTTCAGCAAAGAAGGGCAAACGTTTGGGATCATCTGAAGGGCAAAAGGAGGTGAGGTCATGTGATTCTGGGTCATCTCACCTGGGAGTTTTTAACCAAATGGGGCCATTGAGCCTCTGAAATGTGGCAAGTTCAAACTGAAATGTGCTGCAAGATTTCAAAGACTTTCCATTTAAAAAATGTAAAAGAACTCACTCATAATTTTATATTGACAACATGCTGAAATGATAATAGTTTCAATACATTGAGTTAAATAAAACATAAATCAAAATTATTTTTCTCTGCTTCTATTTGCCATTTGGCTATGTCTCCATATACCTGCATCACACAGTTTTGGTTCCATAGATTTGTAGTAAGATTTGAAGTGTCCTCCAATGTTATTTTTAAAAAATATTGTTAACACTCCAGAAACCTCTCAAAATTGAGGTTCAACCCTGGCTGCCATGCCCACATCATCCCCCAAAATCAAAGGTCCCTGGTTTGATTCCTAATTAGGGCACATGCGTGGGATGCAGGCCCAGTCCCTGGTTGGGGCACCTACGAGAGGCAACCGATCAATGTTTCTTTTACAAGTTAATATTTCTCTTCCTCTCTTTCTCCCTCCCCTGTTCCTCTCTCTAAAAATAAATAAGTAAAAGATTTTTTAAAAAACTGAGGTTCTGCCTTTCCATTTATGCAAGACGGCCATTGAAATTTCAACAGAAATTGCATTGAATGTGTTGCAAATTTATATAGGATCGCCATCCTAACATTATTAAGTCTTCCAGTCCATTAGCATGGAATGTTTTTCCACTGATTTCTGTCCTTTCAAATTTCTTTCAGCAAAGGTTTGTAGGTTGCAGGGGATGACTTTTTCTTACCTTTGGTAAAGTTTGTTTTTAGGTTTTTTATTCTTTTGGACACTCAAAAATGAAATTGTTTTGTTTTTCTTGTTTTTTGAGCATCTTTTTAAAAAAGATTTTATTTATTTCTTTTTAGAGAGAGAGGAAGGGAGGGAGAAAGAGAGGGAAGCATCAATGCGTGGTTGCTTCTCAAACGCCCCCTGCTGGGGACCTTGCCTGCAACCCAGGCATGTGTCCTGATTGCGAATCAAACCAGTGACCTTTTGGTTCACAGGCGGGCACTCAATTCACTGAGCCACACCAGTGAGGGCAGAACATCTTTTTTTTTTTTAATTGTTCAATTACAGTTGTTCCACATTTTCCCCCCATTGTTCTCCTCTGCCCCACTTAACCTCAATACCCACCCTGTTGTTCATGCCCATGAGTCCTCTCTACATAGGTCCTTGATTTGCCATTTCCCTTGCTTTCCCCTGTTATCACCCTTCCTCCTCCCCACTGGTCACTGTCAGTTTGTTCTCTATTTCCATGTCTCTGGTTATATTTTGCTCATTTGTTTGTTTTCTTCATTAGGTTTCATTTATAGGTGAGATCATATGGTATTTGTCTTTTACCACCTAACTTATTTCACTTAGCATAATGCTCTCCATTTCCATTCATGCTGTCCTGAAGGGTAGGAGGAGTTCCTTCTTTCTTTCTGCTGCATAGTATTCCATTGTGTAAATTTGGCACAGTTGTTTGTTTGTTTTAATTTTTAAATATATTTTATTGATTATGCTATTGAAGTTGTCCCATTTTTCCCCCTTCACACTCCTGTGCCCTGCACATCTACTCCCACTCACATTCCCCTGCTTTAGTTCATGTCCATGGGTCGTATATATAAGTTCTTTGGTTTCTACATTTCCTATCCTATTCTTACCCTCCCTCTGTCTATTTTCTACCTACCATCTATGCTACTTATTCTCTATAGCTTTTTCCCCTCTCTCACCCTCCCACTCCCCTGTTGATAACCCTCCATGTGATCTCCATTTCTGTGGTTCTGTTACTGTTCTAGTTGTTTGCTTAGTTTGCTTTAGTTTTTGTTTTAGGTTCAGTTGTTAATAACTATAATTTGCTGTCACTTTACTGTTCATATTTTTATCTTCTTTTTCTTAAATAAATTCCTTAACATTTCATATAATAAGGGCTTGGTGATGATGAACTCCTTTAACTTGACCTTATCTGAGAAGCACTTTATCTGCCCTTCCATTCTAAATGAAAGCTTTGCTGGACAGAGTCATCTCAGATGTAGGTCCTTGCCTTTCATGAGTTGAAATACTTCTTTCCAGTCCCTTCTTGCCTGTAAGGTCTCTTTTGAGAAATCAGCTGACAGTCTTATGGGAACTCCTTTGTAGGTAACTGTCTCCTTTTCTCTTGCTGCTTCTAAGATTCTCTCCTTATTTTTAATCTTGGGTAATGTAATGATGATGTGCCTTGGTGTGTTCCTTCTTGTGTCCAACTTCTTTGGGACTCTCTGAGCTTCCTGGACTTCCTAAAAGTCTATCTTCTTTACCAGATTGGTGAAGTTCTCCTTTATTATTTGTTCAAATAACTTTTCCACTTCTTGCTCTTACTCTCCTCTTTCTGGTACCCCTGTAATCCAGATGTTGGAATGTGTAAAGATATCCTGGAAGTTCCTATGCCTCTCCTCATGTTTTTGAATTCTTGTTTCTTCATTCATTTCTGGTTGAATGTTTCTTCCTTCTGGGCCAAACTATTGATTTGAGTCCTGATTTTCTTCCCTTCACTATTGGTTCCCTATACATTTTCCTTTATTTCACTTAACATAGCCTTCATTTTTCCATCTAATTTGTGACCAAATTCAACCAATTCTGTGAGCATCCTGATCACCAGTGTTTTGAAGTGTGCATCTGATAGGTTGGCTATCTCTTCGTCTCTTAGTTGTATTTTTTCTGGAGTTTTGATCTGTTCTTTTGTTTGGACCTTTTTTTTTTGGTCTTGATGTGCCTGTTACATAGTGAGGGGCAGAGCCTTAGGTATTCACCCCTGAGAGGTAACCTGTGTTGTGTCTATGTATGTGGGGAAGGGGTCTGAGAAGGAATGATGGCACTTGCTCTGCTCTCTGCTAGCTTTCAGTCACTTCCTCCACTTCCCACAAGCAAATTTGGCCCTTTTGGTGCTGATTCCCAGGTGGGAGGGCTTGTGTACATTCTCGGACCCTGTGGGTCTCTCCAATGAACTCTCCTGTGAGGCTGGGAGTTTCTCCTGCTGTGGCCTCAACCCCCACAGGTGTTTTCAATCAGTGGTTTGAGACTTTTTTTCCCCACACTGGAGCTCTGGGTGGTATGGTCTGTCTTACACCCCAGTTGTTCCTCCCAGTTTATCTGTACATGAATGTGGGACCTCCTGCTCCACCAGCCACTGCCATACAGCTGCAGCCTTGCACACCCCATTCCACAATCCCACATTGGGTCTGCCATCCACTGCCTTGCCATGGGTCCTCTCCATGTGTCCATCTCCGCCCCTCCTACCAGTCTGGATGAGGTGTCTTCTTCAACTTCTTGGTTGTTGGACTTCCATACAGTTCAATTTTCTGTCAGTTCTGGTTGTTTTTTGTCTTTAAATTGTCATTCTTCTTTTGGTTGTATAAGGAGGCACAGTGTGTCTACCTACACCTCCATCTTGGCCAGAAGTCAGCACAGCTTTTGATCCATTCATTTACTGATGGGCACTTGGACTATTTCCAGTACTTGGCTATTGTGAATAATACTGCCATAAATATGGGGTGCATAGGTTCTTATGGATTGGTGTTTCAGGGTTCTTAGGGTATAATCCTAGCAGTGGATCACTGGATCAAAAGGCAATTTCATTTTTAGTTTTCTGAGGAAATTCCATACTGCTTTTCACAGTGGCTACATCAGTCTGCATTCCTACCAACAGTGCACTAGGGTTCCCTTTTCTCCACAACCTTGCCAACACTTGTTGTTTGTTGATTTATGGATGATAGCCATTCTGACAAATGTGAGGTGATATCTCATTGTGGTTTTAATTTGCATTTCTCTGATGGTTAGTGACATTGAGCATCTTTTCATATGTCTTTTGGCTCTCTGTATGCCCTCTTTGGAGAAATGTCTATTCAGGTCCTTTGTCTCTATTTTATTTTTTTATCTTTAAAATTTTTAATTTTGTTGTCATTGAAGTACAGTTGTCTCCATTTCCTTGTTTTGCCCATTTTTTAATTGAATTTTTTGTCTTCCTGGTGTTGAGTCATATGAGTTCTTTATATATTTTGGAGATCAAACCCTTGTCCAAGGTATCATTGGAAAATATGTTTTCCCATAAAGTTGGTTCCCTTTTCATTGTATTGACATTTTCTTTGTCCATGAGGAAGCTTTTTAATTTGATAGAGTCCCATTTGTTTATTCTTCCCTTTGTGTCCCTTGCTCTTGGGGACATATTGGTGAAAATATTGCTGTGTGGAATATCTGAAATTTTCCTGCCTATGTTCTCTTCTAGGATTTTAATGGTGTCATGACTTATATTTAAGCCTTTTATCCATCTTGAATTTATTTTGGTTTATTTTAGTATGGTTTAAGTTGGTGCTTGAGTTTCATTTGTTGCATGTACTTGTCCAGATCTCCCAACACCATTTATTGAAGAAGCTATTTTTATTCCATTTTATGTTCTTGCCTCCTTTGTCAAATATTAGTTGACCATGGAGGCATGGGTTTATTTCTGGGCTCTCTATTTTATTCTATTGGTCTATGTGTTTGTTCTTATGCCAGTACCAGGCCATTTTGATTACATTGGCCTTGTAATATAGTTTGATTCAGGTATTGTGATCCCTCCTACTTTGTTCTTTCTCAAGATTGCTGAGGCTATTTGAGGTCATTTATGGTTCCATGTAAATTTTTGTTCTATATCTGTGAAGTATGTCATTGATATTTTATGGAGATGGTGTTGAATTTATAGATTGTTTTGGGTAATGTGGGCATTTCAATGATGTTAATTCTTCCAATCCATGAACATGGTATATGCTTCCATTTATTTGTATCTTCCTTAGTTTCTTTCTTCATTGTTCTATAGTTTTCTTTAAAAAAAGATTTTATTTATTTTTAGAGAGAGGAAAAGGGAGGAAGAAAGAGAGGGAGAGAAATATCAATGTGTGGTTGCCTCTCACACACCTGCAACTGGGGTCCTGGCCCACAACCTAGGCATGTGCCCTGACTGAGAATAGAATCTGTGATCCTTTGATTCTCAGGCCAGCATCCAATCCACTGAGACACACCAGCCAGGGCTATAGTTTTCTGAGTACAGGTCTTTTACCTCCTTGTCTAAATTTATTCCTAGGTATTTTATTTTTCTTGTTGTTCTAGTAAATAGAATCTTTTTTCCTAATTTCTGTTTCTGATATTTCATTGTTAGTGCACAAAAGTGCCTTTGACTTCTGAATATTGACTTTGTATCTTGCTGTTTCACCAAATTCACTTATTAGATTGAGTAGCTTTTTGGTGGAGTGCATAGGGTTTTCTGTGTACACTATCATGTCATCTGCAAATAATGACAGATTTACTTCCTCCTTTCCAGTTTGGATGCCTTTTCTTTCTTCTTCTTGTCCGATCATTGTGACTAGAATGTTTGTGGATTGCTTACTGCCAGTCTATATATAGATACAGAACTGATTTTCATGTGATAAAAATAAAGCTTTCTGAAACTTGAATTTTCTCTTTTTTAATGAAGAAGTTGAATGTTATATTATTAAACTTTCTTGTTTTCCTGCAGGGCAGCTGCTTCATTATATAAAAATGACATAAGCAAACTGAGTATATTGCTAACTTAAGATAGTATTGTTCATCATCTGATACTATACCAACTAAGAAAAACACTGCCAGTTATTTACATTAGCGTGACCATTAAGTATTTTGACCCAAGTCCAGAGACAGATGTAAACAAGTAACAATATTATATAAGGTTTAAGATAACAGTGTTATCCCTGAATTACATATTTTTATAACTAGATTTTACCACAGATAATTTCAGAAATTCTGAATATTGTAACTTTAGCCTAGCCTAAAAATCACAGGATGTTGTGGGAAAGATGCATGTTGTGTTTAATCTGTGATCATTAGACAGTTAAAGGGTATTTTCTTCCAACAGCATTGTTGTAGTTTCTCTTTCCATTGGTATCACTAAAAGCTTCTAACTTTAAATCTTTTATCCACCACTAATTTGATACAACTATGCTAGAATAAGTTGTTTCATACTACTTGCTTTAGGAGGGGTCGGTCCCATTTGCACTCCTCCATGGATTTTAGGCAGTTCTCATATACTCCTCTACTCATCAGTTCTTCCGGTTCTGAAGGGCACTCAGTATCATTCTGAGTGGCCGGCCATCTGCCTAACAAGATTTGTTGGCAAGTCCTTGATATTCTATAAGAGCCTCAGTAATTTCAGTTACTGCTCCTGACATAGGAGAATGGGGATCATGAGCAGCTCTCACCCTTTCCAAAGCTCCAAACTCATTTTGTTTGTTCAGTTCTGTCCCAATTTCAGGCAGACTACAGTAAACAACATCTCCTGAAGCTTCCTGTGCAAATTGCTCATTCCCAGTGTTCCAGTACCATTTCCTGTTGTTATCCATTCTTGTTTCTCTGACTTTATGCACAGAAAATAGATTGGGGCCGGTGCACAGCGTGTGGACAGTGCTGGTCCTCAGGTGCCAGAGCCCCAGCAGGCAGGGTGTGGTGGCCCTGAGGGCAGCAAGCAAGCTGGCAGGGCCAGGCTGCATGCTTCTCTTTCAGCAACATGTTTACAGGACTGTCTGCTGAATTTCTTTGTTAGCTCTAACAGTTTTTGTGGACTCATTAGCATCTTCTATATATAAAATCATGGCATCTTTGAATTGGGTTGATTTACTTCTTCCTTATCTTTTGAACAACTTTCATTCCTTTTCCTTGCCTAATTGCTCTGGCTATATTCAATATATGTTCAACAGAAATGGTGAAAGTGGGCATCTTTATCATCTTGCTGATGTTAGGGGACATCTTTCAGTTTTTAACATTGAGAATTACATTAGCTATGCGTTTTTAATAAATTCTTTTATCATGTTGGGGGAATTATATTCTATTCCTAGTTTTTAAAGTGTTTTTTTTATCATGAAAGCATGTTGAATTTTCTAAAATATTTTTATTGCATTAATCGAGATAACCATGTGATTTTTTTCTTTTTCATACTATTAATCTGGTGCATTACACTGCTTTTGTATGCTGAACCATCCTAGCATTCTTAGCATAAATAGCATCGGTTAGGTTGCATAAACCTTTTAAATCAAGGCAGGGTTGTTTGGTAAAACTGTGTCAAAAATTTGCATCTATATTCATAAGGGATATAAGTGTACTGATTTATTTTCTTCTATGTCTTTGACTTTGATACCAGAAAAATAATGACCTTACAAAATGAATTAGAAAGTCATCCCTCCTCTTCTATTTTTTGGAATAGTTTTAAAAGTTTGGTGTTAATTCTTTAAATGATTGTGGAATTCACAACAATGCTCTCTGGTACTGGGCAGGCATTCCTTTCTTGGAAAATTTTATTGACTGATTGTCCCCTTATTATAGGTATATTTGATACAGAGAGATCTGATTAGATCTCTGGGGAGGAGCTGGGGGGGACCCCAGGAGGAGATTGTCCAAGGCAATGGTAAACAGCCTAGGATGGGATTGGCTCATATGCTAAACACCTCCAGAATGCGTGGAATTATGGGCCAGAAGATTTAAAATAAAAGGAAGGCAGAGACTGGCTCTCTCAGGCTATCTTCCTAGAGGATGCCTGGAAGATTGTGCTGCAGCTGCCTGAGTTTCCCAATGGGCTGTATTTTGGATGGGAAGGATCTACGGGCACAGCCTAGGGTTGGGCTGGCTTGGCAGAGGATGGCAGGATTGTTCTTTACGTGTTCTAGAGGGGACAAGCTGTGAGGCAGAATCCTGCCATTCTTCCAAAATTGTGTAGCTTTTGGATCTTATGTTGTTTTAGTCTGTAAATAATTCCTATAGAAATAAGATAAAACTAACACAGGGAACGATAGAACTCAGGTGTTAAAGATTTTAGCCTTAACTAATAGGCTTCAGTGATTGAAGCTGTAAGTGACTAATTCTTGTGGAAAGCAGTTATTCCAAAATTGTGTAGCTTCTGAAAAGAGATTCCTATTCTTGATGACCAAACCTTTGCCTCTGGGTTTTTGCCTAGACGGCGGGTAGCAGGACTCCACTTGCTGTCCAGTAACACATTCAGATTGTCCATTTCTTTTCTTGAGACTATTTTAATAGTTTGTGTCTTTCTCAGATTTTGTTTATTTCACATAAGTTACCTTGTCTGATGTTGTGCAACTGGTTATAGTATTCTCTTGTAATAATTTGTTCAAGGAAGGTAGTGATGTCCCACTTTCACTTCTGACTTTGTAATTTGAGTTTTATTCCTTCTTAGTCAGTCTTGTTGAAGTTTTGTCATTTTTGCTGACCTTTCAAAGAAACTATGTGCAGTTTGTTGATTTTTTCCTATTAGCTAATATTGTTTCATTTATCTCTTCTCTAATCTTTATTTTCTTTCTTCCACTATCCTTGTGTTTAGTTCATCTTCTTTTTCCAGTTACATTATTAAATGTTACATTATTAATCAGATTTTTCTTTTTTTCTTATGTAGAGTTTTGATAGTTATAATTTTTTCCTCCAAGTGCTGCTTGTGCTGTATCCATGAGTGTGGTATAGTTTTTTGTTCCTCTGAAAATATTTTTCTAATATTTTTCATTGTTTCTTCTTTGACCAATGGTAGTTAGAGTGTGTTGTTAATTCCACATATATGTAAAGAGTTCAGTGTTTGCTTATACATTTTTAAAGTTTCCCTTGTTGTAATGGGATAAGATAGTTTAGGTGGTTAGTCAATTTCTAGAGAAAGTAGACAGCTTGGCTGGTGGAGTAGCATTCAAATGGAAACCAGCTATCCACATACTCCTCCTCCCTCTCCGTATTGAGCACTCCCATTCTCATCACTACGTGTCAGACCTAATCACTCAGGGACATTGGCAAGACTAAGAGCCCCAACACCCTCCAGTATGTAAAATTATCCAAAATCAGCAAGTCTACGTATGCTTATTCTTCCTCACTTTTTTCTGGTCATAGAAACCACAATAAACCTCTTGCCCGTGTTTCCTTCTGCTTATCAGACCTGCTAAGTGACTCCAGGGCTTTCTTGTGGCTCCTTGTGGCAGCACAGCCCTCCCCTTGGGGTTGGTGTGTATGATACATGACCTTCTCCATGGTACTTGTCTCCTGATCTGTTGGCCTTCTTATAGTTAAACAATAGCACAGCCTATATTTTAAAGGATACTTCGGTTTTAGTGTTATTCAGCAATTTCACTCCTTTCTAAGTCTAATCATTCCCCTTCATTGTTGTTTTCACAAATTATATTGCTTTATGCATTTACTTTTAAATTATATAGAAAGCATTTCTTGACAATTTTTCTTTATATGGTTTTGAGTGGATGTCTAGTGTTCTTTAATTTCTGACTGATGGACTCTGTATAGATTATCTTGTAAGGCATATATTTACTAGCAACAAACTCCATCAGCTTTTGCTTATCTGAAAATATCTTACTTTTTTTTTAGAATAGTTTTACCAGGTATAGAAGTACCTGGCTTCTTGTTCCCATGGTTGTGGCAGCTAATCCAGCTGTTAATTGAATTAAGTATTTCTTATACACAATGAACATTTTCTCTCTTGCTACTTGTAGGTTTTTCTTAGTCTGTCCTTTAACAGTTTGATTATAGAGCATTTTGATTTGCATTACTGTGCTTTTATACTTATTTAAGTCCACTGAGTTTTGGATTTGTAGATTCATGTTTTTTATTAAATTTGAACATTTTAAGCTTTATTTTATCAAATATTCATTAAGTGCCATTGTCTCTATATTTATTTTTATTATTTTTTCTTTCTGTTGCTTAGACTGAATATCAATAGACCCTTCTTCAAACGTGTTTACTCTCGCTTTCTTATCAGAAAATTAGCAAAATGCGATTTCATTGGGTTTTACAGATGTTAATTTTTGTTATATTTTCTAGTGCCATTTATACCCCCTATCCCCACTCCTTCCCTCAATTACCACACTGTTGTCCATGTCGATGAGTCTGTAGGTGTTGACCTTTTCAGATGCAGTGTTCACTTGCTTTCCGTAAATATTTTCCCAGTCTGACAGTTAATTCTTAGTGTTTTTGCTCACCATTTTGGTGTTTATGCATAGGGATGGGCCCTTGGAGCTACACACTCCTCCATTTTATAGTTTTTTTACTTTCTAATGTTTATAGGTTATTGTTCAGTATTATTTATTTGTAGGTATGCCTTTTAATTTAAATTATATTTTATTGTTAATGCTATTATAGTTGTCCCCATTTTCCCCTTTCGCCCCCTTCCACTCAGTCCCCCCACATTCTTCCCTCAGGCCACCACCACACCATTGTCCCTGTCAATGAGTTATTGTCTGTTCTTTAGCTAATCCCTTCACCTTCTTTTACCCAGTCCCCCCACCCCCACAACAACAGCTGTCAGTCTGTTCCATGTTTCTATGCCTCTGATTCTATTTTGCTTGTTAGTTTATTTTGCTCATTAGATTCCACACATAAGTAAAATCACATGGTATTTGTCTTTCTCTGACTGGTTTATTTCACTTAGCATGATAATCTCTAGGTCCATCCAAGCTGTCACAAAAGGTAAGAAGATTTCCTTCTTTTTCACGGCCAAGTAGTATTCCACTGTGTAAATGTACCACAGTTTTTTAATTCACTAATCTACTGATGGGTACTTATGCTGTTTCCAAAGTTGGTGAGTGTAAATACAGCTGCTGTGAACATAGGGGTGCATATATTCTTTTGAATTGGTGTTTTGGGATCCTAGGGATATTTTCCAAAAAATGGAATTACTGAATCAAAAGGTAGTTCCTTTTTTTTTTTTTTTAAGATTTTATTTATTTATGTATCTTTAGAGGGGAAGGAGAGAGGGAGGGAAACATCAACCTATGGTTGCCTTTTGTGCATCCCCTGCTGGGAGTTGGCCTAGCAGGGAACCAGCCTGCAACCCAAGGTAGTTCCATTTTTAATGGAAACTTTATACTGTTTTCCATGGTGACTGCACCAATCTGCATTCCCACCAACAGTTCACAAAGGTTCCCCTTTCTCCACATCTTTGCCAGCACTTACTTGTTTTGTTGATTTATTGATGGTGGCCATTCTGGCAGGTGTGAGGTGATACCTTGTTGTGGTTTTAATTTGCATCTCTCTGATAGTGATGTTGAGTAGTTTTTTTATGTCTATGGACCCTCTGTATGTTCTTCTTGGAGCAATGTCTATTCAGGTCCTTTGTTCATTTTTTTAAAATATTTTATTTAATTATTTTTTAGAGACAGGGGACGGGAAGGAGAAAGAATGGGAGAGAAACATCAATGTGTGGTTGCCTCTCATGTGCCCCCTGCTGGGAACTGGCCTGCAACCCAGGCTTGTGCCTTGACTGGGAATCGAACCTGCGACCCTTTGCTTTGCAGGTCCATGCTCAATCCACTGAGCTACACCAGCCAGGATGCTTTTGTTCATTTTTAAATTGCATTTTTTATTTGCCTGGTGTTGAGTCATACAAGTCTTTATATATTTTAGGAATTAAACCCTTATCAGATGTATCATTGGCAAATACATTCTCCCATTGAGCAGATTCCCTTTTCATTTTAATAATGGTTTCTTTGGCTGAGCAAAAGGTTTTAAATTTGACATAGTACCATTTATTTTTTTCTTTGTTTCCCTTGCCCTAAGAAATACATCTGCAAAAATGTTGCTATGTGATATATGAAATTTTATGGTTTTCCTCTATGATTTTTATGGTATCACAACTTATATTTTGTCTTTTATTCATTTTGAGTTTATTCTGGTATGTAGTGTTAGCATTCAGTTTTTCAGAATAGTGTTCAATTGTTTTTTGCACATACCACTCCAGTTTTCCTAACTGGACTGAAGAGACTGTCTTTACCCTACTGTATGCTCTTGCCACCTTTGTCAGATATTAATTGACCATAAAGGGGTGGGTTTATTTCTAGGCTCTCTGTTCTGTAACATTGATCTATATGTCAGTTTTTATGACAGCACCAGGCTGTTTTGATTACAATGGACTTGTAGTATAGTTTGATATCAAGTATTGTGATCCCTCCAAATTTGTTTTTCTTTTTCAAGATTGCTGAAGCTATACAGGGTTTTCTTTTTGTTCAATAGAAATTTTTGAAATATTTGTTCCTAATATGTGAAATAGGCCATTGGTATTTTCACAAGGATTGCACTGAATCTATAGATTGTTTTGGATACTATGGACATTTTCATGATGTTAATTCTTCCAATCCATGAACACAGTATATGCTTTCACTTGTTTGTATCTTTCTAGTTATTTTTTTCCTTCAGTGTCCTATAGTTTTCCAAGTAAAAGTCTTATACCTCCTTGGTTAAATTTATTCCTACATACCTTATTTTTTATTGTTGTGTAAATAGAATTGTTTTCTTAATTTCTCTTTCTAATAGTTCATTCTTCGTGTATAAAAATGCCATTAATTTCTGAGTATTGATTTTGTATCCTGCTTCTTTGTAGGATTCATTTATGAGGTCTAGTAGTTTTTTGGTGGAGTTTATAGGGGTTTCTATTTGTAACATCATGTGTCTGTGAATAATTACAGTTTTACTTTCTCCTTTTCAATTTGGATGACTTTTATTTCTTGTTCTTGTTTAGTTGCCGTGGTTAAGACTTCTAGTACTATGTTGAATAAGAGCAGTGAAAGCAGACATCCCTGTCTTGTTCCTGATCTCAAGGAGACACATTCCATTTTTGCCCATTGAGGATAATTTTGGCTGTAGTTTTTGTATATGGCCTTTATTATGTTGTGGTGTGTTCCCTCCATTCCCACTTTGCTGAGAGTTTTTATCATGAATGGGTGATAAATTTTAACAAATGCTTTTTCTGCATCTACTGATATATCATGAGATTTTTAAAAAATGTTTTATTTATTTATCTTTAGAGGAGAAGGGAAGGAGAGAAGGAGAGAAACATCAATGTATGGTTGCCTCTTGTGCGTCCCCTGCTGGGAAATGGCCTGCAACCCAGGCATGTGCCCTGACTGGGAATCGAACCGCAATCGTGTGGTTCGCAGGCCTGTGCTCAATCCACTGAGCTACGCCAGCCAGGGCTATATCATGAGATTTTTATCTTGTAGTTTTTATGTGATGTATCATTTACTTATTTGTGATATTCAACCAACCTTGCCTCCCTGGGATAAATCCAACTTGATCATGGTGTATGATCCTTTTAATGTATTGCTGTATTTGGTTCATCAAATATATTTTTTGAGGATTTAGCATTTATGTTTATCAGGGATATTGGCCTATAATTTTCTTCCTTTGTTATGTCTTTGTATGGTTTTGGAACTAGGATAATACTGGTCTCATAAAGAGCTTGGGAATGTTTCCTCCTTTTGAATTTTTTAGAAAAGTTTGAAAAGGATAGGTATTAGTTCTTCTTTGAATGTTTGTTAAAATTTGCCTATGAAGCCATGTAGACCAGTACTTCTGTTTTCTGGGAGTTTTGTTTTTGTTTTTGTTTTTGATTACTGCTTCAATTTCATTAGTTATTTTCAGTCTATTCTGATTTTCTGCTTTTTCCTGATTTAGTTTTGGAAGATTGTATGTTTCTAGAAATTTATCAGTTTCACCCAGGTTGCCAAATTTCTGGGCATGTAGTTGTTCGTAGTATTTTTTCACAATCTTTTGTATTTCTGATGTCACTTCTCCTCTTTCATTTCTGATTTTATTTATTTTGGTACTCTTGGTTTTTTATTAATGAGTTCAGTATAAGAAATCATCAATTTTGTTAATCTTTTTAATGAACCAGCTACTGGATTCATTGATCTTTTGTATTGTTTTCTTTATATTCTGTGTCATTTATTTCCTCTTGGATCTTGATTATTTCTTTCCTTCCACTCACTGTGAGCTTTTTTGTTGTTGTTATTTTTCTAGTTCTCCTAGGTGTAGGCTGAGATTGTTTATCCCATATTTTTCTTATTCCTAAGGTAGGCCTGTAATGCTATAAACTTCTGTCTCACAACTGTTCATGTTGTATACCATAGATGTGGGGATGTTGTGTGTTCATTTTCATTTGTTTCTAGGTAATTTTTTATTTCCTCCTTGATCTCATTGATAACCCATTCATTATTTAATAACATGCTATTTAGCCTCTATTTATTTTAATGTTTTTGAGTTTTCTGTATTGAGATTGATTTCTAGTTTCATGCCATTGTGATCCAAGAAAATATTTGATATGATTTTAATCTTCTTGAATTTGTTAATACTTACTTTATTTCCTACTATGTGGTCTATCTTTGAGAATGATCCATGTGCATTTGAAAAGAATGTATATTCTGCTGCTTTGGAATGAAATGTTCTGTAAACATCAACTAAATCAGCTTGATCTAGTAGTCATTTAAGGTCACTGTTTTCTTGATTAGTTTTTGTCTGGAAGTTCTATCCACTGATGTCAGTGAAATGTTACAGTCCCCTACAATGAGTGTATTGCTGTTGATCTCTTCTTTAAAGTCTTCCAAGATTATCATTACATATTTAGATACTCCTATATTGGGTGCATAAATGTTTGCAAGAGTTATATCCTCTGTTGGATTGATCTCTTTAGTATTGTGTAGTGACCTTCTTTATCTCGTTACAGCCTTTGTTTTGAAGTCTACTTTCCTATATATAAGTATTGGTATTCCAGCTTTTTTCCATCGCCATTTTCATGGAATATTTTATCCCTCACCCATTCAGTTTCAGCCTGTGAAAATATTTTATTCTGAGGTGGGTCTCTCATAGATACTTTATGTTTGTGTGTGTGTGTGTGTGTGTGTGTGTGTATGGATTTTTTAATTTATTTTCACAGAGAGGGGAAGAGGGGGAGAAAGAGAGGGAGAGAAGCATAAATGTGTGGTTGCCTCTCACACAGCCCCTACTGGGTACCCAGCCTGAAATGCAGGCATGTGCCCCAGTGGGAAAACAAACTAGCAACTCTGTGGTTCACAAGCTGGCACTCAACCACTGAGCCACACCATCCAGGGCATGATTGGAGCATTTATTCCATATACATTGAAAGTTACTATTGATAGGAAGTTGTTCATTGTCATTTTTTCTTTATACCTATGCTCCTCTCTGTCTCTCTTTTTTCTTCTTAAAGCAGTCTCTTTAACATTTCTTGCAATACTGCTTTGGTGGTAATGAACACCTTAATATACTTTTCAAAATTTTTTAGATCTATTTTATTGGTTATGCTATTACAGTTGTCCCATTTTCCCCCATTTATTTCCCTCCGCACTGCACACCCCTTCCTACCTGCATTCCCCACCTTCAGTTCATGTCCACGGGTCATATATTAAGTTCTTTGGCTTCTACATTTCCTATACTAATCTTAACCTCCCCAGTCTATTTTCTACCTACCATCTATGCTACTTATTCTCTGTACCTTTTCCCGCTCTTGCCCCCTCACACTCCTCTGCTGATAACCATCCATGTGATCTCTATTTCTGTTATTCTATTCCTGTTCTAGTTCTTTACTTAGTTTGTTTTTGTTTTTTAGGTTCAGTTGTTGATAGCTGTGAGTTTGTTGTCATTTTACTGTTCATATTTTTATCTTCTTTTCTTATATAAGTCCCTTTAACATTTCATATAATAAGGGCTTGGTGATGATGAACTCCTTGAACTTGACCCTATCTGAGAAGCACTTTATCTGCCCTTCCATTCTAAATGAAAGTTTTGCTGGATAGAGTCATCTTGGATGTAGGTCCTTGCATTTCATGACTTGGAATACTTCTTTCCAGCCCCTTCTTGCCTGTAAGTTCTCTTTTGAGAAATCAGCTGACAGTCTGATGGGTACTCCTTTGTAGGTGACTGTCCCCTTATCTCTTGCTGCTTCTAGGATTCTCTCCTTCATTTTAATCTTGGCTAATGTAATGATGATGTGCCTTGGTGTGTTCCTTCTTGTGACCAACTTCTTTGGGACTCTCTGTGCTTCCTGGACTTCCTGGGAGTCTACTTCCTTGGCCGGAATGAGGAAGTTCTCCTTTATTATTTGTTCAAATAACTTTTCCACTTCTTGCTCTTCCTCTTCTCCTTCTGGTACCCCTATAATTTGGATGTTGGAACGTTTAAAGATGTCCTGGAGGTTCCTAAGCCTTTCCTCATTTTTTTGAATTCTTGTTTCTTCATTCATTTCTGGTTGAATGTTTCTTCCTTCTGGGCCAAACCATTGATTTGAGTCCCGATTTCCTTCCCTTTACTGTTGGTTCCCTGTACATTTTCTTTTATTTCGCTTAGTGTAGCCTTCATTTTTTCACCTGATTGGCAACCATATTCAATGAATTCTGTGAACATCCTGATTACCAGTGTTTTGAAGTGTGCATCTGATAGGTTGGCTATCTCTTCATTATTTGGTTGTATTATTTCTGGAGTTTTGACCAGTTCTTTCATTTGGGCCATTTTTTTGTTTGTTTCGGTGCACCTGTTATGTAGTAAGTAGCAGAACCTTAGGTTTTAGGTCTTTATTTCTGTTGTTCTGCTCATGTGTGGGATCTCCCCTCCCACGGGATGACTGAGAGCCTTAACCCCAACCACATCTTGCAAGCTGTCTTACAGGTACTAACAGAACAAAACAAAACAAAAGCAAACAAAAAAGCTCAACCACAGCAAAAACAGTAATAAAAGGGAAAAGAATGAGAAAAGAGAAAAGAGATAAAAAGAGCAAAAATAAAAAGAGAACAGGAGAAGACAAAAGGAAAGAAAAAGGACTGTGAGAGAAAGAAGAAGATAAACAGTAAGAAAGAGAAAAACAGAAAAAAAGAACAAAGAGGAGTTCTGGACAAGATGGAGGCATAGGTAGAAACCCTTAACTTCCTAGCACAATGAAGAGGAGCATAACAACCAATTTAAAATAACAAACAACCAGAAGCACCAGAAAATTAAACTGCATGGAACTCTGACACCCAAGGAATTGAAGAAAAATCAACCAGAACAACCAGATCACTAAGAGCCTGCAGCAAGGCTATGCCGGTGAGGCCAGCTGAGAAAAACCACAATTAGTCAGTGAACCACATGGGTGGGGCAAGCTTAGAAAAATCACAGCAAGCCTGCAGACTGAGTGGGCTGGGCTGGCTGAAGGCAAAACTCTGAGACTCAGTGCTGACTGTGGACTATAGCAGGAATTACCACAGTGGGAGAAACTCCCAGTTTCCCAAGAGAGTAGGGTGGAAAGTGGGGTAAGCTGTATTGTTCCCTCTCTGGCCCCTCCCCCACAGGCAGCTGCACAGCACAGCAAGGAGGGTTGCCATCCCCAGGGGGGAATACCTAATCCCCGCCCCCTTACAACTTAACAGGGACACCAAGACAAAGAAATATTGCCCAAATGAAAGGACAGAGCAAAACTTCAGAAAGAGAACTAAGCAATGAGGAGATAGCCAGCCTATCTGATGGAGAATTTAAGGCCCTGGTAATCAAAATGCTCATAGAACTGATTGAGCTTGGTCGAAAAATGAAAAAACAAATAAAGGATATCCAAAATGAAATAAAACAGAATGTTCGGGGAACCAACAGTGAAGGGAAGAAAACTAGGATTTAAATCAACAGTTTGAAAGGAAGAAGTAAACATCCAACCAGAACAGAATGGAGAAACAAGAATTCAAAAAAGTGAAGAGAGACTTACAAACCTCTGGAACAACCTGAAAAGTTCCAATATCTGAATTATAGGGGTGCCAAAAGGAGAAAAGGAAGAGCAAGAATTAAAAACTTCTTTGAACACATAATGAAGGAAAACTTCCCCACTCTGGCAAAGGAAATAGACTTTCAGGAAGTTCAGGAAGCTCAGAGAGACCCAAAGAAGTTGGACACAAGGAGGAACACACCAAGGCACATCATAATTACATTAGCCAAGATTAAAGATAGGAAGAGAATCTTCAAAGCAGCAAGAGAAAAGGAGACAGTTACCTACAAAGGAGTGCCCATAAGGCTATCAGCTGATTTCTCAAAAGAAACCTAACAGGCAAGAAGGGGCTGGAAAGAAGTATTCCAAGTCATGAAAGGCAAGGACCTACATCCAAGATGACCCTATCCAGCAAAGCTACCATTTAGAATGGAAGGTCAAGTTAAAGGAGTTCATCATCACCAAGCCCTTATTATATGAAATGTTAAAGGGACTTAGAAAAGAAGATAAAAATATGAACAATAAAATGACAACAAACTCACAATTATCAACAAATGAACCTAAAAGAATGGAAAAACAATGAAAACAAAAATTAAGCAAACAACCAGAATAGGAACAGAATCAGAACTTGACATCACAGGGAGGGATTTCAGTGGGGAGGGGGAAGGGAGGAATAGGGGGGGAAAAAGGTACAGGGAAGAAGCAGCATAATTAGTAGGGATAAAATAGGTGGGGAGAAATAAAAATGGCATAGGAAACAGAGGACTCAAAGAACTCATATGTACAACCCATGGACATGAATGCTGGAATCCTCCAGCATTCCACTCAGGGAGTGGGTAATGCTGGAAGGTTGGTGGGGCAGGGAGGAGGGGTGTAAGGGGGAAAAATTGGGAGAACTGTAATAGCAT
Organism: Sturnira hondurensis; assembly: GCF_014824575.4. Taxonomy (NCBI): domain Eukaryota; kingdom Metazoa; phylum Chordata; class Mammalia; order Chiroptera; family Phyllostomidae; genus Sturnira; species Sturnira hondurensis. The sequence continues at coordinate 2,405 of NW_028097436.1, read as the reverse complement.
GGCCAATAAAAAATACTTTAAAAAAAGAAAGAAAAAAGAACAAAGAGAAAGAACAAATAAGAAAAGGAAAGAAAAAGAGAATAAGAAAAGTACAGAGTAAAATATGAAATAAAATAAAAATAGGAAAAAATTGAAAGAATTAATTAAAAAGCTATGGAAAAGAACAGCCCTGGGTGACGTGGCTTGGTGGATTGAGTACTGGCTTGCCACCAAAGAATTGCTGGTTCAATTCCCACTCAGGGCACTTTTCTGTGTTGCAGGCCAGATCCTCAGTGGAGGGCGCATGAGAGGCAACCACACATTGATGTTTCTCTCTCTTTCTTTCTCACTCTCTTCCCCTATCTAAAACTAAATGGATAAAATCTTAAAAAAGAAAAGAAAAGAAAAAGAACAAAGTGGAATTCATCTCAGCAGAGTTTAGTACCTACTTGCTGGATTCTCCATTTGAATTCTCCTCTGATATTGTCTGAAGCTGGTGTAAGCCAATGTCAGATTCTGTCCACGTTTGCCCCTCGGCAGCCTGTTCAAAGTCATAAGAAATCCAGTTTTTGGATGCCTCTGCTGGGGCCAGGTGTGGGTCAGCAGATTTCCTGAGGCACTGTGGGATCTCCCTCCACCTGCCTTTATCCACCAGCAGCTAGCTGTCAGTCTTAGTCTCTGAAATGGCTGGGTCTAAAAGGGATTCTGGCAGAATTGGGAGGGTGAGACCGCTGGATCTCCCATTGGGGGACGATGTTGTTCAGACTTCAGGGAAGGAAGTTGGTTTCCTCTGACTCAGAGCCACACATCTGAGTCTGCCCTGGATTATTTCCCTGAATTGTGCAGGGTGGAGCTCCAGTAGGCAGGAGGAGCCCATAGTTAGGGTCTGCCGGAAGCCAAGAGCATATTTCCACCAGGTGTTTCTCTTGGCTCTTCTGTGAGGGGAAGTGCCAGGCTGGTTTCTGGGAAAGTAGATGGAATGGTCATGGCCCAAAGCCAGTTTCTGACACCCTGAATCTCTTCTCTCTTGCTGCTCTCCTTTGGATTTGATAGCTTTGTGGTAGTGTGCTTTGATTCTTTCATCTTAATCTTTTCTGTGCCTAGAACAGGTTTTTCACTTATGGTTGCCATGGTGTTTATATAAAATATTTTGTATTTATTACTTCCTCAGAAACTAATAACAACTTCACTTTGGTAGCATACAGAAACTCTATACATTTATTTCTTTTGTCCTCACATTTCAGGTTATCCACATTATAATTAACATCATCCTTATATTGTATATCAACAACAAATCATTGCAGTTATAATTCTTTTTTAAAAGATTTTATTTATTTTTATAGAGGGGAAGAGAGGAAAAAAGAGGGAGAGAAACATCAATGTGTGGTTGCCTGTAGTGTACCCCCAGCTGGGGACCTGGCCCATAACCCAGGCTTGTGCTCTGACTGGGAATTGAACCTATGACTCATTGCTTGGCAGGATAACACCCAAGCAACTGAGCCACACTGGTTAGTGCTCCTTCACTTTTGAAGGAAAACTTTTCCATGTATATTATTTTTGTTTTATAGTTATTTCCTTTGATATTTGAAAGTATAATCCCAATCTCTTCTGGCCTGAAAGATTTCATCTAAGAAATAATTTCTTAGAAGTGGAATTTTCTTCTATGTGATGAGTTATTTTCCTTGTGCTGCTTTCAAAATTCTCTCTTTGATTATTAACAACTTAAAAATTATAATGTGTCTTGGTCTGAGTATAGGCTTTTATCTTTTTTGGTTCAGCTTATTAGGGGAATTTTGATCCTCATAAATCTGGATGCCTATTTCAAGTTTGGGATGCTTCTCTCATTATGCTTTTAAATAGATTTTTTTCTCCTCTCTCTCTCTTCTTTCTGATATGCCATAATGTGCATATTGTTTCCTTGATTATATCCATGTGAGCCAGTCTTTCTTCACTCTTTTACCTTAGTTTTCTTATTTGCAGATCTAAATGGATAATTTCAAGTAACTTATCCTAGACTGCAGATTTTTCCTTCTGCTTGGTCAAGTCTGATGTTGAAGCTGTCTATGGAGTTTTCAGTTCAGTGGTAAAATTTTTTATGCTTTCTATTTCTTTGTAAAACTTATCCTTTAGTTCATGTGTCATTTTGCTAATTTTGTTTAGTTGACTGTGTATTCTTTAGTTGACTGTGTATAGTTAACTAAACATTAAAAGGATTCTTTGAATTACTTGTAAGACAGTGACCAGATCTCTACCTCCTTTGTTCAATTGTTTACCTCTGTCTTTATGACCATTCTGTTCTTGAGTTGATATCCATTCATTTGATTAAGCTGTCACCTCTTCCAGACATTACAGTGTTGCTTCATTAGGGTAAGGTTTTCACTTGTTGCCTCACTTGGGCTTCTATATGGTAGGCCATTAGCTTCTGT
>NW_028097435.1:0-908 GCF_014824575.4 Sturnira hondurensis | reverse complement strand
ACCAGCTAATATCTTGTTTTAAATAATTAAATGGGAAAACCCGCAGCATCCAAATTCCGTCATCATAATAAATTATTCAGGCAAGAAAAAATGTTGAGACTGGGTGAGTGTGGGGACAGGAATGGACTATTTCTACCGTCACAGAAAACCCCTGGCAAGATCCTTGGTAACTGGTCACGGAATCCTACAGGTGGCTCTTGATTGGGGAAACCTGCCCCCCCACCCCCGCTGATCATGTGGCACAAGGGGCCACCACCAGTCACTGGGCAGCTGGTGTTGGAGTCCCTGCCCACAGGGAGGGAGAGGACGCCAACACTGTGGCTCCCACTGTTTGGGGGGCAAGTGTACAGCCTCGTTCCACCCTGAGGAAACGTGGACCAGCCTGAACAGAAGAACACTGTAAACAAAATCTGCTACGATCTGCAGAAACAGAGAAGCCAGGGAGTGACCCCAGCCTGACATGAGCGATGCGCCCTGCCCTGGACTCGGTTGTTGTGTGGAAGTGCGTGTTGGGGCAGCTGAGTGCTGGGGTGGAGGTTGTGAGAGGAGGGGAGGAAGCCCACGAGCTCCAGGGCAATGCTCAGCTGGGGGCAGACTCCATGGGGGCCTTAGGAGACCCCACGGGAGACTGGAGTCGGGATGTCCAGCAGAGCTGTGGGTATGGGGACAAGGAGGTGTGTCTTTACGCCCCACGCTGCCGACGCTGGGCTCCAGTGTGAGGAGTGGGCAGGGCCTAGTGTGGGGTGTTGTGCAGGTGAGTAGGCTGTGGGGGCGACCACAGCTGGAGGCCCCGCCTGAGACCCCGCAGCCCCCACCCACAGCCCCCTGCAGCTTGGAAGGGACCCTCTGCACCACTGGATGGGGCCTGGGTGGCTGTGCCCTGACCCAGGGAGAAGCAGGTACCCAGT
>NW_028097434.1:0-582 GCF_014824575.4 Sturnira hondurensis | reverse complement strand
AAAAAATTGAAAAAAAAAAGAAAAGAAAAAAGGCTATTGCAAGGAGAGAGAGAGATCGGCCTGATGCCGAAGATGTGAGGGTTTTTAAGCACCGGGGTGAGCTAGTGGAAAAGAGGGCCTTGTACCTTGTACTCTCTTAGCAACTTTTAAATATACAGTACAGCATTGTTAACTATAGTCATTGGGTTGTACATTGCATCTCCAGAAATTATAATTGGAAATTTGTATGTTTTGACTACCTCCACCCATTTAACCCGCTACCTTGCACCCCACCCAACCTCTGACCACCCCAATTTGTTCTCTGTGTCTATGTGTTTGGGTTCCTTTTTTGTTTGTTTTGGGTTTAGATTATGCATAGGAGAAGTAAGATCATACATTCTTTGTCTTACACTGTCTGACTTTCTTCACTTAGCATAAGGCCCTCAAGGTCTGTCCTTGTCACAAATGACATAATTTCCTTCATCTTTATGGCTGAATAGTATCATTGTGTGTGTGTGTGTGTTAATCAAGTTTTCTTTATTCATTCATCCACTGATGCATAATAGGTTGTTTCCATATCTTGGCTGTTACAAATAATACCTT
>NW_028097433.1:0-1041 GCF_014824575.4 Sturnira hondurensis | reverse complement strand
GAATGTCTGAGTGATGCCAGCCCTCCCCAGTCCTGCGGGGAAGACAGTGGAACAGATGTTACAGCCACCAGGGAGCAGCTCGGTGCTGGGCATGGGACCTCTCCCCACAAAGGGGCCCGGCCCAGGACCCACTTGCACAGAGGAGACACAAGGCCACACAGCACAGGAGGCCACCATTCATGGCATCAGCCGGGCTGTCACAGGTTCCCTCTGAGTCTGTGGGGGCAGGAAGGGAGCAGGGCTCTCCAGGGAGTCTCTCTGAGGTGTCACTCCCACTTGTTGGGGCACAGAGCTCACTTTCACAAGAGGACACACCCCTTCCCGGAGCATCAAATCAAAAACAATGTGCAATGAGCCCCTTAGAGTGATAAGAACACTAGTGGCTGAACTGACAGGAGTCCAAGAGTCGTTCTCACCCTCTATGCTCACAGTGTGTGACTTCAGGTATGCTTCGTCCTGTCTGTGGATCTTCATGATGCCCTGGTTCGCTGTGTGTGCAAGTCTCTGGGCTTTTGCATCCGAGGGAAAACCCTGATGGCCCTCTGATGCCTTTAGGACCCTTGGGTCCAAGTCATCCCTCGGCCTCCTTTTAACTTTGCTGGTCATCTAGCATCCGCACACTGTCCCTCCTGCCACAGTGCCCCTCCTTGTCTCTGCTGCCCAAACCTCAGGGGCAGGCTTGTCAACCCTTGAGGATCCTTTGGTTCTGTTTCTCCCCATCCCTCGACATATTTGAGCCCCACAACTTCTCCAGAGTATCTTCAGATTCACCTGAGAATGCACATCCCACGTTCCGGGGAGACACAGAAACCAGCCGACACCTCCAGAGCAGAACAGCACCTAGCTCTCTGTGTGGTGCTCAGCTCTGTAGGTACCCTGCTGGCTCCCAGGGTTACAGTTGTGTGAGGGACACGGGGACAGTCACTGCCTCCAGGGTGAGAGAGTGAATATGCTGTTTTTAAGTTGAGACATTGTGCCATGGGGAATACACCTTGTGAAGGGTTCCTGATGTTAATAATAAAATAATGAGTCTTTAAACAC
>NW_028097432.1:0-795 GCF_014824575.4 Sturnira hondurensis | reverse complement strand
GCAAACAGGGAAGAATAGCTTGCTTCTCTGCCTTCCCTCTGCCCCATCTGCCGCAAGTCCATGCAAAAGGGAGCAAAGAACCCTAACTCAAATGAAGGGGTGTGTGCGTGTGCGTGTGCGTGTGCATGTGTGTGAGAGAGAGAGAGAGACTACCTGGGACTGGACATATTAATTGATCAGTCAAAATATTTCCATTAAAAAATAGAGAAAAATTTTCTTTAATCTGAGTATGAGTTGAAATATCCAGAGACAGGAAAATAAATAGCACACAAAGCTGATTTGAGTAGATTATGTACCAGTTCCACTACAAATACATAATAGTGTGACATTTTATTTCCAAACTACTATTCATCCTTAGTATTGGTACTAGAAATTAAAGAGTAGAACTAATTTGTGGTTGGAGATGGGGGAACAGCAAGACATGTTTACCAGATGCTAAAGGTAAGATATTGAGGGAAGGCAGTGTGTTTTGGCAAAAAATTATAGTACTATGTCTTACAGTCTAGACTGGACCACTAGTTCATTTCAATTTAAAAAAAAACTTAAAAACCTGGGAGGAATGCTGTGAAAGTAAATTTTCATTATCTCATATTTACATTATTATTAAATGTATTTTAAGAGTAATATATTTATGCTTTTAATTTATGAATCACAGAATTAAATGTATAAAGAGTGGGGCAGAATGAAGCAGATGTTATTTGATGCATACAACATAGTAATAAAGTTTCCCCAGTAGCAAGGCTATTTTGCTATTCCCTGCCTATTATGAGTTACAGAGGGTACTGCCCCATCTAT
>NW_028097431.1:0-1301 GCF_014824575.4 Sturnira hondurensis | reverse complement strand
TTTCTCTTGCTGCTTTTAAGATTCTCTCTTTATCTTTAATCTTGGGTAACTTGATGATGTGCCTTGGTATGTTCTTCTTTGGGAGTCTCTGGGCTTCCTGGAAGTCTATTTGCGTCACCAGATTAGGGAAGTTGTCCCTCATTACTTGTTGAAATAAGTTTTCAATTTCTTGCTCTTGTTCTTCTCCTTGTGGCACCCCTATCATTTGGATATTGGAACATTTGAAGTTGTCCCAGAGGTTCCTAAGCTTCTCCTCATTTTTTTTTTTGAATTCTTGTTTCTTCATTGTATTGTGGTTGGATGTTTATTTCTTCCTTTGGTTCAAAATAGTTGATTTGAGTCCTGATTTCCTTTCTTTCACTGTTGGTTCCCTGAATATTTTGCTTTATTTCACTTTGGGTAGTCTTCATTTGTTCTTTCATTTTGGGACCAAGCTCAATCAGTTCTGTGAGCATTTGATTACCAAGGCTTTGAACTCTCCAACAGATGGGTTGGCTGTCTCATCCCTTAGCTCATTTCTGGAGTTTTGCTCTGTTCTTTCATTTGGGCCATATTTCTTTGTTTTGGTGCTCCGGTCAGGTGGTGTGGTTGTCAGAGTGCCATGCAGTTTGATTTTTGTTTATTGATTGTAGATTGGTTGTTATCCTCCTTTTGGTTGTGCGAGGAAGTGAAGATTTTCTAGCTACGCCTCCATCTTGGCCAGAACCTCAAAGAATTTGATTTTTTTTTAAAAAAACTTGCGCCATAGTACAATATGGTCTATGAACACAGAGGAAAAACAAACCAGTTCCAAGCATGGTTGTCTTCTGCCATCTCTTGTTCATTTTGGAAATAATGCTTCAGTGCCGGTCAACAAGAAAAGTGGTTGTTCTGGTGGAATGTCAATGACTGTGATGGCAACGGTATTTAGAAGTGTATTTTAAAATGTCTAAATGTAAGGACTGCCCAGTTACCTTGTGACTGGTTTCCAGATTAGAGCAAAGGAAGCAATCGATGTGTCTTATGTGTCATTTGTTGAAACTAGCTTCATACTGTAATAGAGTCACGTTTTAGAAGATGCAAGTGTTCTTGAAAATTGTAGAAGATCCAAGTGTGAAAAGCACATTTGTAATGTGCTTTGTTTGTTGCAGCTTCCTTAAACAATGAAGAAAGTAACATCTATTTAAAATGAATTTTAACCCAAGAGGTTAAAAAAATAAAATGCTATCATTTTATACATAAAAATCAAAGTAAGTGTTTGGCCAAGCAACTGATACATGTCTTAAGTGTGAACCTCTCGTGGGAATTTTTAGGAATAGCAT